>NC_060060.1:53580070-53929318 GCF_020283565.1 Trifolium pratense
CCTAACCTCTTATGCCAGATCCATTTTTCTTCACTCAAGGTCAAAAGACACATCACTTTTTGTTCATTCAAATCAGAAAGGTTAATTTTATAAACATTGTTCTTTCTCAGACCTTTGAATATAACGGAATTATCAGATTGTTTAGTTACAGTACATGATTCCTTATTAAAAATGACTACATAACCATTGTCGCAAAATTGACTTATGCTCAATAGATTATGTTTAAGTCCATCAACTAACCAAACATCATTAATAGATAGGGAAGAATTACCTACTGTACCTGTACCGTATTATCTTTCCCTTTTGATTACCTCCAAAGCCAACAGATCCTTCTTCTTTCATAGTCAGCTTAGAAAATAGTTGTTTGTCACCAGTCATATGCCTTGAACATCCACTATCCAGATACCATGAGTGTTTCATGATATTTCTTTGAGTGGCAGGCTGTATGAGAAACAACTTTAATCATTGCGATAGAACTCTTCATCACAGTTAATGATAAAGTCATCCCAGTATTCTTCCTCTTCATTTATCAAGTTCTGATTGTTAACTTGAGAACTTGTCAGCCATTGGTCTAGGACATAAGCCCTTCTTCCTTTGCATAGGACTTGTTTCCACACACTAGGTAGGACATATCCTTTCCTAGTTGGTAAATCTGAATGGTACATAATTTCCGCTTTTGGTACCCATCTTCTGGGTCCACGCTTGTTAGTCCACAAATGTTTACTGTGTTGTTGAGTGTGAGAGAAAGGTTTTGGTTTGGAATAATAACTCTTTTGAAAATATTTTTTTGTATGAGTTTTGTTATTATTATTCCAGGACTTGGATTGTTTATGATTCCAGACTTTGTATTTATCACCAGTCCAATGATTTGACTGGTTATGTTTACTGACTCTAGAATCATAAATAACCTTAGTCCTATGTTGCCTCTGAGGTTTGAGGTTTGACTTTCTTTTAAGAACTTCTGAGCCTTTAGGTTGACTTTTCTCATGAACTAGAATTCCTCTGGTTCCAGAAGTTGAAGCCTCAGATTTTGAAACTTTCAGAACATCTGAACTAATACTGTCAAGTTCTGAATAGCTTTTATCTTCTGAGCTTTTCTTCCCAGATCCTGAGGAACTTGGTTCCTCTGAGTTGTCATTTCCCAAATCTCTCAGATTATTATCCTCATCTTCCAGAGTACCAAATTTCTTTCCTTCTTCACTCTGAGGTACAACATAATAAACCCAAGATTTTCCAACCTTTTTGGGATAGGTCTTTAGCTTTGAATATGTTCTACCATATTCATAGCCAAGTCCCTCTCCTCTATGTCTCATGACATTATAAACAAGATTAGCAGCTTTGCTCTTACCAAGGTTGAGATGCACAAACTGTTGAAGAGCTATTTCCTGCTCATCAATAGGTTTGTGGCAAACAGCACAACCCTTTTCAAAGTCATTTACTCTATTCAGAGTTTCTTGATATAGACCTTGAAAATGTTCTGCTTGTTCAGTCAGAGTGTTAAGCTTTTCTTGTAAAACTTTTTGTTTACTTAACACTCTGAGATGTTTCTCAATGACCTTGTTAAGTGCAGTTATAAGTTGAGATTTAGAGCAGTCAGAAAATACCTCATCAGTTACTTCAGAATCTGATTCTGATTCATCGTCTGAGTCTGTATCTGAGTCAGTTGAAGCCATCAGGGCTAGATTTGCCTCTTCTTCTTCCTCAACTTCTTCCTCAGATGATAGCTCTTCAAAGGTAGCCATCAGACTCTTTCTCAGTTTACTCTTGAATTGTTGCTTCTTTGAGCTGTATCTTTTGCTTTTGTCTTTAGCAGACATTTCTGGACAATCAGCAATAAAGTGTCCTGGCTTCTTACAGTTGAAGCAGTTCTTCTGATCATCCTTTTTGCTGACAAAATTTCTGGAGCTGTTACCTCTGAAATTTCTTTTGTTAAATCTGTTCCATTGCTGAAACTTGGTGAATAAAGCAAACTCATCCTCATTCATCTCATCCTCTTGACCATCAGCAGAAGATTCTTCTTCAATATCAAGAAGCTGAGTCTTAAGAGCCTTAGAAGTAGTCTTAGTTGACTGTAAAGCCACTGACTTAGACTTTTTCTTAGTTTCTGAGTCAGCATCCAGAACCATCTCATGGCTTCTGAGATTGCTTATCAGAGCTTCAAGACTCAGAGTCTTGAGATTTTGAGCTTCCTCTATTGCAATGACCTTAGGTCTCCAAGCAATAGGAAGACTTCTCAGAATCTTCTGAACATGGTCATAGGTTGAATAACTTCTCTTAAGAGCTTTAAGACCAGATACAAGGATTTGAAACCTTGTAAACATAGTCTCAATGTTTTCATCTTGTTGCATAGTGAAAAGTTCATATTGCCTTATCAAAAGACTAGCTTTAGCCTCTTGAACCTTTTCATTACCATCATAGGTAGCACACATAGAATCAAAGATAGATTTAGCAGTAGACTTGTCCTCTATTCTGACATAATCTTCATGTCTAATAGCACCAACAACAATGTCCTTTACTCTATGATGCTTAGTGTAGGTTTTTAAGTTAGCTGGTGTGAGTAACTTTCTATGCTCAATGGACAACCTTCCATGTTCATTTAAGTTTTCAAAAGTTACTCCCAACTCAACCAAATCCCACAACTCATGATCAATAGCAGTAATATTGCTATACAGTCTCTCTTTCCACCACTCAAATAATGAAGCATCACCATTGAATATAGGGGCTTTTCTGTTGCCACTATGTTCATGTGATTCATTACTTAAGTAGTCATAACCAAAAGCATTTCTAGGACCACCACCAGCACCACTGGCCTCACCGGTTCTAGTACTACTATCGTCTCCTCCAGACATAGTGTTCTCACAAGATCTTTACTGTCTCACTGTTAAGTGAAAGTAACAGACCAGGTGCTCTGATGCCAATTGAAGGTGTGAAAACACAAGAAGGGGGGGTTGAATTGTGTTTTAGCTAAGTTAAAACTTTTTCAAGTTCTTAACTCAACTACGTTCGCAGCGGATAAATAACACAAATAATAACAAGAGAGAGAGAGAGAGAGATCACACAAGCAATTTATACTGGTTCCTCTCACAAAACGAGAGTAGTCCAGTCCCCTTGCACTTCCAAGGGATTTCACTATAATCACACAAGATTACACCTGCTCAAGCACACAAGCAAGAGACTTCTCAACAATGCTCAAGCACACAAGCTTAAGACTTCACACTTAAGCACACAAGCTTAAGTTTCCTCAAGTAATAGAAAAGTATATAACAATATACAAATGCTCTTAGATGAACCTAAAGAGAGCAAATACAAATAGTACAGAGTATTTGACTAAAGTGCAAAAAACACTTAACCGAGGTTCAGAGCTTGTATATCACAGAGTTCAGAGTTTGTTCAGCGCACGTTCAATTCTTGATAATTGTATATATGTTGTAGCTGAATCTTCTAGTATATATACCACTAGAAAAGAGTCGTTGCAAAAGGAGCCGTTGGAGTTGATAGTCTTTTGTCTTCAAGCAGTCTGTCTTGATGCAGTTTGGTTTTACCCAAAACTAAGAAAGAGTTTCAGATACTTTGACTACTGCAGAGTAGACTTTCCTTATTCAGCTAACAAAACTGAAGACCCACGTTCTCAAGTTAGGACAGACAAAACAGAGGTAGCTGAACTGATCAGGCTTGAAGGGTCCTTTTCTTCATTGGTAGAAGAGTTGACTTGAAAAGAGAATCTTCACAGCTTTCAAAGAGATCTTCAGAGGTTGATGAAGCTTGTAGATAGACAGGAAGTTCTGAAGTCTTCATCCTCTGAATGTTGTAACTTCTGAAGTCCAACATCTTCTGAGCGCTTGTGAACTTCTGAATTCACATCCTCTGAACTTCACTCAGAGCTTATATGATGCTTATATCTGCGCACTTAAGATAAATTTTTAGTCCTTCCAATTGTTAATTAATACTTTGTTATCATCAAAACCTTTATAGATTTAGGGGCAGACATTTTTAAATTAATTTTGTTCCAACAGAAATTCCAATAACATATGTGGAATCCGAGCCTTGGGTGCTATACTTTGATGGCTCGAAGCACAAACATGGTACAGGGATTGGAATCTTAATCATTTCTCCTTTAAAGATTCCAACAAAGTTTAAGTACAAGATTAATGGAACATGCTCTAATAATGAAGCCGAGTACGAGGCTTTAATTGCAGGTCTAAAGATTCTTTTAGACTTGGGGGCAAAACATGTTAAAATCATAGGAGACTCTGAGTTAGTAATAAAACAATTGGCAAAGGAATACAAATGCATTCAAGAACATTTGATGAAATACTTTGTCATTGCCTTCTCGTTACTAAAACGATTCGATTCATGTGACATCCAACATGTGCCTCGGATCGAAAATCAAGAAGCAAATGATTTAGCCCAAATTGCTTCTGGCTATAAGGTAACAGGGAAAAGATTAGATGAGATAGTTGAAATTAAAGAAAAACTAATCTCATGTGAGGTAATACCCCACCAGCTGGGGGCAAATGAACCAAGTGTCGAAATGGAGTCAGAAATGGCAGATGCACACTTTGATGAAGTGATGACTGAGATTTTCGTGATTGACAATTTGGCTGACAATGATTGGAGACAACCCATTGTTAAATACATAGAAAGTCCAACAGGTACAGCCGATAGAAAGGTTAAGTATAGAGCCTTGAATTACACAATCATGGGAAATGAGCTATTTAAGAAAACACCTGAAGGAGTTTTGTTGAAGTGCCTCAATGAAAATGAGGCGTATGTAGCGATTTCAAATGTCCATAGTGGGGCCTGTGGCGCCCATCAAGCAGGCCACAAAATGAAATGGCTTTTGTTTCGACAAGGCTTGTATTGGCCTTCCATGCTTAAGGATTGCATAGAATATGCGAAAGGCTGTCAAGAGTGTCAAAAACACGCAGGGATACAACATGTCCCAGCCAGCGAGTTGCATTCGATTATCAAACCTTGGCCGTTTAGAGGCTGGGCTTTAGATTTAATTGGTGAGATTAGGCCTGCGTCATCAAAGAACCAACGTTATATACTAGTTGGGATCGACTATTTTACCAAATGGATAGAGGCCGTGGCCCTAACAAACGTGGATCAGGAAACAGTGATCAATTTTATCCAAGACCATATTATTTATAGGTTTGGGCTTCCTGAGACGATCACTACAGACCAAGGAACAGTGTTTGTTGGTCGAAAGATGCAAGATTTTGCTGAACAGTCAGGTTTTAAACTAATGACCTCGACGCCTTATTACGCTCAAGCAAATGGCCAAGTTGAAGCGGCCAACAAGGTTATAATTAGTCTAATTAAGAAACACGTTGCTCAAAAGCCAAAGAATTGGCATAAGACCTTGGACCAAGTCCTATGGGCATGTAGGAATTCTCCTAAAGAGTCAACAGGTTCGACACCTTTTCGACTAACATATGGTCACGATGTGTTGGAACAAAATTGATTTAAAAGTTAGCCCCTAAACATCTTAAGGTTTTGATGATAACAAAGTATTAATAAACAATTGGAAGGACTAAAAATTTATTTTAAGTGTGCAGATATAATGCTCTGAATAAACCTTCAGAAGATGTGTGTTCAGAAGTTCACGCGCTCAGAAGATGTTAGACTTCAGAAGTTACAACATTCAGAGGATGAAGACTTCAGAACTTCTTGACTGACTACAAGCTTCATCAAACTCTGAAGAGCTTCTTGAAATCTGTGAAGATTCTCTTCAAGTCAACTCTTCTACCAATGAAGAAAAGGACCTTTCAAGCCTGATCAGTTCAGCTACTCTTGTTTTGTCTGTTCTCTTTTGAGAACGTGGGTCTTCAGTTTTGTTAGCTGAATAAGGAAAGTCCACTCTGCAGTAGTCAAAGTAGCTGAAACTCTTACTCAGTTTTGGATACAAACAAACTGCATCAAGACAGGCTGTTTGAAGACAAAAGTTTTCTATTCCAACGGTTCTTTTTGCAACGACTCTTTTCTGGTGGTATATATACTAGAAGGATCAGCTGCATTAAATATCAAGAATTATTAAGGATTGAACGTGCGCTGAACAAACTCTGAACTCTGTGTATACAAGCTCTGAACCTCTTATCAAGTGTTTTTGCACTTTAGTCAAATACTTTGTACTCTCTGTATTTGTTCTCTTTAGGTTCATCTAAGAGCAATTGTATATTTTCACATACTTTACTATTACTTGAGAAAACTTAAGCTTGTGTGCTTAAGTGTGAAGTCTTGAGCTTGTGTGCTTGAGCATTGTTGAGAAGTCTCTTGCTTGTGTGCTTGAGCAGGTGTAATCTTGTGTGATTATAGTGAACTCCCTTGGAAGTGCAAGGGGACTGGACTACTCTCGTTTTGTGAGAGGAACCAGTATAAATTGCTTGTGTGATCTCTCTCTCTCTCTTTCTTGTTATTATTTGTGTTATTTATCCGCTGCTAACTTAGTTGAGTTAAGAACTTGAAAAAGTTTTAACTTAGCTAAAACACAATTCAACCCCCCCTTCTTGTGTTTTCACACCTTCAATTGGTATCTAGAGCTCTGGTCTGTTACTTTCACTTAACAGTGAGACAGTAAAGATCTTGTGAGAACACTATGTCTGGAGGAGACGATAGTAGTACTAGAACTACCGGTGAAGCCGGTGAGGCCAGTGGTGCTGGTGGTGGTCCAAGAAATGCCTTTGGTTTTGACTACTTAAGTAATGAATCACATGAACATAGTGGCAATAGAAAAGCCCCTATATTCAATGGTGATGCATCATTATTTGAGTGGTGGAAGGAAAGACTGTATAGCAATATTACTGCTATTGATCATGAGTTGTGGGATTTGGTTGAGCTGGGAGTAACTTTTGAAAACTTAAATGAACATGGAAGATTGTCCATTGAGCATAGAAAGTTACTCACACCAGCTAACTTAAAAACCTACACTAAGCATCATAGAGTAAAAGACATTGTTGTTGGTGCTATTAGACATGAAGATTATGTCAGAATAGAAAACAAGTCTACTGCTAAATCTATCTTTGATTCTATGTGTGCTACCTATGATGGTAATGAAAAGGTTCAAGAGGCTAAAGCTAGTCTTTTGATAAGGCAATATGAACTATTCACTATGCAACAAGATGAAAACATTGAGACTATGTTTACAAGGTTTCAAATCCTTGTATCTGGTCTTAAAGCTCTTAAGAGAAGTTATTCCACCTATGACCATGTTCAGAAGATTCTGAGAAGTCTTCCTATTGCTTGGAGACCCAAGGTCACTGCAATAGAGGAAGCTCAAAATCTCAAGACTCTGAGTCTTGAGGCTCTGATAAGCAATCTCAGAAGCCATGAGATGGTTCTGAACGCTGACTCAGAAGCTAAGAAGAAGTCCAAGTCTGTAGCTTTACAGTCAACTAGGACTCCTTCTAAAGCTCTTAAGACTCAGCTTCTTGACATTGAGGAGGAATCTTCTGCAGATGGTCAAGAGGAGGAAATGGGTGAAGATGAGTTTGCTTTATTCACCAAGTTTCAGCAATGGAACAGATTTAACAAAAGAAATTTCAGAGGTAACAGCTCCAGAAATTTTGTCAGCAAAAAGGATGATCAGAAGAACTGCTTCAACTGTAAGAAGCCAGGACACTTTATTGCTGATTGTCCAGAAATGTCTGCTAAAGACAAAAGCAAAAGATACAGCTCAAAGAAGCAACAATTCAAGAGTAAATTGAGAAAGAGTCTGATGGCTACCTTTGAAGAGCTATCATCTGAGGAAGAAGTTGAGGAAGAAGAAGAGGCAAATCTAGCCCTGATGGCTTCAACTGACTCAGATGCAGACTCAGACGATGAATCAGAATCAGATTCAGAAGTAACTGATGAGGTATTTTCTGACTGCTCTAAATCTCAACTTATAACTGCACTTAACAAGGTCATTGAGAAACATCTCAGAGTGTTAAGTAAACAAAAAGTTTTACAAGAAAAGCTTAACACTCTGACTGAACAAGCAGAACATTTTCAAGGTCTATATCAAGAAACTCTGAATAGAGTAAATGACTTTGAAAAGGGTTGTGCTGTTTGTCACAAACCTATTGATGAGCAGGAAATAGCTCTTCAACAGTTTGTGCATCTCAACCTTGGTAAGAGCAAAGCTGCTAATCTTGTTTATAATGTCATGAGACATAGAGGAGAGGGACTTGGCTATGAATATGGTAGAACATATTCAAAGCTGAAGACCTCTGCCAAAAAGGTTGGAAAATCTTGGGTTTATTATGTTGTTCCACAAAGTGAAGAGGGAAAGAATCTTGGTAGTGTTGAAAATGACAAAGATGATCTGAGTAATTTAGAAGCTGACAGCTCAGAGGAACCCAGTTCCTCAGGATTTGGAGAAAGAAGTTCAGAAGATAGAAGTTGTTCAGAACCTGAGAACATTAGTTCAGAAGTTCTGAAAGCTTCAACATCTGAGACTTCAAATTCTGGATCCAAAGGAACTTCAGTACCTGAAGCTAGTCAATCTAAAAGATCAGAAGTTTTTAAAAGAAAAAATTCTAAATCTCAGATGGAGTACAGGACTCAGATTATTTATGATTCTAGAGTCAGTAGATATAATCAATCAGAACATGGGATTGGTGATAAATACAAACCCTGGAATCATAAACAATCCAAATCCTGGAATAATAACAGATTTCAAAAGAGAAAGTTTCAAAAAGGTCATTATTCCAAACCAAGATTTTTCTCTAACACTAGACAACATAGTAAGCATGTATGGACTAACAAGCGTGGACCCAGAAGATGGGTACCAAAAGCTGAAATAATGTATCATTCAGATTTACCAACTAGGAAAGGATATGTCCTACCTAGAGTGTGGAAACAAGTCTTATGCAAAGGAAGAAGGGCTTATGTCCTAGACCAATGGCTGACAAATTCTCAAGTTAACAATCAGAACTTGATAAATGAAGAGGAAGAATATTGGGATGACTTTATCATTAACCTTGATAAAGAGTTCTATCGCAATGATTAAAGTTGTTTCTCATACAGCCTGCCACTCAAAGAAGTATCATGAAACACTCATGGTATCTGGATAGTGGATGTTCAAGGCATATGACTGGTGACAAACAACTATTTTCTAAGCTGACTATGAAAGAAGGAGGATCTGTTGGCTTTGGAGGTAATCAAAAAGGAAAGATAATAGGAACAGGTATAGTAGGTAATTCTTCCCTATCTATTAATGATGTTTGGTTAGTTGATGGACTTAAGCATAATCTATTGAGCATAAGTCAATTTTGCGACAATGGTTATGTAGTCATTTTTAATAAGGAATCATGTACTATAACCAAACAATCTGATAATTCCATTATATTCAAGGGTCTTAGAAAGAACAATGTTTATAAAATTAATCTTTCTGATTTGAATGAACAAAAAGTGATGTGTCTTTTGACCTTGAGTGAAGAAAAATGGATCTGGCATAAGAGGTTAGGCCATGCTAACTGGAGATTAATCTCTAAGCTTAGCAAGCTTGACCTTGTCAGAGGTTTACCTAAAATCAAATATCACTCAAACACACTTTGTGGTTCTTGTCAAAAAGGAAAAATTACAAAATCTTCTTTTAAACCTAAAAACATTGTTTCTACCTCAAGACCATTGGAACTTCTTCACATTGATCTTTTTGGGCCAGTTCACACTGCCTCTATCAATGGAAAGAAGTATGGATTAGTAATTGTTGATGATTACAGTAGATGGACTTGGGTAAAATTCCTAAGAACAAAAGATGAAGCTTATGATGAGTTTAGCATCTTCTGCAAACAAATTCAAAATGAAAAAGGCTACACTATTTTAAAAGTTAGAAGTGATCATGGTGGAGAATTTGAAAATGAACCTTTTGAAAACTTTTGTGAAAAATATGGCATTCTGCATGAATTCTCTTCTCCTAGAACTCCTCAACAAAATGGGGTTGTAGAAAGGAAGAATAGAACTCTGCAAGAAATGGCCAGAACCATGATGCATGAAACAAATGTAGCAAAGTTTTTATGGGCAGAAGCTGTAAACACAGCATGTTATGTTCAAAATAGAATCTATATCAGATCTAAATTGAACAAAACTGCTTATGAATTGTTCAAAGGAAGAAAACCTGACATTTCTTATTTTCATCAGTTTGGATGTACATGTTATATCTTAAACAACAAAGTCCATCTAAAGAAATTTGATGCTAGAGGTTATAAGGGTATCTTTATAGGATACTCTGAACGCTCAAAAGCATACAGACTGTATATTTCTGAAACACACACTGTGGAAGAAAGTATGCATGTCAAATTTGATGACAAAGAGCCTGACCAAGTGTCAGAGCCTGTGGAAGGTTTGTCTAGATTTCAGGTATCAGAGGATCAATATTCAGATATTCCAAACTACTCAGAACATCCATTCTCTGAAGAACCTCTGAACATAACAGTTCCTACAGACTCTGAACAACAAATAACTGAAGCAACTGCTGAACCTGATGTTGGTGAGTCTGAAGATGATGAGCCTCCAAGAAATACCTTCAAATACAAATCATCACATCCAGAGGAACTGATATTAGGCAACAAGGATAGTCCAAGGAAGACAAGATCTCAACTGAGAAATGAGGAATCTTTAGTTGGTCTTATCTCAATGATGGAACCTTCAAAGATTGATGAAGCTCTGAAAGATGATGCTTGGATTGTAGCAATGCAAGAAGAGCTGAATCAATTTCAAAGGAATGATGTATGGACTCTAGTGCCTAAACCTTCACACAAGAACATTATTGGAACAAAATGGGTATTCAGAAACAAGCTAAATGAACAAGGTGAAGTGGTAAGAAACAAGGCTAGATTGGTTGCACAAGGTTATAGTCAACAAGAGGGGATTGACTATACTGAAACCTTTGCACCAGTTGCTAGACTTGAAGCAATCAGGTTACTTCTATCTTATGCTGTTAATCATGGAATAACTTTGTATCAAATGGATGTTAAAAGTGCTTTCTTAAATGGTTTTATTTCTGAAGAAGTGTATGTTAAGCAACCCCCTGGTTTTGAAGATATCTCAAATCCAGAACATGTTTTTAAATTGAAGAAATCACTGTATGGTCTGAAACAAGCTCCAAGAGCTTGGTATGATAGACTCAGTAATTTCCTTCTTGAAAAGGGTTTTGAGAAAGGGAAGGTTGACTGCACACTCTTTAGAAAAACAACCAAAGAAGATATTTTAATCATTCAAATTTATGTTGATGATATTATCTTTGGTTCAACTAATGCTTCTTTGTGCAAGAATTTTTCTAAGATAATGCAGGATGAATTTGAAATGAGCATGATGGGAGAATTGAAATTCTTTCTTGGAATTCAAATCAATCAGAAGAAGGAAGGAACTTATGTTCATCAATCAAAATATACCAAGGAACTTCTGAAGAAATTCAATCTAGATGACTGCAAGATAATGAACACTCCTATGCATTCAACTACCAACATGAGCAAGTCAGATGATGAAGGAAAAGTAGATCAAAAGGTCTACAGAGGTATGATTGGTTCCTTACTCTATCTGACAGCCTCTAGACCAGATATTTTATTCAGTGTATGCTTATGTGCAAGATTCCAGTCAGATCCTAGAGAATCTCATCTTACAGCTGTAAAGAGAATCTTTAGGTATCTGAAAGGAACAACTAATCTTGGACTTCTCTATAAGAAATCCAATGATTATGTGCTAAATGGATTCTGTGATGCTGACTATGCTGGAGATAAAATTGAAAGAAAATCCACAAGTGGCAATTGTCAATTTGTTGGTGAAAACCTTATCTCCTGGGCTAGTAAGAGACAAACTACTATAGCTTTGTCTACAGCAGAAGCAGAATACATTTCAGCAGCTAAGTGTTGTACACAACTACACTGGTTAAAATATCAGTTAGAAGATTATCAGGTAAGCAGTAACAATATTCCTTTATATTGTGACAATACTGCAGCCATTCATTTATCTAAAAATCCTATCCTACACTCTAGAGCCAAACATATTGAAATTAAACACCATTTTATCAGAGATTATGTTCAGAGAGGCATTATAGATATTAAGTTTGTTGATACTGAAAATCAATGGGCTGACATATTTACTAAAGCCTTACCTGTTGAAAGATTTGATTTTATAAAGAAACATCTGAACATGTTTTCAATCTCTGAATGAAAATTCTTTTGGGCTTTTAAAGTGTAAGAGGTTATGTATATCAGAACTTATGATTCAGATCATCTGAAACACAAGCTCTGAAGTAATTAACTCTGATAGAGAATTTTAAATATCTCAGAGGCTCTGAACTATTTAAGTGGGAAACGTTTAGCATTCGCTGCTGAACAGTTGTCCATTAAAATAGCAGTTACCGAGTAAATTTCTGCACGTGGTCTACGTGTGTCAGGTAGTGGGTGGTTAATGATGATTTTTGGTATTCAACTTTCTGTCAATTAGCGTAACTTCCCAAATTTGCTATTTTTGTGTTAACTGTACTCATTTAAATAAACTTACACAATACACTTGCACACTATTCACTTTCACAACCTACACTTTCATATTCTCTCTAAACCTCCAACAAACTTTCTTTCTCTCTGGTTAGTTTCCAAACCCTACCCTAATCTCCAACAATGGCCGGACCTTCGTCTTCTTCGTCAACAAAGATTCCACCGTTTATGTTCAAAAATCTTCAAATCGTTGGGAACGAAATGGAGTTTCCAGAATCTGAGCTCATATTTCTTTCTGAAAAGATGATCGACTTTGACAGTTTAAAGGCAAATGGGTTTGATGTGAAACATTACTTCTCCGTTCAAGGATGGGATAAGTACTTCAGCATGTTAAATGGTCCTATTTACCCAGATCTCTTGAAGAAATTCTGGATGAAAGCTAAGGTTTTTGATAAGGCTGAAGCTAAACAGGAAGAACGTGCGGCTATTGAGAGGAATCCTAGTTTAAAAGGTAAATCAAGGAAAGAAATGGGTTTATTGGAATTCACTGGAAAACAGATTAGGTCAAACATCTGTGGTATGAACCTAGCCTTCTCACCTATTCATTTCAATGCGTTGCTCGGTTTGGATAACTCTGGGATAGAGTTGGATGTGTTTGAGAAGGACACAAGGTACAGAGATGATCTTCTGGCTCTAATGTGTACAGATTTGAAACTGAAGGGTAAAGTCAAGGGTTTGACTGATGTCTGCAGAGTGCTGTTCAAGATTATACTAGCTGCTATCAGTCCAAGAGTTGGTGGTACTGATACAATTTCCTGGACTCATCGTCATCTGATCTACTTTCTTCTGAAAGAAATGAAAGTGAATCTAGGAGAATACTTCTTTGAGAGGATCTGTGAAGCAATCTTCTTAAGCAAATCTCAGAGGAAGTCAGCTATAGCTTATCCAAGATTACTCTAAGACCTTCTATATCAAGGTCATGTTGTTGAGAATCTGAAGAAGTTCCATCCAGAACTTGTTGAAAAGAAATTCACTCCTGAGATTCTGAATGCTAGTTTTCTCACCAAGATGCGTCTCATCTCATCAAAAGTGGTTCCACCTCCACAAGAGTTTACAGCCAGTCTTGAAGATCGTCTGTATGTAGATGGTTACCCAGTAATCTCTGAAATGGATGCTGAGCACATCATCCAAGATTATCTGGAAGTTCTTAGGAAAGAAGGGTATACTGTTGATAGGAGTATGGTCCCTCCAGCTCCTGTAAACATGTATAATCCTAAGAGGAAACCTAAGAGGAAAGCTGAACAAGATAAACCAGATCTTCTGGCTCAGAAGAAGGTTAAGGTAGAAGAAGCTGCTGCTGAGCAAAGAACAAAGAGGAAACATGAAGCTTTGACTGGAAAAGCTGCTGCAACTTCATCAAAGAAGCCTATTATTGTTGATGATGAAGAAGAAAGTGAAGAAAGTGACTCCTCTGAATCTCAGTCTGATTCAGAAACTGAGTCTGATGAAGAAACTCTGAGTACCAGGATGCATCAGAAACGTGTCCCTGATCCTAAAGGTAAATCTACTCAGTTCATCTTTAATGAAGCTAAAATTGGAATAGGTTATACAAAACCACTTAGGACTATACTTCCTGAACCCACAATTATTCCAACCTCTGATAACCCTCTTTCTGAACTAGAAAAACATCTGAGTCCAGACCCTCTTAACAATCAAACCTTCACTCAGAAACCTTCATCACCTTCCAAACCAAAATCACCTCTACCTCAACCTCAACCACAAAAACAATCATCTGTCATTCCACCATATGAACCTCAACCAGATATTCCAACTGCTGAACAAACCTCTCCCACCAAACAACCCTCACCACACCAATCTCCTGAACCAATTCCTGAACAAATTGCTCCTGAACCAACCCCTGAACAAATTGCTCCTGAACCATCCCCTGAACACATTTATCCTGAATCAACCTCTGACATCTCATCATCTGAATCAACTCCTGAACCTCAACCAAACCCAAGTACTGAACATGCTTCTCCTGAGCGTATTCACACTTGCGCCCCCAAGCCTTCAGAGGCAGAAATTGTTATTATTGACAACCCTGCTACTGAAACACCAAAATTCTCTACCATTCCCAACATCTCACCCTCATCCTCTGACCCTTTTGGTAACCTTTCCAATCAGCTGTATGATGATCTACTTAGGTTATCCCATATTCAGGACAAGTTTTTGGTGTGTCCCTCTGATGTGGATCTGGAGGTGTCACTAATCAAGGCCAGAATCTGCAAAGCTCTGGATGCAATGGGTGATGAGATCAAGTTTGTGATTGGTCAACGGGACTTGGATTTGGTATATCTTCTGAAGGACAACTTAGCAAGAGCTAGCTTGAAACGTCTGACTGTGTTTAATCATGAAGAGCATGAGCGTGCTAAGCTTGCTGTTATTGCTGCTACTGCAAGGCATATGTCTGTGTTTAAGGAATGCTGGGTGGATTCTAAGTTGTTCAAGAGTCTTGAGGATCAACGGATTGAGAATGAACGTCTAGCTGAAGCTGCTGCAAGGCTTGCAGAAGAAATTCCTGAGATGAACCAAGAGGATGCTCCAGATGATGATGTTCTGATGATTGATTATCCAGAGGAAGGTGAACCCTCCTCTGATAAAGGCAAGGAACCCATTGTTGAAAATCAAGTACCTTTGGTTGAAGATCAAGCTCCTATGGTTGCTGATCAGTTGCTGATCTTTCAAGAAGCTCTGAGGGAGCAACAAGAAGGATTGGAAAGGCAAAGGACAGCTCACCTCAACCTGGAATCCAAAGTGGATGGTCTAGTTTCCAATGTGGGATCGCTGAATGACAAATTTGACCAACTCTTAGCCTTCCTTAAGAAACCCTAGGATTCTATGCACTTATTTTAGGATGTTTTCGTTTTAAGCTGTTTTTGTTTTCTTGTTATCTTCTGAACAATTTTATTTTAAGCTGTTTTGTTTTCTTGTTATGTGGTTTGTTATATTTTTTTTGTGCTAACTTTCTTTGATAAATAAGAACATAAGAACACAAGATGCTTTTAAACGAAAATTTTTATTAATGATCTAACAATGTTGAGTACATTGGTAAAAAGAAAAAAAGAAAAAGACAACCTAATCCTAATCAGATGGATAAAACTCAGAAGAAATCTCTGATTTCTCCTCAGCATCATCTGATGATATTTCTATGGGATCTGGGTTTTGCTCTTCTTCTTCTTCTTCTTGTTCTTCTTCTGGAACATAGCCAGCCAAGAACTCAACATAGTCAGCATCATCTTCATTCTCTTCAGCTTCAGAATCTGATGAGATGATTATTATCTCAGCATCTTGTGGTTTCTTGTTGTCTTCTTTATCTTTCTCATCTTTTTCGCGTTGTTCGTCTTCTTTCTTTCTCCGAAACTCTGCAATGCGTAAACTAAACCTTTTCATTTTTCCTAATCTCTCTTGTTTTCCTCGTTTATTCTTGTTTTTACGTGAAGCAGGCATGTTAACTCGTTCACCTTTTATAAACCTTTGAGAGCGTTGGTTTTTGTTGTTTTAAATTAATTCACCTTTGTAACAACCACTCTTCTTCTTTGACTGTCTTGGTTATATAAATTTTTTTACTTTTTGATAATGACAAAAGGGGGAGTAGTTACGCATTAATTGATAAGTGATAAGTTTCAAAACTGAAACCACGCCTTTTATCTCGCTTTTATCCGTTAAATTAAAAGTTGTTACTTTTAAGTTGTTTTACGTATTTCAAGGTGGAGACTGAGTTAGTTGAAACTGAAATAAATTTCATAAGTAAGGATAAGTTAAGAGTGCAATTTTAACTTAGCCTTATGAGACTTAGGGGGAGAGCTTGCAAACCTCTCACTCTGAAGAAAGATATGAAATTTGTTTTATTTCAAATTATCTTAATCTTATACTAAATTAAAATATCATGGATAAAACTTAAAGTTTTGGCTTTAAGGAGTATCAATCTTAGGGGGAGCTTGCAAACCTCATAAACCTAAGAGAAACATGATAAGTTAATTTAACAACAATTGTCAATTAATACTGATGTTTGTCATCATCAAAAAGGGGGAGATTGTTGGAACAAAATTGATTTAAAAGTTAGCCCCTAAACATCTTAAGGTTTTGATGATAACAAAGTATTAATAAACAATTGGAAGGACTAAAAATTTATTTTAAGTGTGCAGATATAATGCTCTGAATAAACCTTCAGAAGATGTGTGTTCAGAAGTTCACGCGCTCAGAAGATGTTAGACTTCAGAAGTTACAACATTCAGAGGATGAAGACTTCAGAACTTCTTGACTGACTACAAGCTTCATCAAACTCTGAAGAGCTTCTTGAAATCTGTGAAGATTCTCTTCAAGTCAACTCTTCTACCAATGAAGAAAAGGACCTTTCAAGCCTGATCAGTTCAGCTACTCTTGTTTTGTCTGTTCTCTTTTGAGAACGTGGGTCTTCAGTTTTGTTAGCTGAATAAGGAAAGTCCACTCTGCAGTAGTCAAAGTAGCTGAAACTCTTACTCAGTTTTGGATACAAACAAACTGCATCAAGACAGGCTGTTTGAAGACAAAAGTTTTCTATTCCAACGGTTCTTTTTGCAACGACTCTTTTCTGGTGGTATATATACTAGAAGAATCAGCTGCATTAAATATCAAGAATTATTAAGGATTGAACGTGCGCTGAACAAACTCTGAACTCTGTGTATACAAGCTCTGAACCTCTTATCAAGTGTTTTTGCACTTTAGTCAAATACTTTGTACTCTCTGTATTTGTTCTCTTTAGGTTCATCTAAGAGCAATTGTATATTTTCACATACTTTACTATTACTTGAGAAAACTTAAGCTTGTGTGCTTAAGTGTGAAGTCTTGAGCTTGTGTGCTTGAGCATTGTTGAGAAGTCTCTTGCTTGTGTGCTTGAGCAGGTGTAATCTTGTGTGATTATAGTGAACTCCCTTGGAAGTGCAAGGGGACTGGACTACTCTCGTTTTGTGAGAGGAACCAGTATAAATTGCTTGTGTGATCTCTCTCTCTCTCTTTCTTGTTATTATTTGTGTTATTTATCCGCTGCTAACTTAGTTGAGTTAAGAACTTGAAAAAGTTTTAACTTAGCTAAAACACAATTCAACCCCCCCTTCTTGTGTTTTCACACCTTCACGATGCTGTGTTACCTGTTGAAATAATGATGCAGTCAATTCGAGTGCAAAGGCAATGGGAACTACCTCCTGATCACTATGGGAACGTAATGTTAGATGAATTAACAGACGTGGATGAGGAGAGGTTGCAGGCGTTAGATGCTTTGATTCGACAAAAGGAACGAATTGCTAGAGCGTATAATAAAAGGGTTAAATCCAAACTCTTTGACGTAGGAGATTTAGTTTGGAAAGTTATTCTTCCCATGGACAGACGATGTAACACCCCGAACTAACTACCCTTAAAAACGTGATCTTAAAAACTTTTTAAAGATAAGTAGCCGGAGCGCTACGGAAAAACATTTTATAAAACGATCGTGCACATGACACGAAACGTCGCAGCGGAAAAACATTTCATATAAAGGATTTTCAAAGCAATGAACAAAATAGTTCAAAAGATAATTCATCTACATAAAACATAAGTTAAGATGTTCGCATCGATATACGACGGAATACAAACGATCCCCGACTCGATGTTACAAACTACCAGAGCACTAATATACATCTCAACCAAACTAAACTTAATAAAACTATACAAAGGTAGCCTACACTAGCTCCTCACCAAAAGTGCTCCACACCAAAATGATCTACAGCTAAAGCTCGATCGAAACCTCGACCTGAATACCTGAACCCCAGAAGGTCCAGCACATAACAATTAGGTAGAGAGTTAGTAAACATAATCACATACATACGAATATAGAAACGCACCTATATTCAACCTATCACGTAATACTAACTCACACACATGCCTCGATAAGCAATACACCAGATAACACATAACACAAATACACAACCAGATAGTTTCACGTCGTCTCGGACAACACAAAGAACTCACATAACACATAACACATAATTGCACATTTACTCAAATGCGACTAATGCCAAACATTCAATGTCATGCCAACCTAGACACGACTAATGCATGTGGTACCATCTTCTTTATCAAGGAACTTACCATTGATATTCTTCTTTATTGGACAAGTCCAATATCCTTCTTTATCAGACAAGTCTGATATCCCTAAATAATGCATGAGTTTATGAATGCCATGCATTTACCAAACATATGATAATCACTTAGCACGAAGCTACTGCTCACTACATGGATAACATAATCCATTAAACTTCTTTATCAGACAAACTGATATTCTTCTTTATCGGACAATCCGATATACAAAAATACATATACTTCTTTGACATTTTATATATATGCCATCACACAACACAATTATTAAACATATAATAATTCCAAACCAAAGCGAAACCGAATACATGGATACACACACTTTACAAACATTAACAAAAATTGCTGTCAC
Source organism: Trifolium pratense (assembly GCF_020283565.1). NCBI lineage: Eukaryota > Viridiplantae > Streptophyta > Magnoliopsida > Fabales > Fabaceae > Trifolium > Trifolium pratense. The sequence goes on from NC_060060.1 coordinate 53,599,010, forward strand.
TGAGGCCTTCGCTAAGCGAGGGCTTAGCGAGACATAGCGAACCTTACCCGGAAGTCACCTGCTCATGGCGAGCATTGGCGAGCTTCAGCGAACCTGTTCGCTACAGCGAACTCCTGGTCGCTTAGCGAACTACACCAGAAAAATATCTGTTCTTGAGTTTTCCAAAGGCGGTTTAACACTCAAATCCATCCAAAATACATTATAACATGTTATAAATGCATAACAAGTGATCAATCATGTATATACCATACATATATACATGTATTAACAATCAAAAACACCAAAACACATCACACATACAAAATCATGTCAATTTCTTGCAAAATAAGCAAAGTTGCATAAACATGCAAAACCATCATCAAACATATACATATTCCCTCCTAGATGTTCATTAAGCATACTAAGATGAAAAGACATGTTTATGATAAAGAAACTTCACCCAAACCCCAAAGAAATTGGATGAGAGAGTTCAGGAATGGAGGCTAGACACCTCCCCTCTCTTGGATCACCCAAGCTTATGCTTAACCACTCTCACCTTAGATTGAACGATGATTCTTGGCCTCTAAATCTCTTCTCCTTGCTCGTGTTCTTCTAGCTCTCCTAGGGTTCTTGCTTCTAAGCTCACAACCTTCAACTTCTCATGAAAAATGAATTATGAGACTATTCATAGGTTTGACTTGGTATATATACTACTCTCCAATTCTCTTGGTTCAAGCCCAATTGCCTAAGCCCACTAAGCTCAAACACACGCCCAAGCCCACTAACACGACAAAGGTTTCGCTCACAAACTTATGTTCGCGATAAATAATTATAGGTCGCGTAAATAAATATTTAACACTAACCCAAAATATATATGCAAATATATAAAATATCGATTTACTAAAAATCGGGTCGTTACAGACGAGATCGAGTCTTTGGGAAATGGTCACCTAATTGGGAAGGGCCATTTAGGATTTCCCAAGTATTGTCAAATGGAGCTTATGAGATTGAGGAGTTAACTCCTGAGAAACGTTCAGTCAACATGAATGGCAAGTATTTAAAGAAGTACAAGCCAATGTTGCAAGAAATAAGCATAAAATATGAATAACGCAAGAATAAAAATTTGCAAAATGGTAAAAGGAAATGCCAAGAATCAATTTTTATTCATAAAAAATCAACAATACAACCAATCATTCAAGAATGTTCAAGAAAATACAAGAATTGGTTGAATGTTGAAGGGTAACCATTTAAGGTTTACCCTGAGCTCGAGCTCCTTCATCCTTTGAATCAGAATTAGAGAGTTCTGAGATCTGAGAGTCTTCGTCCTCAGAAGAAGGAGTCGGAGTTCCTGGGTATTCTTCGTCAGGCTCTAGGGTGCTGAGGAATTCAAGGTAATCTTCATCTTCATCATTTGAGCTAGAGCTTGAAGAGTCGGAAGAGAGAATGATGGTTTCCACTACCTTAGCTGTCGCCGGCCTAGGGCGAAGGATTCTAGTGCGTGGAGGTTTGGAAGCTGGAATCTTGATTCGTCCCCTTCCAAGAGGACGTGGCGTGCTTGAGCCCGGGGTGGAAGAAGGAGGATTTTTCTTGTTATCCATTCTTTGCTAAGAGAGGTTGATGCGTTAATTTGTGTAAAGTGATGAGCAAAGAGTTGCAAGGCGTGGGTATTTATAGAAGGATTAATACGCGTTAATGGCTAGGCAGTTACAACTAACTATGGTCAGTTTGCATAGGGAAATGCCATGGCATTAATGCCCAAAGCCGTGTAGTTAATTATGTTGACTGCTTTGGAAACATGTTCGCTTCATTCCTTACAAAATACCATTAATAAGGCTTGGGATAATGACCCACAAGAAGGAAAGCAAACAACAACAAAAGAATAAAATACTCAGCCAATATATGAACATGCAGCATTAAAAAGCCAAACAGGGCGTACATTCAAAAGACATGTGCGAAATTGTTCGACAGTTGCTAGTGTTAATAGAGTTACAACTACGACATCCAAAAAAGAATAAAAACTTAAGGCTAAAAGGAAAATTTATGAAGTCAAGGTTGTTGTTGGGATGTTGAAGGAGGCTTTCGATTGACTGCTTGGAATTGATAATACTGAGTTCGAATGGACACCAGTTTACGTTGTAGCATTTCCTTATCACTAGCAAGGTGCTCAACCCGCTTCTGGACAGCTAGACCATCACTGTAGTGTTGGATGCCTTCACGTGCTAGCTCATCAAGCTTGACCTTTTGTGCTTCGATAGCTACCGCAGCTAGTTTTTCCATCTTAGCCTCTTCCTGTCGAACCTTCTCTTTCAACGCTTCGATTTCAGATTGCCACTGGGCAATATTGTTCTCACAAGCCACAAGTTGCTCAAGAGCTTCATCAGAGGCAGCTTTAATAGTTGTGACTTTTGCATTGCAATTATTAGCTTGCTCGAAATGGTGCTGCTGGGTTGCAAGCAGAGATGTCAGAAGGCTGCTAGTCCTGGTTAGGAGTTGAGATTGACTAACGAACTGTTCTAAAAAGGTTTCAGCCTGAGTCACTAGAAGGAACATTGCTTCGTTAGTCCTTGGGTTCTGCAGCTTACGAAAAAGGGCTTTGAGGTTGTAATATATAGAAGAATCACGCTCAAGTAGGCCCAGCATATCCCCATTGAGAATCTCTCGCCTGAATCTAATTTCATGCTCAAACTGTTCTTGCGCAAGTGCATCTTCCTTATCCTCCGTGTTCCCAACAGCAGAGCTAGAGGCGCCATGACTTGATAAAAGCTTGTTGAGTGCATCTGCTGGGGTTAAATCTTTTAATTCTTTGGCAAGTTCGGCTGGCAAGACAACAGTAGGAGGTGGCTTCGACACAGAGGTTCCTTCTTCACCAAGTGAATCACCAATGTAGGAGTTCCCATCATCAGAGTCGAAAGTGTCAGCACTGGGTGTACTGGACTCATGGTTTGACCCACTTGGTTGTGGTTGATTGGTAGTGGAATGTTCGCCATCAACGGTTGGCCTTTGTTCATGGGAAAGGTTGGCAGCAGGGTCAACTTGAAAATTGGTTGGAGGATCATTTTCAGCTAATACTTGGGCAGGGTTCGTCAAAGGATTTTGTTGCGGTAAGCCTTGATCAAGTTGGTCTTCTTCATTGTTAGGCTTAAGGGTATCATCTTCGAAAGCGTGGTGAGGCGAGCCAGGAGCTTTTGGTGGTGATGAGGTTTCAGTAAGGACGGCTGCTTCGACAGGCTGAGGAGATGGGGATTTTTCTGCCACACTTGTAGGATGCGTACCACTTGGTCCTTCGACCACCCCTTCAGCCGCTTTGCTAGGAGCAGGCTCATCTTGAGGAATAACTTGAGCAGAAGGTTGTGGCTGAAATAAACGAAACCATGAAAGAATGAGTAACACAGTCAAGAGCTGAAGAAGTAGTAAGAAGTGAGAATGGCCTACTTGGGCTTGAGGGGTAGCAGAAGCTTCAGGCTGTGAAGTTGTTTCTTTTGCAGTAGCAGAAGCCGCGACAACAGTGGCTGCAGCAGGAGACTTTCTGTGCTTCTTTTTCTTCTTCTTCTTCTTCTCCGATTGCTCTAAAGGAGGGTCCTCAGGTGATGCCAAAGTATCAGGTTGTGCCTCAATCTCAGAGGACTTGTGCTCAGGAGTACCTTCTTGGTCGGGTTAGTGTTCTTTCTTCTTCTTCTTCTTTTTCTTCTTCTCATCAGTAATGGGTTCAGCATTCTGAGGGAGATCTTGAATAGTGGCAGTGTTAGTCTGCTCAGGGATGGTCGAAAGAATAGGAATATCCTACAGACCACAGTTCAGTAAGTTCACATTCAAGACAAAAGAAAAAGAAGTCTTAAGCTAAATGGATACCTTATCTGGAGCACTCGAACAAGTGGCTGGAATAGGTCTTTGTTTCTTCGAAACAGAAGGGGTTTCAGTTGAATGAGACCTTTTGCGCGAGGCAATCTGGAAAGGGCATATCAAAGTTAATATGGAAATCCTACAAAAGTGTGAGAAGCCACAAAAAGGTAAATGCTTGCCTTTAATTCAACCTTTGGTGGTGGAGGAAGAGGTTTGCTAGAGTTGCTAGAACCTGCCTTCGACTTACTCCCTACATTGGAAAAGTGCGCATAAGAGAAAAGCACGCAAGGTAAAAAATTATGCAAGTAAAAGTAGAACCAAAAGAATACCTCTTGTAACGACCCAATTTTCATATTATCATTTTTATGTGTTAAAATATTTTATTTAACGTGTCATTTTAATTAAGATAGTAACTTTAAGTTATTTATCGAGAGTTTTAGTTAACGCGCGAGTTAGTGAGAGTTAACGCGAGTTGGGCCAAGTTAGTGGGCTTGAGGCCCAATGGGCCTTGTCTCATGAGTGGGGGGCGCTACTTATAGCCCATTAGAGAGAGAAAGTTTCATTTTCTTGTTTTTGGGAGAATGAAGAGAGAAGGGAGAGCATGGAGCTAGAGCAAGAGCTTGGAGAAGGGATTCGAGGAGCAATCTTCGTGAGTTCGTCGATCCAAGGTAAGAGAGTAGATTTCATATTCGTGGGTGACTCGAGGAAGGGGAGAATGTCGATTTCTCCTCACCCGAACTTCCTCCACCCCATTTTCGTTTTAGCTTGGAATGGATTTTCTTGATGGAAATCGTTCCTAAGGTTCTCATTATGTTTAACATGCTTTTAACATGATTAATGAAAGGATTTAATGGGTAAAAAAACGAGTTTATGAAAGATTAAACTCAAGAACTTTGTGTTCTTGAGAGTTTGATGAAAAAGTGTTCAATCTTTACTTTTTCGTTGTTTATGATGTAGATCTGAGAAATGAACTGTCATTTTGTGTTTATCCATGTTTGTTATGCTTGAATACAAACTCTTTTGGGATTTATAACATGAAAAATGGGATTTTTGGGTGATTTGGTGTAAAAAACGCCAGAGTTTCGCCCCAGGCGAAAATGTTTCGCCTCAGGCGAAAATATTTCGCCCCAGGCGAAAATGTTTCGCCCCAGGCGAAAATGTGATCAGTGAGCAACCAGTTCATTCTGCAGTTATTTCGCCCCAGGCGAAAATGTTTCGCCTCAGGCGAAAATGTTGCAGATTTCACAAATTTTCATCTGCTATCTTCCTTTGCATGTAGTTTCAAATCAGTGTCTTATTCTTACATGATTGTTGATGCATGTTGATGCTTATAATGCTCATTGCTAATCGTTAATTGATTGTTAATCATGTATGAAGTATAAATGAAGTATATTAAGGTGTTAATCAACTTAATAAAGAAGGATATTAGAATTATGTTATTCTAATAAAGACGGATATTAAGGTATTGATTATCTTAATAAAGACGGACGTTGGATAGTGTTCCACGTTATTGTTGACGGGCTATATGCCAAAATTGTTGATGAATATATTCATGAGTTTTGAGTGCATGCATCATGAATATTTAGGGATATTGGCTTGTCCAATAAAGAAGGATATCGAACTATATTTGTTTGATAAAGATGGATATCGGAGGTGAAATACTCTGATAAAGACGATGGTACCACATGCATTAGAGGTGTCTAGAGGACATAACATGAATGTGAAGCATTAGATTGCATTAGGGATTATGTGTGCATTTTATAATAAATGATGTTTGACACATACTTGGTAAATGTTGATTGTTAATCCGTATGTGAGGAGCAGAGTCCGTCATGACTATAAAATGAACAACGCAGGGTCCGTCATGACCATAATCTGAACAATGTATTTGTTGATGTTTTGGTATTGTCCGAGACGACGTGAAACTATATGTTTGGTGTATTTTGTGGATGATTGATTAGGTGATAAATGAAGTATATGCATGATATATGAATATGCATGAATGATGGTGATGTATATGTATAATGTATGATTATGCATGTTTTTATGAAGAAGTGTTTAAGTACCATTTACTTACACTTGTATATTTTGAGTATGTTATCTAACTCTCTTTTATGTGTTATGTGCTGGACCGTTGGGGGTCCAGATTTACAGGTTTTGTGGTATTCGATGTCGAGTCGTCGGTGAAGCTCTGCTCTGATTGTGACACGGGAAAAGGGGTTTTATATGTATATAGAGTCTCCTTATCTAGGTTGTTTTGTATAGCTAATAAATACATTAGTTGATTTAACATTTGTATAAACAAGTATTTTTACTAATTAACTACATTAGTATTATTTTGGTAGAGGAGTGTAATACTCGAACCGACATTCAATAAATTAAATGTGATTTTCCGTTGCGTATTTTGAAAAAGATTTTACTAAGGTAGAAATATATAAATAATGGGTTTGGGTGTTACAATTGGTATCAGAGCCCCGTTGTCTTCGGACTGTGTGGGTTATGTGTCGATCAGAGCAGGTCTGTGCAGTCAGACCAAGTGAGTATTGTGTGTCAGTCGTGTTTGTCTAACGATTTTGTTGTGTTTGTTTTGTGAAATCATTCATGTTGTTCGTTTAGGAACTATGAGTGATGTGAAATGGATTAAATTATCCGTTCTTTTTGTGAGTAATGGTGTGAGTGCTATACTTCTATGTTTATAATAGTTGTATATGCTTAGAGTTTAACCTTTGTGTAGTTTAAACTTGGTTGATTGATGCTTATTTGCTAATTGTTGACGATCCGGCATGATATAAAACTGCATGTGATGATCCGGCATGATATAAAACTGCATGTGATGATCCGGCATGATATAAAACTGCATGTGACGATCCGGCATGATATAAAACTGCATGTGGTAATGATTTGAAATAATTTTAAAAGAAAAACTAATATTATTTCTTGATGATGAAGATTTTGGTGAAAATATAAAATTATTTTCTTTTAAGTGAAAACTAAATTTTTTTTTTTCATGAAAGTGAGAAGAGTAGGATGTTAGTGAATCCTAGTGTGTGTTGTTATATGTTTGTTTATAACATGTGCTAGATGATTACTAGGAACTCGAATTGTCATGCGTTTTATGAGTAAAAATATAAAGATCTCATAATTCTATGTTGTGTTTGTTGATGCATGATTTTAATTGTACTTTCAAGTCTATAATGATGTTATATGCTTGAAGTCTTGAATTTTGTGGATCGGTGAGTCGAGAAAACGAGATTCTAGTGGGCGTAAGTTCAAAACCGTAGCAGAGCACCCTGATTTTTTTGATGTGCTCGCTAGGCGAAGAATGAACCTCGCTGAGTCTCGCTAAGTCTTGCTAAATCCTGTGAATGTTTTTGACTTGTCTCGCCGGGAACTCGCTAGCTTTTGCTAAGCGAGGGAGTCAGACAAGAAATTTATTTTGTTGACGTCTTGTTCTGAGTTGATTGAATGTGAGTATGAATTATTGCTATGCAATGTTCATTTTTCTTGTGTTTGTTAAGACTAGAATAAATGTGAATATGAATTATTGCGTTGCAATGTTCATTTTTCTTGTGTTGTTTTGATTTCCTAACTTTGAAAAGTGAGGAAAGTATAGGTTGCTTGAATGCTTGCATGAATTTGTGTTAGTGGTTAGGTATCGTGGGTTAGGTTTTGTCCCTTGTATGTAACATGCGTGTAAACGATGTCGATACTAGTTTCTTCTTAGGAAGAATATGTTTAGAGACGATAGAACCGTTAGGTGTGAGCACCGGAAGTTCTAGTGGAAGAGTACGAGTGAGTTTGAGATAAGTGGGGGAGAAGGTTATATCCCTCCGAGATGTTTCGAACGTGAGAAGATGAGATGAGTAGAGATGCTCTTGAAGCGGAATATTCAGGAAGTGGTGACGTTGTTCGAAGTGGAATGAATGGGAGCAACAAGTTGTGAGAAACTACTAGAAGAGAAGTTGTCGGACCGAGTTAGTGAGATTGGTTAAGTGAGATGAAGAGTATGGAGGCGTGTTTTGTGGACCAAAGTTGAAGTATTTGTTTGATCGAAATGAGTCGAATATGAAGAAGAGGGAGTGATTAAGATTCTTGAGGAGGTGATGATTTTGAAGTAAGTTGTCATCCAAGTGGATCGGATGTTGTAGCAGATGCTTGAGTAAGAAGTTTTACATGAGTCGTGCATATGGTAGTAGGTTGAATTGGTTGAACAATTTGGACTTCTAAGTCTAGTGTGTGAAGTAATTTTCATAAGAGATGTGAAGATTAGTGAACCGTTGGTGTTAATTAATCAAGGAAGGGAAGTAAGTTTTAAAGTAGATGAGAATGGAATTGAGAAATATCATAATAGGATTGGTATGTTTGTTGAATCGTTGGAAGTAAGGATTGTATGAGTAGTCGAGTTTATTCGAAGGTGGAAGTAGGATAACAATTCGAAAGATTTTGTGAGAGGCTTGCCGAAGAAAGGGTAATTGGATTTGGATAATGAAAGGGCAAATTGTGTCGAAGTTGAATGAGATCCTAGAAGTGGAGATGAAGCTAAATGAGAGGTATCATTTTTGAATGATGAAGAATAAGAAAGTTAGCCGTTGAAGAACGTGTAGAGAATGAGTAATACGAGGTCATGTTGGAAGTGACTTGTGTTAGAGGAGAGTTTGCGAAAAGGATTACCGCACATGTGAGTAGATATGGTGTTTGGGCACATATAGTAAGGAGTTGAAGGTGATGCCTAAGGTAAGTGTCGGAGAGCATTTTGTAGTGCCCACAAGTTAAGAGTGAGTAACTATTTACTAGGAAATTTGGATTTATGGAATAGGAAAGTCGGTGGAGACTAGTATTGTTAGATGCATCGTGGATGTTGATGTAGTATGGTCGTAATCGGTGACAATGAAGTAAAGGATTTTAGATTGTCTCATCATGGATGATGGAACGGTAGTGACTTGATGTATAACTTAAAATGTATTTTGGACGAGGATTTTAGAAATTTTCTAGAGATGTCATATTGGGATTAGACAAGGAGTCATGAGTAAGAATACTAAGTCAAAGGTTGATTAGAATTTAATGGATAGAGTTAGATCGTATGACGAACATTTGGAGCTTGTGGATTAAATTCAAGAGTTTGATTTTGGTATCGAATGTACTAAGGAGAAGTTTAAAGATAGCTATCCATAGAGAGATGATGATTAGTAGAGGTTAGAATTGAATAAGAACCGATGGGTGAAGAAACAGAGGAGAAGAGTATGCTTGTTGCAATGCAAGATGATGGGGAACATGGATAGATGGATTGTGGGCGAATTGAAGATATCGTTTGAAACTAATGAGATAGAAGTTATGATTGTTTGGAGAACCAATTTTAGGCAGTGGTCTAATTTTTGAAGTAGCGAATTACTAAGGAATTAATGAGGAGTGGTATTAGGAAATGGTTGCGTTAAGGAATGCAAATGTTGGTTGAAAGATTACTTGGGAACAGAATAGTCGTATTGAGACTCGACTCAATGATTGGAGGTATGTGAGAAAAGGAATTTGACGGTTAGAAACGATAATTTCTAGGATGTGTCGAGGAAGATTTGAGAATGTTGGTCATCAAGTGATTGTTGGTTATCGAGTGATAAGTTGGAATAAAATTCGAATATGAATAAGTGGTGTACCACGGTTAAGTGATTCATGAGGGAATCAGAGACTTATAGGATTTGTGGAGTTGTGGAGTATTCCACGGGAGTACCTTTTCGGAGTGTGTTCAATTGGTTGTACCAGTTTTAGGGTAACGTTGTGAGGTCGTAGAATGTGAATCTATGGATGTTTCGTGCGAAGTTGACGTTTTAGCGGTTTGATAAGAATGGTTTATGCCGATATCATGATTGTTGACTATCTATCGACAAATTGAGGAACTGGCCGTCCTTGATCTCTTGTTGATAAATGGACAAAAAATTTGTTGGATGGGATAAACTAATTTTGTCAAACTTAGTAGTGTGTAGTGTTTTGAGCGTTTCGTTGGAGAGTCGGATACAGGAGTTATCCGGAGTTGTTTTAGTAGCATAATTTTCGAGGGCGAAAATCTTTTAAGTGGGGGAGAGTTGTAACGACCCAATTTTCATATTATCATTTTTATGTGTTAAAATATTTTATTTAACGTGTCATTTTAATTAAGATAGTAACTTTAAGTTATTTATCGAGAGTTTTAGTTAACGCGCGAGTTAGTGAGAGTTAACGCGAGTTGGGCCAAGTTAGTGGGCTTGAGGCCCAATGGGCCTTGTCTCATGAGTGGGGGGCGCTACTTATAGCCCATTAGAGAGAGAAAGTTTCATTTTCTTGTTTTTGGGAGAATGAAGAGAGAAGGGAGAGCATGGAGCTAGAGCAAGAGCTTGGAGAAGGGATTCGAGGAGCAATCTTCGTGAGTTCGTCGATCCAAGGTAAGAGAGTAGATTTCATATTCGTGGGTGACTCGAGGAAGGGGAGAATGTCGATTTCTCCTCACCCGAACTTCCTCCACCCCATTTTCGTTTTAGCTTGGAATGGATTTTCTTGATGGAAATCGTTCCTAAGGTTCTCATTATGTTTAACATGCTTTTAACATGATTAATGAAAGGATTTAATGGGTAAAAAAATGAGTTTATGAAAGATTAAACTCAAGAACTTTGTGTTCTTGAGAGTTTGATGAAAAAGTGTTCAATCTTTACTTTTTCGTTGTTTATGATGTAGATCTGAGAAATGAACTGTCATTTTGTGTTTATCCATGTTTGTTATGCTTGAATACAAACTCTTTTGGGATTTATAACATGAAAAATGGGATTTTTGGGTGATTTGGTGTAGAAAACGCCAGAGTTTCGCCCCAGGCGAAAATGTTTCGCCTCAGGCAAAAATATTTCGCCCCAGGCGAAAATGTGATCAGTGAGCAACCAGTTCATTCTGCAGTTATTTCGCCCCAGGCGAAAATGTTTCGCCTCAGGCGAAAATGTTGCAGATTTCACAAATTTTCATCTGCTATCTTCCTTTGCATGTAGTTTCAAATCAGTGTCTTATTCTTACATGATTGTTGATGCATGTTGATGCTTATAATGCTCATTGCTAATCGTTAATTGATTGTTAATCATGTATGAAGTATAAATGAAGTATATTAAGGTGTTAATCAACTTAATAAAGAAGGATATTAGAATTATGTTACTCTAATAAAGACGGATATTAAGGTATTGATTATCTTAATAAAGACGGACGTTGGATAGTGTTCCACGTTATTGTTGACGGGCTATATGCCAAAATTGTTGATGAATATATTCATGAGTTTTGAGTGCATGCATCATGAATATTTAGGGATATTGGCTTGTCCAATAAAGAAGGATATCGAACTATATTTGTTTGATAAAGACGGATATCGGAGGTGAAATACTCTGATAAAGACGATGGTACCACATGCATTAGAGGTGTCTAGAGGACATAACATGAATGTGAAGCATTGGATTGCATTAGGGATTATGTGTGCATTTTATAATAAATGATGTTTGACACATACTTGGTAAATGTTGATTGTTAATCCGTATGTGAGGAGCAGAGTCCGTCATGACTATAAAATGAACAACGCAGGGTCCGTCATGACCATAATCTGAACAATGTATTTGTTGATGTTTTGGTATTGTCCGAGACAACGTGAAACTATATGTTTGGTGTATTTTATGGATGATTGATTAGGTGATAAATGAAGTATATGCATGATATATGAATATGCATGAATGATGGTGATGTATATGTATAATGTATGATTATGCATGTTTTTATGAAGAAGTGTTTAAGTACCATTTACTTACACTTGTATATTTTGAGTATGTTATCTAACTCTCTTTTATGTGTTATGTGCTGGACCGTTGGGGGTCCAGATTTACAGGTTTTGTGGTATTCGATGTCGAGTCGTCGGTGAAGCTCTGCTCTGATTGTGACACGGGAAAAGGGGTTTTATATGTATATAGAGTCTCCTTATCTAGGTTGTTTTGTATAGCTAATAAATACATTAGTTGATTTAACATTTGTATAAACAAGTATTTTTACTAATTAACTACATTAGTATTATTTTGGTAGAGGAGTGTAATACTCGAACCGACATTCAATAAATTAAATGTGATTTTCCGTTGCGTATTTTGAAAAAGATTTTACTAACGTAGAAATATATAAATAATGGGTTTGGGTGTTACACCTCTGGCGTTCAGTTTCGACTTAATCTTGTTCAAAATAGATGAGTCGAACCCATTAGAGATTGCAGTAAGCAAGGCAGTCTTGTTCACCAGGCGTCCTTCGTAGTGTCGAGACCACCAGTTAAAGAATTCCCTAGTGCAGGCAGGGGAAGGAGCGAAGTCGAATGGGGTAAGCTCATAAGAGGGCTGATTGAAATGGTTCAAGAATGAATGGAACTGCGGTTCTGTCATGCCATGCTTGCCTAAACAAACCTCCCTTTCTTCCAAATATATGCTCTTAGGGAGTATTTGCGTTAAGCCAAATTGGCGAGACACCAGGTTTGGGAAGTAGCCAACTAACCCAAAATCTCCAGAAGTCAAGCCAATTCGACAAGACAAGACCGTAGGTGTTAAGTAAGCATTCCAAATGCTGTTGGTTACCATCGCAAATTCGGGTGGAGAAGGAAATGTGTGAGTAAACCAAGGAGGACCAAGTGGCCTATCCACAAAAGGAGCAAAACTAGGCTTGAATTTCTTCAGGCTGAGAAAAGCATTGAAGTATTGTTGGAAAGCCACATCATAACTATGGCCTCTTTCCCTAGGAACCATCCTTGCCAGCCTTGTGCCTTCGATTTGGCGCGTTCTCGATTCCTCATAGTATGGCTCAGGCAAGAAAAGGTCGAGCTCAGCATGAAAGGTGGCAGTTAGCCATAATTGCAGCAACCAAAAAGGGCCAGTACCTAAAAAGGTAGATCCATCACCTGTTCTCTTAAGGTGTTCACAAGCATCCCTCATGGATTCATAAAGACATCCAAGAACAAGTCGAGCAAAATTGAATTGCTGACATTCATGTAGTTGAATAGCCATAGGGATGAATTTCTTGGCTACTTGGAGAGATTGAGTGCAGAAGACATACTGCGATAGCCATAAGGTTAGGAAAGCAACATGCTCTTCGTCACTCACTTCATCACTAGTCTTTCGGTTTTCCACAATGTATTTGGAGTAAGACTTGTTTCGAAAATCGAATTTGATGGTGTTGGAAGCTTTGCAAGGATCATAAGTGTCGCCAAGAGGTGACAGTCCAGTAATGGCGGCAACATCTAGCAGTGTAGGAGTCATCATGCCACATTCGAAGTGAAAAGTGTTGGTGGAAGACTCAAAGAAGTGCAAAGCAGCAATAATCATCTCTTGCTGGTATTTAAGGCCTGTCCGAGAAAGTTGAATAAGGTCATAAATACCACAGGCTTGCCAAATGTCAGCTTTATCACGTTGTACCCTGTCTAACCAGCCAAGGTATTGGTCATTCAAAGAAGGAGCCGATCGAAACACTCTGTTAGGCGTTTTAATGTAGCTGAAATTATAGGGTTCACTAATGAAAACCCTAGGGGCACAAGGTTTATAAACGGGAAAAATTGATAGAACCTTGGAATTCCGGCTGTTATCACTTGGTTTGGGTCCCCCGAACGCATGCACAAGATTATCAACAGAATAAGGAAAGATTAGTTGGCTTTCCCAAAACTTTTGTAAATCCAAACGCAACGATGGCTCCGGAACCACATTCTCGTCATAAGAAGAAAGCGTGGCGGTAGTCCACCTACCGGCGTAAGGAAGGATTTTTCCGATGTCAGATCCTGACGCCATTGATGAAAGTGTAAAGATGGTGTAAAAGAACGGTGATTAGGGTTAAATTTGGGAATCACAAGTTGTTTGAGACAGCTGAGGGAAATCCGAGTGAAAGGAAGGTTGATGACTTGATGATAAACAGAGTGGTGGAAATAGGAAGTCTTTTGGAAGCAAGAATTCAAGAAAGAATCGCAGAGGATGAAGAAGAAGATGAACAGTTGACAGAGCGAAAATTGGAGAAAACGCAATAAAGGGAGGATCTAGCTATTTATAGAGGCACGCGATCTGATGAAAATAACAAATTTTTCAACTTCTTATGTTGACAAGTGTCCAAACCCCTTGACAGGTGGAAAGAGAAAAAAGGGAAAACAAGTTTTGGAGCTAATCCAAAGTTTTGAATGGCAGCCTAAACGATAGGTGAGATAAATGGAAAAGAAAGATATCCATTAAGACTTTCAAAAACGCCACTTCCTCTTTCGATAGACACAGTCGAAAATGGCATTTTTGGGGGGCAATTTGTTGGATATAAATTTGGTATTTATCAATTAAATATAATTGGTGGGTCCAATATTTATTTGGAGGTTATATTGTCAAAATAAAACTTTCAAAGTTGGCGTCGAGAGCTAACTATGTCGAAGCCAAGGAGCGTTTCGAGAGCTATGGAAAACGCGTCCAGTTTTGGTTTCACCAGGAGGCTATCGAAAGCGCGAAATCAAATCGAGAGATAGTTGGGCCAAGCCCAAAACAGAAACAACGAACGGCCCAAGAAGCATTGGCGCGCGCTGAAGGAATGGAAGATGGAAGTGGAGAACGTGGTTGACGTGGCAGATCGAAGAGCGTCCAGATGATCAAGAAGCAGTTACCACTTTGTAGTAGTATTTATAGTAGTTTTTCATTCAGAACAAGGGTCACAAAATTTTATACAAACACTCTCTCTAAAATTCTAAGTACTCAGCGATCGAACGAAAGGAATTCAGAGGAGAAATGTATGTTTTGTGAGCCATCTTTACTTATAATTGCTTTTCATTTAATGCAATTTGCTTTCCAGTCATTTTCTTTAAGTTTAATTCCAACTACTTACTCGAGAAACTGCTACTTCGAGGCGATTCGAATTAGTTTCTCTTGTACTTTGAAAACGTTTTAATTGCTAAGTGTTTGATTCCTTGTTAAAACGAACATTCAAACAGTTTTCTTAAAACGAATAAAACACAAAATTGTCCTGAGATTTACTAGTTGATCTCGCGAGTTTAAATACTTAAACTAGCGGTTGTTTACCAAATTTTCACGTAAACACCCGCGGACTATTACAAAAAAAATAAAAAATCACTTTTTTCAAAAAATAAACTAAATTAATAAAATATTTATATAATGAAAGCTTAACAAATTATATTATTAATAATTTTATGTTATAACATATAAATTGTAACTAACAAATAAAAATAAATAAAGTTTGTGATATCATTGAGTTTATCTATCTTTTCTTTGTAAGTAATGCAACTAAAATCAAATTCAACTGATTCTTATTGTCATTTTTGTATCGTCCATTTTAGTGAGAAAAACTTTCTACATGTACCCCAAAAAGCATAAAAAGATTAACAGATTCAACTTAACTAAATCACATCAAGGTAACCAAATTATTCAAAACATAATAGCGGAAAATACCCCCAAGGAAAATAACTTCTCATTTGGACATGTATCTTTTAAATACTAGCAAATGTATATACAGCTGAGACAAAGTAAAAGATAGTGAAAAAGAACAAAAGATTATAAGTAGAAGAACATTTCTGAATCATGATGTTTTGTGTTGTTGTCTACTTGATTAAAATTTGAGTGTGTTGTTGCTTTTTATAATTAGGGTTTAGACTAAGTTTTTTTTTTTTTTATGGTTAAAAAAGTTGAATTTGGACATGGATCAAGTTATTTATATCTGATAAATTTTGTAATTAATTATATATATAAAAAAAGAAGGCGGGCCACGGGCTAACCCGCGAACCCGCGGATTTAACCCACATAACCCGCGGTTTTAACGGTCCAACCCACACGGGCAAAAATATAAACGGGCCAAAAAAATTTGGTCTTAAGTCCGTGCGGGCTGCGGGTTAAACGGGTCAGCCCGCGGATCTTGGTCCGTATACCCAGCTCTACTCAAAATAGTGAATATTATCTTTAGGTTCAGTTCATATTAGGATTTTCCTCAATATATTATCTTTCGCTTAAAAATAGCGAATACTTATGTAGAACTAATGATCTAGCGAACTTCTTAATAGATAGCATAATAAGGAATATTATGAACCTTTTACATGATTCTGAAACCAACAAATTAAATGACTAACTCACTACAATAACAATTAAAAATAATATGAAGCAAATTACAAATTATAACGAAACTGTTCTTAATATTGATAACTTTGCAACAACTTCAGAAACGCACTATCAACAAAATGGCAACGACCCAAAGAGAAAAAAAAATAGAATTTAAAGAAAACTTTTGAAAAACTCAACCGTGATTCAAAATTGGTGTGAGATGTGTGAGAATCAAGAGCACTATTTATAGCTAAAAATATAAGAGATCAAAATAATTACCCCCTTATTTTATGCATGCTGTAAACCTAAAAAAGTAATTTTGGATTAATACTCATCAATTTATACAATTGAATTTGAAATTAGAAACAAAATCACACAAATTGAAAGCCACAAATAAACAATAATGTACCATTCAATCACATATTAATTATTTTCGTTTTTTCTTATCTCCATAGGATTATGCCTTATTAATATTATGATATTATAATATTATAATATTATATTAATTATATTAATTTATTTTATTTTATTTGTTTGAAATGGATACGTTTTATGTTATTTACAACATCATTTAAATATTATTGAAAAATAAACATTATTTTTTTTATTTAAAAGTAAATTTCGAATTTTAATTTTTATGAAAAAAATCAAATGTGAATAAAAAGATTATAAAAATGGATTGGTCAAAAAAATATATAATAAGAATAATTCATAATGATTGTAAAGAGAAATTAAAGAGAATTGGTAATGTTATTAAAAAAAATTAAAATGTATTCAATTGTTTCCTTTTGAATAATTATTTTTGAATTAGCATTAAATTTTGATTGAGAAGGACACCAAAGAAAAGAACATTCCTTATATGAGTACCACACATAATTTTTATTGAAGATCTTCTCAAAAGTTGCCACAGGAAAAGATGTTCTCACAAATTGCCACATGGATTATGATAAATGCGAGGTGGCACTCTTTTTGGCGCTAAAATTTAATTTCAAAAGTATCTGCCAGAATTAGAAGTCAACTATTTATGGTGTCATTGATTGAATATTTGATTTAATATGGTGCAGGTATTCACAATCGAAAATCATGGGAAATATTAATGAGGTCAACCATGAAGAATGAAGTGAATGGAAATAGAATGTCCATCAATTTAGGGCTTATTTGAAGTTCAATGTGTGATGGCAGAAATCAATCATCAAAAACACGTGTATCAATCTGCACCTTGACATATGATGGCAGAATTCATCATAGAATGTCCATCAATTTACTATTAAATTAAATTAATATTATTCCACTGACAAATTATTATTACTATAAGAAGAAAAAAAACGTGTATATAAAATTATTATTATTATTATTATGATTACTATTTTTTTTTGCTACAGAAAGTATTATTATGACTATTAATTACCAAAAAAATTATATGTTTATTGTTTCTTTCAGTGCAATAATAGTATACAATTATTCAAAATAGAAATATTATTTTTTATTATATACAATTATTTAGAATAAAATTATGACCTTTATAATGTGTCTTTCATCCGAAAAACATGTATTAATTATTATGCAATTGACAACTAATTCAAAATATCATATACAATTTGTACCAAAAAATTCAAAATATCATACAATTAAATATTACTATACATTTAATTATTTTTTTGACAATAATACTATACAATTATTCAGAAAAAGAAATTTTTTTTTTACCGTATACAATTATTTAGAATTATTTAGAATAAAAATCCGACATGAATGTTATATATTTATATGTAATAGAACATTCTAATTCAAATTCTAAGTGCATTAAATGCTAATTTGTCTTGTGGAAGAATTAAATGCTAATTTGTCTTGTGAAAGAATTCATAAGAAAGAACTCTTAAGCATTTGGCACATAGGAAATGTCCAACCATAAGAGTGCCACTTAGGAGAAACAACTGCAGATTCCAAATTAGGAGAGGTTGCCACTTAGGAGAAAGATCATGAAATAGAAACTTATAAACATATAAATAATAGATAGATAGATAGATAGATAGATAATAGATAATAGATTCTCTACTCTGCCATTAACAGACTGGAGTATGCATCTATTGAAACCGTGTTACAAAAAGAAATATTAACACAAATAGTAGAATACGAAGACAATCATGGCAAATTTTGTTCTGCAGAGCTTTGGTAAAAACCAGATGGAGCAGAGTTATAGCTATTGATCAGCACCATAAACTTTCTTTCTATTTCAAAATCAAAATTGTAAACCTTAAAACAAAATACTAGTATTCCAAATTTCTATTGTAATACTATTCTACCACTAGCTAAACCAGAAAAATAAATACAACTCATCAGCTCTGAAAGCATTCCGTTAAGGAACAGCAGGAACAGGAACAATTCCCAGTTTTCTGCGAACATCTTCCAAATCTTCATGAAAATGCTGCTCATAATATACACACATGAGATCAGTGCACTGTGTGCCAGCGCGAACAGCCCAGGGGAAGTAGTGCTGATAAAACAATTTTCTCTGTTTTTCGCTGAATCTTGCAGTGCCCCCTACAACAGACAACAGGCACATAGGAAGATACATCTGTTCAAACTCGATTACCTTCAGAGCTGACTCCCCAATCAAGTTAGTAGGAAGGCCAAAAAGAGTATGCCAGAAGTCATGGACTTCACGAGCTCGCATAGCAACATAGGCTAGTTCATCAGTATCCATGAACCGCACAGGAGGTCGATCATCTGGGGAAAAGTTCCTGGATCCCATAAATTTAGCATAGGCAGCACCGAATGTATTTTCTGGCAGGTCCCAAGCATGTCCTACATTTGCAGATACAACGCGAGGGCGCTCCAACAGTACAGCCTATATAATTAAACAAGATTATGAAAGAAAATGCATTGGTATTGGCTGTTTAACAGAGAATTTAAATTTATTTCAGAGATACCAATGAGAATCATGTTTAGCGACAACTATTATTTATAAACCCTTTAATCTGAAGAGGCCTTTAATTAATGCAAAAATTTAAATTTGTCAAAAGTGCATTAACTGCACATTGGTTGGCATAAAATCAAGGTGTGCATCCCTCCGTCCCAAAATATAAGCAAAAGTGAGTCAACAAAAGTGAATATATTTCGTCCAAATTTTGAACAAAATACATCAAGTTTCTTTGACTCACTTTTGCTTATATTTTGGGACGGAGGGAGTACATGGATAAGAAATAGAAGATGTTTATAGTCGGAAGACACTTCTTGAGCTCCATAAAAAGTTAAAACAACAGTCACTCAATATCAATTCAGCATAGTTCTAAAATGATCCTAACAAGAAATAAAAGAAAGAGAAGAATCTAAAATGAGGCTGTGACACAACAACAGCAAGCAATATTCATATCAAACTGCAGTCCTAATCTCGATCAAACAGATATTCATCTATTGAAGAAATTATGCAATGTGATATCCTTGCACGCAGTCTAGAATTTCAAAATTCGAAAAACTAGCTACTTAACATAATATTCCAAAAGAAACCAAAAGTCTATACAAAATTCGTTTAACATGTGACATGTGGGTATTGTCTCCTGAGTTGTCTTTTCCCATTCATAATTACAAAACATTGTTACTTGCGAACAAGAGTTGGTTCACCGGGTCACACTCCTCCCTTCACCAGAACAATAGTGGGTTACTATTTGCAACTCTATACTTTTACATACCCCAAAAACATAAACCATTGTTGATAATAAATCATCAAAGGGCACTCAACATTTAAGATCGGCAAAAACAATAAGCTAGCTTCACAAAAGGATGTCTTAAAACTAATGTTTTCAAATCACGTTTCATCAAAGGGCACTCAACATTTAACATCGGCAAAAACAAGAAGCTAGTTTCACAAAAGGATGTCTTAAAATTAGGACTAAACCCTACAAAATCAGCTTGTAAGACAAGAAATGCCTCCTGTTATAAACACGTTTTCAAATCATATACCATCAAATCTAGAACTCTTAACAAACTGTCTCAAACCTAAGGACCCAAATGGCCTGATAGCGGCAGTTATCAGTAATCCAACAAATTTTGTCTATACTCTGATACCATCTTAAAATGTTGAACTTAATTCAACTCTATAAAACCAACTTCTAAGGCGAGGGATGTCTCCCACTAACAAACTCATATCTTATCTAATGTCGGACTCTTAACACATAGAACAATGCAAACAAACATGTGAATTGAAGAATAAAAAAACATGAAAATAACTAACAAAAAAAGGAAGTAGAAAATGATTACTGACCCTTCCTTCAGGGGAAGATTTCATCCTTTGAAGAACTCTTTCAAACGCAGGTTTTCCAGTTGTTTCACCAAGAGCAGCTATCAAATCAGCTCTCCGTGGATCCAAAAGTGCTCCAACTGCCGAACCCAATGCCACCGCCGCCTGCTGCCATGTCTTCAGCTTGATTATACCTCCGCCCACCATTCCAACTAATTTGACAAATCTGAATATAACATAATCATGTTAATATCATTCATTGAATCCATTTTTATTTTATTAGTAGATTAAGACAAGAAACAATTTAAGGGGAAGGGAGAGTGAGAAATTTTCGAACCAATACGGAGGGCCGGTGGTTGAGACGGAGGGCGGGTGGTTGAGACGGAGGGCTTATATTTTTTTTTTGAAGGAAGCTTATAGCTTATATGTCATAAGCTCTGTACGGTAAAAAAATTTACAAAAGAGGTTATAGTTTATTTTACTAGCTTATAGCTTATTTTTCAAATGTTATTTTAAATAGATTATGAGCTTATAGTTTATCATATTTTCTTCCAATTTTACCTCTATCATATTACTTGAAAAAATTAAATATTAATTAAACATATTTTTTTTTATGTCATTTCATTTTTATAAGCTAGTTCAACTGCTAATTTTACCGAACACCACAAATTTAATCAGCTATCTTATTTCTTATAAGCTGAAAGCTAGCTTATAAGTTATCCACTATAAGCCCATCCGCTATAAGCTAGCTTATTATCAGTTATCCGCTATTTTTTACCAAACAGAGCCCAAGTAGCTCTGTGGCAAACCATTATGGTGTCTTTGGTAGGAGAGAAAAAGAGAAGAGAGAAATAAAAACAAGGAAACCAATTTTATTTGTTTTCATGTTTTTAGTCCAAGTACATGCATTGATTTTCGTGTTTTTATTCCTCTCTTCTCTTTTTCTCTCCTACCAAACAGTGCCTAAGTGGGATGATCCGGTTGGGATCTCCGGGGTTATTTTCTCTTATTTTTAAAAATGTGTTTTTATTAAAATTAAATAAATAAAATTCATAATTTTTATGAATATGTTCATTAATATCTTCGTATCTTCATTTTCTTACTTAAAAACATGTAGAGGCTGTTTGGTAAAAATAACCTATAAGCTAGCTGATAATTGAAAAGCTAGCTTATAGCTGATAGCGGAAAAGCTATCTAATTGAAATTAAAGTGTTTGGTAAAATTAGCTTTTAAAGTGATTAATAAATATATTTTTTTTGTTACAAGAGAGAAAATAATAATAATAATAATAATAATAATAATAATAATAATAATAATAAAAATATAGAATGACATAATTGATGGTAGATAATTTTTTTTAGAGTGGGTAGTTATTAAATTAAAGGGTAAAAATGGAATAAAGTGCAAGAAGCTATAAGCTATAAGCTCAAACACTACTTGAAATAGCATCCGGAAAAAGCTATAAGCTAGTAAAAAAAACCTTGTTACCAAACAGTTCTAATTTTTTGAAACAAGCTTATAAGCTCATATAATAAGTTATAAGCTAGCTTATTTGTGTTACCAAATACACCCGTAGTATATGGAATATTTGTCTAAATATCACGCATCATCACAATCTATATAAATATAAAATGACAGAAAACACATAAGCACCATTCGTAAAAAAAAAAACACACATAAGCATCAACTAAAACTTCGAAAAAAGGAGAAGATTTCTTAGGTTGACACATCAACATTACTGTAAAAGATAGAAAAAAATAAAAAGGAAACGAAATATTTATCAATAAAGCACATGTGTTGCTTCGCTTCTGGGGTTCATCACGTTCTCTCTCACTTCCAATTCTTTTTCTTTTTGTCTATGGATGTGAAGAAAAAGAATACAAGTTTGAGAGAACTGGTATATGTTTCATTTCCTTTTTATTTTTTTATGCTCATTTTCTTCAAATAACATTACTACTCCTTTTCAAAATTAATTTTTTTTAACATTCCTCCTCTTTTTCTCAATTAATTTTTTTGACTAATTATTACTATTATTTATTTATTTATTTATTTTTAAAGGTAATTATTATTATTATTATTATTATTATTATTATTATTATTATTATTATTATCACTACTACTATTTAAAATTTACATTTCTTTTATTTTTTATTTTGTACTAATCCTCCGATTTTCGAATAGAGACCCTAATAATTCAAAGTTATGCCGAAATGTTTTATAATTTATTTATCATTTTTTGAATTTACTCTTATCATTTTTTTCTATAAAAAATTCATTGAACTCTTGAAATCTTACAAATTTGTGGAATAACTTTGTTGAAATCCTGTATTAACAATTATTTTTGTAAAAAAGTCTTTTTAAAGCAATTTTTAAGAATATCACAAAGTCCATATTATCTTTCAAAATCTTTAAGAATTTTTTACCAAAATAGTTTTTCAAAATCCTAATTCAATATATTCCCTAAATTAACAACAAAGTAATAATTTATTCGCTAAAAAAAGAGAGTAATATACTAAGGGCACGTTTGGATTAGCTTATTTTTTAGAGTATGCAAACAGCTTATGCATAAGAAATTAACTAAATAAAATTCTTAAGGATCATAAATTAATATAATTTTGTTGTAAAAAAAAAAATTAATATAGTTTTTCTTTTAGTAGATAGACGAAATGACAAAGTCATTATAAACTCGCACACAAATAAGAAAATTGAAATTCAAACCTCAATTATAAAGTCCGACATAATTGATTTAGAGCCCGTTTGTTATAGCTTATTTTAGAAAAAAAATCACTTTTTTTATAAAAATAATCACTTTTAATTGTTTTGTATCTGTTTGTTATTGATTTTAAAAATAATCAGAAGCTAAAAATAATCAGAAAACAGCTAAAAATGAGAAGCTACTAAGGGTGCGTTTGTTACGGATTAAAAAAAATAGTGATTTTGATCTAAAATAATTTAGAGATTAGATTTTAGAAATTTTTAGAAAAGTTGAAATTACTTTGTGTTTGTTTATTATAATAAAAATCATTTTTTTAAATAAAATAATCTTTAGTTTGCTTGGATACAACTTATAAAAGTGATTTTTTAATTACAAACAATTTTCTCCTTTTAACATTTATTTTCTCTCTTCTCTAAAAAAATCTATTATTTTATAAGCTACTCTTAGTAGCTTATCATTTTTAGCTGTTTTCTGATTATTTTTAGCTTCTGATTATTTTAAAAATCTGTAACAAACAGACGCAAAACAATTAAAAGTGATTATTTTTATAAAAAAAATGATTTTTTTTCTAAAATAAGCTTTAACAAACGGCCTCTAAGAGTAGTTTATAAAATAATAGATTTTTTTTAGAGGAGAGAGAAAAAAAAATGTTAAAATAAGAAAGTTATTTGTAATTAAAAAAATCACTTTTATAAGTTGTATCCAAACAAACTAAAGATTATTTTATTTAAAAAAGTGATTTTTATTATAATAAACAAACACAAAGTAAATTCAACTTTTCTAAAAATTTCTAAAAACTAATCTCTAAATTATTTTACATCAAAATCACTATTTTTTTTAATACGTAACAAACGGACCCTTAACATTTTTATTGGTATAACTAAAACGTCCAGAAATAATATAAAACTTTTTTTTTTGACTAAATATAAATACAGAAATAATATAATTGTTGACTCGACTTACCGTTGCTTTGCTGGTGAAATCTTTGGTAAGAGTTTTCTTAATACGCCCATCTAATAGAAATAGCCGTTGCAACCCTAATTCTCCAATTCCTCTATGCTATATATATATATATATAATCTCTCTCTCGCGCATATTTCTCTCGCGCATATTTCTAACATCATTCTAATCTCTCTCTCTCTCTCTCTTCTCTCTCTTTCTCTATCTCTCTCTCTCAAGCTATCTAGTTGCAACTCGCAATAACCGATTCAGTTTGATTTTTATTTTGTCTAATTCATTTCTTTTGCAGGGTTTCGTTTTCTTATATTCTTTATTTCAATTTCTTTCTTGTTTCATTTTCATTTGTTATTTTGTATATTGTTTGTTTCTTTTTCATCTAACAATGGATTCAGGATCTTTGAGTTCTCCCGCCGTCAAAATTGAATCACGCTATCCTCTTCGGAGAAAGACTTCCAGAGAGAATGTAAGAACTTTTTTTCCGTTTTTCAAATCTTTCATAATTAGGGTTTTAATGTGAAATTCTGGCTTTAATTCTAAAATAAAATTAGGGCTTTTCTCAGTAATTGGATAAGTAAATAATCTAATTTAATTGTGCAGATCTTTCACGATTAGGGTTTGTAAATCCAGATTTTAATAAACAAATTGGGGAGTTTTGTCAGTAATTGGATACATAGAAGAAACTGGGAATAATTAGGGTTTTAATGTGAAATTCAGGCTTTAATTCTAAAATAAATTTAGGGCTTTTGTCAGTAATTGGATAAGTAAATAACCTAATCTAATTGTGCAGATCTTTCACGATTAGGGTTTGTAAATCCAGATTTTAATAAACAAATTGGGGGGTTTTGTCAGTAATTGGATACATAAGTATTAAGAAACTGGGAATACTTTTAAAACATTTTTCGTAGATTGTTAATGGAATTTGAAATGATACACATAAACAAGATCTTTACTTTCTGAACTTGTTTATAAAAATCAAGTATTTGATTATTCCTTTATTGTTTGATTGTTTTGTCACCAGTTGGACAGATTCATACCGAATAGATCGGCAATGGACTTCGATTTTGCTCACTACATGCTGACAGAAGGAGCTAAAGGTAAGGAAAACCCAGTTGTGTGCTCCCCTTCCAGACAGGCTTACAGGAAGCTACTTGCAGAAGCTTTAAACATGAACCGGACCAGGATTCTAGCTTTCAAGAACAAGCCGCCTACGCCAGTTGATTTGATCCCTCATGAGATTACTTTATCAATTCATCAACAAGACAGAACCGCCAAGCCCAGGCGAATTATTCCTCAGGTGCATTACATATTATATCATTATTAGTTATAGTTATTCATTTTAGTTCTTTGATTGCATGAATATACTCCAATTTGATTTGAAATTTTTGAATTTTTTTGAAGTTCAATTAGATCTGAATTGTTTTCATAATTCTTAGTTGTTTGTTTGGTGTGAAACCACAATATAATGCAATTTTGTGCTAATTGATTTGTTGGGTTTTCAGACTTCTGAGAGGACATTGGATGCTCCTGGCCTTGTGGATGATTATTACCTCAATTTATTGGATTGGGGAAGTGCCAATGTTCTTGCAATAGCACTTGGAAACACAGTGTATTTGTGGGATGCATCAAACGGTTCCACTTCAGAACTCGTTACCGTGGATGAAGAAAATGGCCCGATCACATCCGTAAGCTGGGCTCCTGATGGGCGTCATATTGCTGTTGGTTTGAACAACTCTGAAGTTCATCTGTGGGATACGGCTTCAGATAAGCAGGTATTTTTATGCTTGTCTAGTTATCCTTAAAAAAATTCAACAATATGAACTATATTGTTTACTAGTTTACTAATGTCGTTTGTTATTCTTGATATGTTTCTACAGTTGAGAACTTTAAGAGGTGGGCATAGGCAGCGTGTGGGGTCTTTGGCATGGAACAATCGCATACTAACAACTGGAGGGATGGATGGTAGAATCATCAATAATGATGTAAGAATTAGATCACCCATTGTTGAAACATACAGAGGGCATGAGCAAGAAGTTTGTGGGTTGAAATGGTCTGCTTCAGGTCAACAATTAGCCAGTGGTGGGAATGATAATCTACTTTATATCTGGGATAGAGGTACAGCATCTTCTAGTTCCCCAACACAGTGGCTCCACAGGCTTGAGGATCATACATCTGCAGTAAGGTCACTTGCTTGGTGTCCTTTCCAAAGGAATTTGCTAGCTACTGGTGGAGGTAGTGGCGATCAAAGCATCAAGTTTTGGAATACACACACAGGTGCATGCTTGAACTCAGTTGACACTGGGTCTCAGGTATGTTCCCTGTTGTGGAACAAGAATGAGAGGGAGTTGCTCAGCTCTCATGGATTTACACAGAATCAACTAACACTTTGGAAATATCCTTCAATGGTGAAGATGGGAGAGCTCAATGGTCACACTTCAAGAGTTCTTTATATGGCGCAGAGCCCGGATGGTTGCACAGTGGCAACAGCAGCCGCAGACGAAACATTGAGGTTTTGGAATGCTTTTGGCACTCCAGAAGTAGTCACCAAAGCTGCACCAAAAGCGAGAGCAGAGCCATTTTCACATATGAATCGCATTCGATAAGCAGCAATATTTGAAACAGTTTGGAAAACCAAGTTATTTTTTTCTGGTTGAATACATACATCTACTCCACAGTAGCCGCAAAAGCAAATGTTGTTCTTTAATACCAAAGCATACTGGAATATAAGTACCTCTGAGGCAATGTGTAGATATAGAGGATGAAGTTGTTTTTATGAGACTTCAATGTACATTGTATAACATATAATAGTGGAAAACAACACTTCATTTGCCCGTGGTCACACCACTTGTGATGAACCACGTATATCATCGGTCTTCTTGCTTCTTTTTTTCTGCTTGCTGAGTCTGAACTATTTGTGATTGACAATTAGATCTTATGGTCATGGTAAAAATTTGGAATAAACTGTCAATTGAAACTTAAGTAAATGAAAATGATTAACAAATTAGCCCTCAAGTAAATAAAAATGATAGGTTGCTATGAAATCCATTAGATAGTAGTTAATTAAATAAACCCTATGGTCATCACCGCCTATATTATCATCTATCAGCATAAGCAGTTTCTTGTTCTGAAATTTTTGAATAGTCAATTTATTAACAATGTTGTTGAACATGTCTCTCTCTCTCGTCTTATAATTAATATTTAATTGCATTTTTTGTCACCCTATGGTCTCTTTATTTTAAAATCAATTTTTTTGGTCTCTATATTTTTATATTTGTTGCAATTTTCGTCACAACCCATTTTTGTACTCTAAAAATTATGATTTTCTACGTCATAAAAGGTGGTATTGTCTCTAACATTGAATCTAAAGATGTAATATCGCATTTGAGACCAAAATTCATCTTTTTTGCATGACTTTCAAGGCAATAAAAAATTATGACTTATAGGATCATAATTGCAATAAATGTGAAAATAGGGAAACCAAAAAGTTAAGAAGCCTTCATAATTTTATGACAAAAATATCTATTTTTCTTTTGACAAATATCTACTATGCAGTGTGAATTGAACTTAAAGTTGGAAAAAAAAATTGAATTTTGATAGATTAAAATGAAGATATGGATATCAATAATGCGATATGAGCGTCTAGTAGATATTTGGATAAACACACTCTACTTTTGTATAGGCATAAATTATTACATGATATTTTTTCTTTTGGTGATGTCGGATGAGTTCTAGAATAGGTTAGTATGTTCTTAATGGATCACAAGCAAATAAAAAAAGATGATGATTAAGTTGATCACTTTACGAAGATGTTGGATACCTCATTCACTAACTAGCCTAATATAATTAAGTTTCTCATTTTATAATCAAGATAAGCTTGCCAATAAGAGAAATGTGCTCAAATCTGTGCTTGATTTGGATCCTGAGGATTTCG
Organism: Trifolium pratense; assembly: GCF_020283565.1. Lineage (NCBI taxonomy): Eukaryota > Viridiplantae > Streptophyta > Magnoliopsida > Fabales > Fabaceae > Trifolium > Trifolium pratense. The sequence goes on from NC_060060.1 coordinate 53,626,756, forward strand.
GCTTAATTGTTGAGAAGATGCCGCAGGTAGTTAGCCTCAGCAGTGTTGGATAATAAAATAATAGTTTATGTTATTGGACCTGTTAGTTTAGAGTCCATTAAGTTTTATTATATATTCTCTAGTAACCTTTTTGTAATGTTAAGCTAATGCAATGATATTCTATTGAAACTCTAGCCGTCTTTCTCTTTTCTTATTTGTGTATCTCTGATTCTAACATGGTATCGAGAGTGTAACAACTCGTGGCCCCACCAACTTAGGTGGTCCCTGCACTGCCACCTCACGATCTTCTCTACCCCTCTCACTAGTAGAGTTTTTTGCCTTCCGTGAGAATCGAACCACGTACCCTGGAGTTCAAGTACGTGTTCAATCCATTCCCACTACCAATTGGGAATGATATTGTATTACATTAGAAAAGTGACTATAGTATTTGAAAGATAAAGTACATAAGGTTCTTAGTATTCTCGAATCATATTTCTTAATTATATTGTACTAATAAATGCTATCTTTCTATCTTCATCATAACAAAAATTGAGTTGTCACTAATGTTTTCAAGTTATATGGTTCTGAGGTGGACCTCCAAATTGTATATAATACTCTTAGTGCAAGTAACACATTTTGGGTTAGTTTAGTGATGTTGGCTTGAGACTGTTGTTTTTCATGTGCCTGACCACCCACAAACACTGTTCATAACTTGATGGGGGTGGAAATAAAAAAAGTAGGGGGGGGGGGGGTGTGGGGGTCACGAGAAACAGAACAAAAAATGGCATAACTCAGTAGCAAAAACAAAGCACAATAGCAGAGGATTTGGGTAACCACAGTTGGTAAAGTGCCCCTCCATGTGGGATTAAACTGGGATCCCGGTTGGCAGCCTGAATTATTTCCACCCCCATCAAGTTATGAACAGTGTTTGTGGGTGGTCAGGCACATGAAAAACAGTCTCAAGCCAACATCACTAAACTAACCCAAAATGTGTTACCAAAGCATACTGATTGAATTAATAAAGGGAAAACACTTCTTTTGGTGTAGCCTTTTTTAAAATACCATAAATACCCTTCCCTTAGTATTTTTTGTTCACACCATAACTTCTAAAACCAACTTTTTGTTTTTTAAACTTTTTTTAACTTCCAAAACCAACTCTTTTTAACTTCCAAACCATCCATTTATTCCATTCATTTTATTTACACATCTTCATTCTTCCTATTTTTCTTCAATATTATTAAAAATGATATGTCTACGTGCCCACTATTCGGAGAGGTTAGGGCGATGTTGGCAAATGATGAAAGACATATATGCACATGAAAGTTAATGCAAAGAATGGTGAAATGTTTATCATATGTATATGTATATATGTATGGCAACGACAATTGTAAATTGTGTAAACTTGATTATTAAAAAAAATTACATGAAGTATAACCACCACACCCACATTCGGTTATTCAAAAAGATAAAGGGGAAGAGGAATTGGTTATTTTGTAATGTTGTCATATCTATGAGAGAAATCTCACAATGATAGAAGAAATGTATGACTTCCAACTCTCATCATGACTAATTGCAAGGACTTTACTATTAATTTTTTCCCCACTCTCTCATTTCTTCTCTCTGTGTCTTCTTCTATCTTTGATTACTCCATATTTGTCTCTCATTTCATTTATTTATTTTTTGTTAATTCAATTCCTTTAAATGGCTAACAAAAAAAATATTTACTTCCACAAAGACATAGAAAATGTCATAATTGTAGACAGAAAAGATGTATGACATTATTTCTTTTTCTTTGTTTGTTGTTCTAATTCAATCATTTTCTTCATTAGAGTAAATTTCAAATTTAAATCTTCCACCATACTATTTCTAAACTTTCATATTTATATATGTCTATGAGTGGTGTTTATATTTATATCGGGTATACATTGGAATGGTGGGAAGAGAAATTGGAAATTATATTAAAATATAATTAGATATTTCAATTATAATGCAATCATTTCATTCATTTTTTTACTTTTAATTATAAAGAACTCATTATATTGAACTATTCATTTGTTTTTCTCAACGTTGTTATTTTGTTTTTCTTACCATAACTTTTCTTTCTTTTGCAAAAAATAAAAATCAGTAGTGTTCTTTTTATTCAAATTCTTCTCATTGAATTTTGATTTGAATCTTTATGTAAACCGTATTTGGGATGACCTTTTTGTTTTACTTTAAATGTTTTGGTGTGAACAAATTTTTTTCTCCCAATTTAAAGTTTGAGAGTTGAGTATGTGGTATCAAACATTGAAATTTATATTAGATTACTATTGGTTAAGTTTTCATTTTTAATTTTCATGTTGAATTGATTGACATGTGTATATTTTTTTCTTTAGTCAAACCTGACAGAACGTTAATTTCTTTTGATATTATAAAAGGAAAGTTTGAGACTAATGGTGCATGAAAAACAAAGGTAATTAAAGAGAAAAGTAATAATTAACTACCATAAAAGAGATGACTCAAGAGAGACAATTGAAGGATTGGAATGGAGACGATGGGTGGAGGCAACAAATACAAAGATATAGACAAAGAGCGAGAGTGGAGATAAAAAAGTAGTCTTCTATAATGATGTGAAAGATGTACATGTTTTTCTTTGTATTTTTCGATTGGTTTAATGAGTTTCTTATGTTATCTTATTGTTTGTCTTTCTTTTAGTACTACTCAATTTTTAGTTATTTTTCCTATTCAATAAAAAAAAAATTGATTTTTTTTTGTTGAGTAAATCTAATGTTCAAAAAGTATAATATTTCTTGATTTCATAAAGTTTATCATGCATAGGAGGAATTTTTTTAGGTTGTGTACGTGAAAGTTGATTACTTGATAAAATGTTAGCCCTTTTCCTTATAAATATTTTAACAATCCACTTTGGAATAATTTATAAAATCAATACTATATGTTGTTGTTTTCTTTAAATATAAATTCAATAGGAAATCACAGTCTCAAATCACTCACAATGAAGATGGTGAAGAAAATAATGGCGTGAACAAACAAATATTATGAGTAGCTGTGAGCATATTTTAAATTAACATGTGCATTTTTTTTATAGGGTCAAACAAGTGCATTTTCTTAGTAGTATATTATTTGTAATTTTTTGTCTTTATGGCGTGTTAAATCATTCCTTTATATCATGATTGGATGAAAAATATAAGATTATTCATCTCTTGAATTACCTCATGATTAAAGTTGTATATAAGAATATCAAGTCCTTACATTTTAGTGATGTTTTGTTAACTCTTGATTGAATTTATGTTCAACCTTCATGTTAAGCAGCATTGTCGATGACAAAAAAAAAGGATAAATGTGAACGTTTATTTTTGTAGGATGCAATTTTCTATCCAAAGTTTCATTCAAGTATGGATAATGTGAATGTTTGTCTTCACAAATTAATGTATGATCATGGGATCAACAAACATATACGTGGAGCAATGGCTATCTATTGGAGTATTTGGGAAAAAGAATAGAATTTTTGTTTTCTTTTCTCTTTCAATTTATGCTACAATGTTTATATTTTTCAAGTGGTTTAATAGCTTCTTCTTTGGTTTCTATTGCTGACATGTTTGTTTTTTAAGTTTTTTGTATTACTTATGGTGCTGAATTTTTTTTTATCTTATTTCTATTACAATGTGTGTATTTTTCAAATGATTTTTTTCCAACATAATAGTCAAATATATACACGTTAGCAGAATAAAAAATATGGAGCACACAAACGAGCACGGAACGTGCCCGTTTGGCCACTAGTACTCATTAAAGACAAATATATTAATTCCGTTTTTATTTTTAAAAACATGTTATTAAATAAGGTATATTTCATTCTAATATATAAGACATAAAGAGACCTTCTTCTTTTATTAATACAAAATAAAAAATAAAAAAATAAAAAAAGAGACCTTTTTTTTTAAGGTTACTATATATAAAATTATAACCGGCACTTATATTTTTCTACGTGACCCTGTAGGATTAGGAACTTACTATATTTAACTTTTAATCATTGTAATTTATATATGTGGATTATAATAATTTTAGTTGTTTAAAAAATAAAAACTTTTTTTAAAAAAAAAAATTGTTGTGTACGAAATAAATATATAACTGGCTTTAAAAATAATTAAAATTGAAACAATAATAATATAAAAATTTAAAAGAATTAAAATTAATTGACCCTAAGACTGAGAAAATAAAGTCTGATATGAATTTGCTAAACCAAAGTCAAATGGACAATTATGGAAATTATGAAAGTGATCAAATTGCTTATTGTGAAAAGCATAAGAGAAGTGATTGCTTATTGTGTACAAATTCCTTTGATCAAAAGGTCCCAAATAATATAATATAATAATAGATAATAGATTCTCTACTCTGCCATTAACAGACTGGAGTATGCATCTATTGAAACCGTGTTACAAAAAGAAATATTAACACAAATAGTAGAATACGAAGACAATCATGGCAAATGTTGTTCTGCAGAGCTTTGGTAAAAACCAGATGGAGCAGAGTTATAGCTATTGATCAGCACCATAAACTTTCTTTCTATTTCAAAATCAAAATTGTAAACCTTAAAACAAAATACTAGTATTCCAAATTTCTATTGTAATACTATTCTACCACTAGCTAAACCAGAAAAATAAATACAACTCATCAGCTCTGAAAGCATTCCGTTAAGGAACAGCAGGAACAGGAACAATTCCCAGTTTTCTGCGAACATCTTCCAAATCTTCATGAAAATGCTGCTCATAATATACACACATGAGATCAGTGCACTGTGTGCCAGCGCGAACAGCCCAGGGGAAGTAGTGCTGATAAAACAATTTTCTCTGTTTTTCGCTGAATCTTGCAGTGCCCCCTACAACAGACAACAGGCACATAGGAAGATACATCTGTTCAAACTCGATTACCTTCAGAGCTGACTCCCCAATCAAGTTAGTAGGAAGGCCAAAAAGAGTATGCCAGAAGTCATGGACTTCACGAGCTCGCATAGCAACATAGGCTAGTTCATCAGTATCCATGAACCGCACAGGAGGTCGATCATCTGGGGAAAAGTTCCTGGATCCCATAAATTTAGCATAGGCAGCACCGAATGTATTTTCTGGCAGGTCCCAAGCATGTCCTACATTTGCAGATACAACGCGAGGGCGTTCCAACAGTACAGCCTATATAATTAAACAAGATTATGAAAGAAAATGCATTGGTATTGGCTGTTTAACAGAGAATGCAAATTTATTTCAGAGATACCAATGAGAATCATGTTTAGCGACAACTATTATTTATAAACCCGTTAATCTGAAGAGGCCTTTAATTAATGCAAAAATTTAAATTTGTCAAAAGTGCATTAACTGCACATTGGTTGGCATAAAATCAAGGTGTGCATCCCTCCGTCCCAAAATATAAGCAAAAGTGAGTCAACAAAAGTGAATATATTTCGTCCAAATTTTGAACAAAATACATCAAGTTTCTTTGACTCACTTTTGCTTATATTTTGGGACGGAGGGAGTACATGGATAAGAAATAGAAGATGTTTATAGTCGGAAGACACTTCTTGAGCTCCATAAAAAGTTAAAACAACAGTCACTCAATATCAATTCAGCATAGTTCTAAAATGATCCTAACAAGAAATAAAAGAAAGAGAAGAATCTAAAATGAGGCTGTGACACAACAACAGCAAGCAATATTCATATCAAACTGCAGTCCTAATCTCGATCAAACAGATATTAATCTATTGAAGAAATTATGCAATGTGATATCCTTGCACGCAGTCTAGAATTTCAAAATTCGAAAAACTAGCTACTTAACATAATATTCCAAAAGAAACCAAAAGTCTATACAAAATTCGTTTAACATGTGACATGTGGGTATTGTCTCCTGAGTTGTCTTTTCCCATTCATAATTACAAAACATTGTTACTTGCGAACAAGAGTTGGTTCACCGGGTCACACTCCTCCCTTCACCAGAACAATAGTGGGTTACTATTTGCAACTCTATACTTTTACATACCCCAAAAACATAAACCATTGTTGATAATAAATCATCAAAGGGCACTCAACATTTAAGATCGGCAAAAACAATAAGCTAGCTTCACAAAAGGATGTCTTAAAACTAATGTTTTCAAATCACGTTTCATCAAAGGGCACTCAACATTTAACATCGGCAAAAACAAGAAGCTAGTTTCACAAAAGGATGTCTTAAAATTAGGACTAAACCCTACAAAATCAGCTTGTAAGACAAGAAATGCCTCCTGTTATAAACACGTTTTCAAATCATATACCATCAAATCTAGAACTCTTAACAAACTGTCTCAAACCTAAGGACCCAAATGGCCTGATAGCGGCAGTTATCAGTAATCCAACAAATTTTGTCTATACTCTGATACCATCTTAAAATGTTGAACTTAATTCAACTCTATAAAACCAACTTCTAAGGCGAGGGATGTCTCCCACTAACAAACTCATATCTTATCTAATGTCGGACTCTTAACACATAGAACAATGCAAACAAACATGTGAATTGAAGAATAAAAAAACATGAAAATAACTAACAAAAAAAGGAAGTAGAAAATGATTACTGACCCTTCCTTCAGGGGAAGATTTCATCCTTTGAAGAACTCTTTCAAACGCAGGTTTTCCAGTTGTTTCACCAAGAGCAGCTATCAAATCAGCTCTCCGTGGATCCAAAAGTGCTCCAACTGCCGAACCCAATGCCACCGCCGCCTGCTGCCATGTCTTCAGCTTGATTATACCTCCGCCCACCATTCCAACTAATTTGACAAATCTGAATATAACATAATCATGTTAATATCATTCATTGAATCCATTTTTATTTTATTAGTAGATTAAGACAAGAAACAATTTAAGGGGAAGGGAGAGTGAGAAATTTTCGAACCAATACGGAGGGCCGGTGGTTGAGACGGAGGGCGGGTGGTTGAGACGGAGAGCTTATATTTTTTTTTTGAAGGAAGCTTATAGCTTATATGTCATAAGCTCTGTACGGTAAAAAAATTTAGAAAAGATGTTATAGTTTATTTTACTAGCTTATAGCTTATTTTTCAAATGCTATTTTAAATAGATTATGAGTTTATAGTTTATCATATTTTCTTCCAATTTTACCTCTATCATATTACTTGAAAAAATTAAATATTAATTAAACATATTTTTTTTATGTCATTTCATTTTTATAAGCTAGTTCAACTGCTAATTTTACCGAACACCACAAATTTAATCAGCTATCTTATTTCTTATAAGCTGAAAGCTAGCTTATAAGTTATCCACTATAAGCCCATCCGCTATAAGCTAGCTTATTATCAGTTATCCGCTATTTTTTACCAAACAGAGCCCAAGTAGCTCGGTGCCAAACCATTATGGTGTGTTTGGTAGGAGAGAAAAAGAGAAGAGAGAAATAAAAACAAGGAAACCAATTTTATTTGTTTTCATGTTTTTAGTCCAAGTACATGCATTGATTTTCGTGTTTTTATTCCTCTCTTCTCTTTTTTTCACCTACCAAACAGTGCCTAAGTGGGATGATCCGGTTGGGATCTCCGGGGTTATTTTCTCTTATTTTTAAAAATGTGTTTTTATTAAAATTAAATAAATAAAATTCATAATTTTTATGAATATGTTCATTAATATCTTCGTATCTTCATTTTCTTACTTAAAAACATGTAGAGGCTGTTTGGTAAAAATAACCTATAAGCTAGCTGATAGTTGAAAAGCTAGCTTATAGCTGATAGCGGAAAAACTATCTAATTGAAATTAAAGTGTTTGGTAAAATTAGCTTTTAAAGTGATTAATAAATATATTTTTTTTGTTACAAGAGAGAAAATAATAATAATAATAATAATAATAATAATAATAAAAATATAGAATGACATAATTGATGGTGGATAATTTTTTTTTAGAGTGGGTAGTTATTAAATTAAAGGGTAAAAATGGAATAAAGTGCAAGAAGCTATAAGCTATAAGCTCAAACACTACTTGAAATAGCATCCGGAAAAAAGCTATAAGCTAGTAAAAAAACCTTGTTACCAAACAGTTCTAATTTTTTGAAACAAGCTTATAAGCTCATATAATAAGTTATAAGCTAGCTTATTTGTGTTACCAAATACACCCGTAGTATATGGAATATTTGTCTAAATATCACGCATCATCACAATCTATATAAATATAAAATGACAGAAAACACATAAGCACCATTCGTAAAAAAAAAAACACACATAAGTATCAACTAAAACTTCGAAAAAAGGAGAAGATTTCTTAGGTTGACACATCAACATTAGTGTAAAAGATAGAAAAAAATAAAAAGGAAACGAAATATTTATCAATAAAGCACATGTGTTGCTTCGCTTCTGGGGTTCATCACGTTCTCTCTCACTTCCAATTCTTTTTCTTTTTGTCTATGGATGTGAAGAAAAAGAATACAAGTTTGAGAGAACTGGTATATGTTTCATTTCCTTTTTATTTTTTTACAAGCACATATATATGCTCATTTTCTTCAAATAACATTACTACTCCTTTTCAAAATTAATTTTTTTTAACATTCCTCCTCTTTTTCTCAATTAATTTTTTTGACTAATTATTACTATTATTTATTTATTTATTTATTTTTAAAGGTAATTATTATTATTATTATTATTATTATTATCACTACTACTATTTAAAATTTACATTTCTTTTATTTTTTATTTTGTACTAATCCTCCGATTTTCGAATAGAGACCCTAATAATTCAAAGTTATGCCGAAATGTTTTATAATTTATTTATCATTTTTTGAATTTACTCTTATCATTTTTTTCTATAAAAAATTCATTGAACTCTTGAAATCTTACAAATTTGTGGAATAACTTTGTTGAAATCCTGTATTAACAATTATTTTTGTAAAAAAGTCTTTTTAAAGCAATTTTTAAGAATATCACAAAGTCCATATTATCTTTCAAAATCTTTAAGAATTTTTTACCAAAATAGTTTTTCAAAATCCTAATTCAATATATTCCCTAAATTAACAACAAAGTAATAATTTATTCGCTAAAAAAAGAGAGTAATATACTAAGGGCACGTTTGGATTAGCTTATTTTTTAGAGTATGCAAACAACTTATGCATAAGAAATTAACTAAATAAAATTCTTAAGGATCATAAATTAATATAATTTTGTTGTAAAAAAAAATTAATATAGTTTTTCTTTTAGTAGATAGACGAAATGACAAAGTCATTATTAACTCGCACACAAATAAGAAAATTGAAATTCAAACCTCAATTATAAAGTCCGACATAATTGATTTAGAGCTCGTTTGTTATAGCTTATTTTAGAAAAAAAATCACTTTTTTTATAAAAATAATCACTTTTAATTGTTTTGCATCTGTTTGTTATAGATTTTAAAAATAATCAGAAGCTAAAAATAATCAGAAAACAGCTAAAAATGAGAAGCTACTAAGGGTGCGTTTGTTACGGATTAAAAAAAATAGTGATTTTGATCTAAAATAATTTAGAGATTAGATTTTAGAAATTTTTAGAAAAGTTGAAATTACTTTGTGTTTGTTTATTATAATAAAAATCATTTTTTTAAATAAAATAATCTTTAGTTTGCTTGGATACAACTTATAAAAGTGATTTTTTAATTACAAACAATTTTCTCCTTTTAACATTTATTTTCTCTCTTCTCTAAAAAAATCTATTATTTTATAAGCTACTCTTAGTAGCTTATCATTTTTAGCTGTTTTCTGATTATTTTTAGCTTCTGATTATTTTAAAAATCTGTAACAAACAGACGCAAAACAATTAAAAGTGATTATTTTTATAAAAAAAATGATTTTTTTTCTAAAATAAGCTTTAACAAACGGCCTCTAAGAGTAGTTTATAAAATAATAGATTTTTTTTAGAGGAGAGAGAAAAAAAAATGTTAAAATAAGAAAGTTATTTGTAATTAAAAAAATCACTTTTATAAGTTGTATCCAAACAAACTAAAGATTATTTTATTTAAAAAAGTGATTTTTATTATAATAAACAAACACAAAGTAAATTCAACTTTTCTAAAAATTTCTAAAAACTAAACTCTAAATTATTTTACATCAAAATCACTATTTTTTTTAATACGTAACAAACGGACCCTTAACATTTTTATTGGTATAACTAAAACGTCCAGAAATAATATAAAACTTTTTTTTTTGACTAAATATAAATACAGAAATAATATAATTGTTGACTCGACTTACCGTTGCTTTGCTGGTGAAATCTTTGGTAAGAGTTTTCTTAATACGCCCATCTAATAGAAATAGCCGTTGCAACCCTAATTCTCCAATTCCTCTATGCTATATATATATATATATAATCTCTCTCTCGCGCATATTTCTCTCGCGCATATTTCTAACATCATTCTAATCTCTCTCTCTCTCTCTTCTCTCTCTTTCTCTATCTCTCTCTCTCAAGCTATCTAGTTGCAACTCGCAATAACCGATTCAGTTTGATTTTTATTTTGTCTAATTCATTTCTTTTGCAGGGTTTCGTTTTCTTATATTCTTTATTTCAATTTCTTTCTTGTTTCATTTTCATTTGTTATTTTGTATATTGTTTGTTTCTTTTTCATCTAACAATGGATTCAGGATCTTTGAGTTCTCCCGCCGTCAAAATTGAATCACGCTATCCTCTTCGGAGAAAGACTTCCAGAGAGAATGTAAGAACTTTTTTTCCGTTTTTCAAATCTTTCATAATTAGGGTTTTAATGTGAAATTCTGGCTTTAATTCTAAAATAAAATTAGGGCTTTTCTCAGTAATTGGATAAGTAAATAATCTAATTTAATTGTGCAGATCTTTCACGATTAGGGTTTGTAAATCCAGATTTTAATAAACAAATTGGGGAGTTTTGTCAGTAATTGGATACATAGAAGAAACTGGGAATAATTAGGGTTTTAATGTGAAATTCAGGCTTTAATTCTAAAATAAATTTAGGGCTTTTGTCAGTAATTGGATAAGTAAATAACCTAATCTAATTGTGCAGATCTTTCACGATTAGGGTTTGTAAATCCAGATTTTAATAAACAAATTGGGGGGTTTTGTCAGTAATTGGATACATAAGTATTAAGAAACTGGGAATACTTTTAAAACATTTTTCGTAGATTGTTAATGGAATTTGAAATGATACACATAAACAAGATCTTTACTTTCTGAACTTGTTTATAAAAATCAAGTATTTGATTATTCCTTTATTGTTTGATTGTTTTGTCACCAGTTGGACAGATTCATACCGAATAGATCGGCAATGGACTTCGATTTTGCTCACTACATGCTGACAGAAGGAGCTAAAGGTAAGGAAAACCCAGTTGTGTGCTCCCCTTCCAGACAGGCTTACAGGAAGCTACTTGCAGAAGCTTTAAACATGAACCGGACCAGGATTCTAGCTTTCAAGAACAAGCCGCCTACGCCAGTTGATTTGATCCCTCATGAGATTACTTTATCAATTCATCAACAAGACAGAACCGCCAAGCCCAGGCGAATTATTCCTCAGGTGCATTACATATTATATCATTATTAGTTATAGTTATTCATTTTAGTTCTTTGATTGCATGAATATACTCCAATTTGATTTGAAATTTTTGAATTTTTTTGAAGTTCAATTAGATCTGAATTGTTTTCATAATTCTTAGTTGTTTGTTTGGTGTGAAACCACAATATAATGCAATTTTGTGCTAATTGATTTGTTGGGTTTTCAGACTTCTGAGAGGACATTGGATGCTCCTGGCCTTGTGGATGATTATTACCTCAATTTATTGGATTGGGGAAGTGCCAATGTTCTTGCAATAGCACTTGGAAACACAGTGTATTTGTGGGATGCATCAAACGGTTCCACTTCAGAACTCGTTACCGTGGATGAAGAAAATGGCCCGATCACATCCGTAAGCTGGGCTCCTGATGGGCGTCATATTGCTGTTGGTTTGAACAACTCTGAAGTTCATCTGTGGGATACGGCTTCAGATAAGCAGGTATTTTTATGCTTGTCTAGTTATCCTTAAAAAAATTCAACAATATGAACTATATTGTTTACTAGTTTACTAATGTCGTTTGTTATTCTTGATATGTTTCTACAGTTGAGAACTTTAAGAGGTGGGCATAGGCAGCGTGTGGGGTCTTTGGCATGGAACAATCGCATACTAACAACTGGAGGGATGGATGGTAGAATCATCAATAATGATGTAAGAATTAGATCACCCATTGTTGAAACATACAGAGGGCATGAGCAAGAAGTTTGTGGGTTGAAATGGTCTGCTTCAGGTCAACAATTAGCCAGTGGTGGGAATGATAATCTACTTTATATCTGGGATAGAGGTACAGCATCTTCTAGTTCCCCAACACAGTGGCTCCACAGGCTTGAGGATCATACATCTGCAGTAAGGTCACTTGCTTGGTGTCCTTTCCAAAGGAATTTGCTAGCTACTGGTGGAGGTAGTGGCGATCAAAGCATCAAGTTTTGGAATACACACACAGGTGCATGCTTGAACTCAGTTGACACTGGGTCTCAGGTATGTTCCCTGTTGTGGAACAAGAATGAGAGGGAGTTGCTCAGCTCTCATGGATTTACACAGAATCAACTAACACTTTGGAAATATCCTTCAATGGTGAAGATGGGAGAGCTCAATGGTCACACTTCAAGAGTTCTTTATATGGCGCAGAGCCCGGATGGTTGCACAGTGGCAACAGCAGCCGCAGACGAAACATTGAGGTTTTGGAATGCTTTTGGCACTCCAGAAGTAGTCACCAAAGCTGCACCAAAAGCGAGAGCAGAGCCATTTTCACATATGAATCGCATTCGATAAGCAGCAATATTTGAAACAGTTTGGAAAACCAAGTTATTTTTTTCTGGTTGAATACATACATCTACTCCACAGTAGCCGCAAAAGCAAATGTTGTTCTTTAATACCAAAGCATACTGGAATATAAGTACCTCTGAGGCAATGTGTAGATATAGAGGATGAAGTTGTTTTTATGAGACTTCAATGTACATTGTATAACATATAATAGTGGAAAACAACACTTCATTTGCCCGTGGTCACACCACTTGTGATGAACCACGTATATCATCGGTCTTCTTGCTTCTTTTTTTCTGCTTGCTGAGTCTGAACTATTTGTGATTGACAATTAGATCTTATGGTCATGGTAAAAATTTGGAATAAACTGTCAATTGAAACTTAAGTAAATGAAAATGATTAACAAATTAGCCCTCAAGTAAATAAAAATGATAGGTTGCTATGAAATCCATTAGATAGTAGTTAATTAAATAAACCCTATGGTCATCACCGCCTATATTATCATCTATCAGCATAAGCAGTTTCTTGTTCTGAAATTTTTGAATAGTCAATTTATTAACAATGTTGTTGAACATGTCTCTCTCTCTCGTCTTATAATTAATATTTAATTGTATTTTTTGTCACCCTATGGTCTCTTTATTTTAAAATCAAATTTTTTTGGTCTCTATATTTTTATATTTGTTGCAATTTTCATCACAACCCATTTTTGTACTCTAAAAATTATGATTTTCTACGTCATAAAAGGTGGTATTGTCTCTAACATTGAATCTAAAGATGTAATATCACATTTGAGACCAAAATTCATCTTTTTTGCATGACTTTCAAGGCAATAAAAAATTATGACTTATAGGATCATAATTGCAATAAATGTGAAAATAAATGTGAAAATAGGGGAACCAAAAAGTTAAGAAGCCTTCATAATTTTATGACAAAAATATCTATTTTTCTTTTGACAAATATCTACTATGCAGTGTGAATTGAACTTAAAGTTGGAAAAAAAAAATGAATTTTGATAGATTAAAATGAAGATATGGATATCAATAATGCGATATGAGCGTCTAGTAGATATTTGGATAAACACACTCTACTTTTGTATAGGCATAAATTATTACATGATGTTTTTTCTTTTGGTGAAGTCGGGTGAGTTCTAGAATAGGTTAGTATGTTCTTAAAGGATCACAAGCAAATAAAAAAAGATGATGATTAAGTTGATCACTTTAAGAAGATGTTGGATACCTCATTCACTAACTAGCTTAATATAATTAATTAAGTTTCTCATTTTATAAACAAGATAAGCTTGCCAATAAGAGAAATGTGCTCAATTTTGTGCTTGATTTGGATCCTGAGGATTTCGGCTTAGTGCCTGTTTGGTTTGGCAGTGAAAACACCAAACGTGCGTTTTCTATGTGTCAAACGTGAGTTTGTCTTGTTTGGTTCCCAATTTCGTTTTCACCGTAACCGTGCGTCCTTCCCTACAACGTGCGTCTGAGTGAAGCTGGAATTCCTAGCTTCTCAATTTTGAGAGAATCGATTTTGTTACAACATCATACACACTACACACTACACACAATCTTTGATTTTTTTTTTTGTACTGTTGGGTTATGTTTATTTTTTACGCAACTATTATTGTTATGTTTTGAGCTAAATAATTGGGTTTTTTTTTTAATTTTATTTTTATGTTCAACTGTTTTTTTTTTCTTTCTTTTTTTACTATTGGGTTGGAGGTTTATTTAGTTTTGACTAAAATGGTTTATTGTTTTTTTTTACGAAAAAAATGGTTTATTGTTTATATATATTATTATTGTCATATTATATATGTTAGGTCTTTTTAGTAATTTTCACATTCAAAAAACAATTTTGATCTAAATTACCCAAACAACATATCTCATAAAAATTGCTTTTACAATCATAGTATCCAAACATAAATCAATTCACATTCAACTCATTTTTAACCAAAATCAATTATACCAAACTCAATTCTGTCAAAATCAATTCTAGTCACCGCTGAACCAAACACATACTAGTCTATGTTATATGTTAGGTCGATGCCGCAGGTAGTTAGCCTCAGCAGTGTTGGATAATAAAATATTAGTCTATGTTATTGGACCTGTTAGTTTAGAGTCCATTAGGTTTTATTATATATTCTCTAGTAACCTTTTTGTAATGTTAAGATAATGCAATGATATTCTATTGAAACTCTAGCCGTCTTTCTCTTTTCTTATTTGTGTATCTCTGATTCTAACATGGTATCGAGAGTGTAATAGCCTGTGGCCCCACCAACTTAGGTGGTCCCTGCACTGCCACCTCACGATCTTCTCTACCCCTCTCACTTGAGAATCGAACCACGTACCCTGGAGTTCAAGTACGTGTTCAATCCATTCTCACTACCAATTGAGAATGATATTGTATTACATTAGAAAAGTCACTATAGTATTTGAAAGATAGAGTACATAAGATTCTTAGTATTCTCGAATCATATTTCTTAATTATATTGTACTAATAAATGCTATCTTCCTATCTTCATCATAACAAAAATTGAGCTGTCACTAATGTTTTCAAGTTATATGGTTCTGAGGTGGACCTCCAAATTGTAGTATATAATACTCTTAGTGCAAGTAACACATTTTGGGTTAGTTTAGTGATGTTGGCTTGAGACTGTTTTTCACACGGTCTCATATTCAATTCTTCCCGGTGTCAATTTCGGCGGACTAGTTCATACAAAGTAAAAAAACTCTGACTTTAAATAGGGCCCACAAAAAGGACGGTGAGATTTGTCCTCTCGAATTAGTCGGTCATTGGGCAAGATACCAAATTTTAAAAAATAAATAAATCTTAGTGCATCTTTTCATTTATATTATTGTTGACCAAATCACGGTGGATTATTGCATATATGGATTAATTGGAGGGATATGACTCTAAGAACAGTTCTTTAGAGCAATTCTTACCCCTTAATTCTTTTTTAATCTAACAGTCTTGGTTATTCATGAATTTATATCAAATGAGCAATATTTCCGCATCTTTCGTTTGAACAATGTTTCCCTTCATTAAGAGTTGTGAAACAAAGTTTATAACAAAAAAGTTTATACTCTATGTTTATGGACAAGTGCCATGAAACTGTTAGAAATAAGGAGGGGTAAGGTAAGTTAAGTTAAAAGTACCTATGGAAAATGTGGTTAGAAATCCATAACAATTTTTCACAATGAGAGGGACACTACAACAACAGAGATATGGACGTTGTTGAACATGGTCATATGAGTGATATGACTGCCATATTAGCAAAAACTGACAATGTTTGTTGCTAATTAAATATGTAACATTTATTTAAAACATTTGTTGCCAAGTGTTGGGTCCATTGACACTATCATGTTTATCTTTCACTTTATCCACCGAATCATAGATAGACATACCTTCATAGATTAATTGAACAAGATGTGAGATTCAGTGCTCGTGCACTTTGGGGGAAAAGGGGCTAATGAGAAATTTAGGGTTTTGGAGACATTCAAATGTCTAGACGGGAAATAGTTTGAACTTAGAAGGGTTCGTGAAAGAAGATTAGAGGGTTCTGAGAAATGGTGACGACGATGAGAAATGGTGACGGTGAAAAGTTTGTGAGAAACGGTTACGACGATGAGAAACGGTAATTGTGAAGGGTTTGTGAGAAACGGTGACGATTAGAGAATAAGAAGATCATAGAAACGATGACACGGTGACGAGGTTACAGTGAGAAACGATGACGACGAGGTTATGGTGAGAAACGGTGATGACGATGAGAAACGGTGACGGTGAAGGGTTTGTGAGAAACAGTGACGATTAGAGAATGAGAAGCTTGAAGGCTCGTGGAGTGAAAAGAAGGAATGAAATTCTTTTGGGGAAACAGTCATTTTAGTCCCTCAATGTGCAACTCGCTGTCATTCTGGTCCCCGACCGAAAAAAAAAAATACAAAATAGTCCCTAACTCTACAATCTTTTAGTCACTTTAGTCCTTGACGTTAAAAATGATTGTTAACTTTACAAAAAAATCTAATGTGGCATTTTTTGGGGACATGTGGCACGTTGACTAGGCATTAGTTGGACAAGTGGTATGATGATATGGCGAAGGACGAAAATGACAATACGAGGGACCAAAATGACAATATTTTTTTTCTTTTTTTCTTTTCATTTCTTCATCTTCTTCCTCCCACTCCTTGTTCATACATTCATCAATAAAGTCGAGAATTTTAAACCCAAATTTTTAAAAATATCATCAATAAAAAATTTGCAAAATTTTAACCAAATTTTCAAACAAAATGGCTAAAACCTTAAAATTTTCAAAATAAGTTGAGTAATGGTCGACCATTATACCTCCACTTTGTAGACAAAATGCTTGTTCTAACAACACCCCATTGAAAAAAGTTAACAATATCAATGTGTAAATTTGTTTTCGCTTTTAGAGTGACTACAAGGCAAATGAAAATATTTTTGACACAATTTGGTTGTTCCAATTTTTCTAGAAGTTATGGTAAAGAGCAATCGATTGATGGTTGAGATTTAGGGGAAGATGAAAGTGCATAAACAATTGGGTGTAGCTGAGAGCGGTGAAGTGAATTCATTTGAGAAAATAGGAAAAATCAAAAAGAAGAATGAAAGTTGGAAAAGAGGAACAATGTTATGATGATCTATTGTTATGTGTTTTGGGTTGGGTGGGATTTAGATGACGGTTGATGAGAGAAAAGACAAAATCGCTTTAAAATTTTTGAGATTTGGGAATTTTGTTAGAAGATATTGTAATTTTTTTATTGATGATTTTTTTAATAAAGTTGGATTTAAAATTCAGTGTCTTATTGATGAATGTATGAAGATGAAAAGGTGAAGAAGATGAAGAAGGATGAAAGGAAGAAAAGATGAAGAAATGAAGAAGAAAAAAATATTGTCATTTTCGTCTCTCGTATTGTCGTTTTGGTCCCTCTCCATATCATCATGCCACATGTCCAACTAATGTCTAGTCAACGTGTCATGTGTCCCCAAAAAAATGCCACATCAGCTTTTTTTTTTGTAAGGTTAACTGTCATTTTAAACGTCAGGAACTAAAGTGACTAACGGATTGTAGAGGCGGGACTATTTTGTATTTTTTTTCCTTCAGTCAGGGACAAGAATGACAACTAGTTGTGCATTCAGGGACTAAAATGACTACAAAATATAAAAGGGAAACTACTTACTTTGTTTCTCCTCCATCGTATTCGTTATAATGTTATTCATGACTGGTCACCATTTGATGAAGTGGTTCATACTGGTCACCATTTGATGAAGTGGTCCATATTAGAATTTACCCATAAATTAACAATAGAGTAATAATTTATTCGATAAAAAAGGAGAGTAATATATTAAGGGTCTACTTGGATTAGCAGCTTATGCAAACAGCGGTTTGTAAAACTCAAAATCTGCGTTTCTCCCACGCTCGCAGGCACTCTGCGTTTCTGCCACGCACGCAAGCACTCTCTTTCATCTTGTTGCTTTTCTTTCCCCCTTTCAAAAAAAAAAAAAAAACAGCAAAATATAAAAAGGGGTTGCAAGTTGAAACTACCTTGCTTTGTTTCCCTTCCATCTTGTTCGCGATTCTGTCTTTCGTACGAAGACGATGATGAATTAATGGGTTTGCCATAACCCATTCCAAAACCACTAGTTTCAACGAAACAATAAAAATGTAATTTTTATTTTATTTATTTTTACCGAACATTATCACTAACATGTTTCAATTCAATAATTTTCTTGTTAATATTCATAGAGTTGAATTTGAATTTGAATTTGCAGGGGAGCACTAAAATTGGAACTTCATCATACTTCACAAAGAGTAGGTGACAATGACATTGATGCTGACCTTGATCCTGAACCTGATTGGAGTTTCGATGCTCTTGTCTCCGAGCTCAATGCTTTGGAGAACAAACTCGGCGTTAATTCTTCCACTCAACCATTGCATTTTCATAAAACAACATCAAGGTGCTACTTCAATCATATGAGGAATTGCATTTTTTTGGTTGCCTAACAAAGAGATGTAATTTATCTAATTTAGTAAATTTGAATTATTTTAGTCGCGGGATTAGTGATAGAATTGAACATTACATTAGCTGCAGTTAAAGAGAATCCAAAACTTTATAATTTGATGAGTGTATTTTTTGTTGTGTTTTTGAACACCAAGTGTTTGTGAAAATGGCCATGTTATGTTAGCATTATTTTCCATGTTTGTATTATTTTATTTTACAGTATTTTCCGTATGTTAATGTACCCCATTGCCTCATTCAATTGAATAATGTTGGAATTGTGGTTTCTGTTGAAAGATACCAATGTGCAGTTTCTGTTTGTGTAGTTGCATTCAGTGGCTATCAAGTTTTTTTTTTTATTATGACTTTTTCAAAACAATAAGTTTATGAATTATGAGCATGTCATTGCTGTCAAATTGAACCCTGTTGACTTTTTTAGGCTTAACTTATCTGGTGGGAAAGAAATTGAGAAAGGTAGAAGTTTTGTATTTTGTGCCCCTGAGTATGAGACGGAGAGCGAGGATGACGATGACGATGACAAAGCGTTAGTGTCAGCCAGCACCGGCAAACGCTTCAATTATGATGAACTTTATCTGAGGTGCCTATTTCGTGAACCATAGCTTTATTCTCATATTTCAAGTCATGATAAAGTCAACTTTCGAAGCTTACCTCTCTTTTTAATTTAACAATGTTATCGTCCTGTTTCTGGTGGAATTTTTTGATTTGATAGTAATGTTTTGTCACTTCCTTTTATGTTTCAGCGACAGTGATGATGATTCCGATGTTGACCCTGCTTTTGAAGTGCAACCTTACCTAATGAATAAAGTTGGGGAGGTAGAAGGTGCCTTAATTGAATTGACACAGGAACACCAGCTGAGGGTTAAGGTGAGTGGTCTTATTATTGATACCAATGCACTTGTTACCATTCTTGATTGACATGTAACTTGTAGTAAATTACATCATGATTTGTTTTGTGTTGTATAACATGTTTGTTTCTGATCTTCTTGATTCACAGGATGAAATTAGGAGTAAGATCTCAGTATTAGAGACATCTCTACTGAATGAAAGTCAGAACTCCATTTCTTCCCTTCTTCGAGTTGAGAAATTCAAAGAAACAAGGCAGGAGTTGGATAAAAAGTTTGACACTCAATATCAGCGCCAAATGTAAGACTGCATTGTCTCGTCCTCCCTCTTTATCTTTTCTTTTAAAGACAACATGATTTCTCCACTCTACAACATATTTATCTTGTCAGACTTAAAATAATGGGTTATTTTGTGTAACAGTGCTTTTGTTGTTGCACCACTAGTAGAGATCCATTAAACATTTTTTACCATTTATTTGAGTGAGGTGGGGGCATTATATGTGTCACAATTCTCTTCAATAAATATTGGTGAAAGGATACATGACTGATTCGTTTATACTTGATAGGAGGAAGACTGGAAGACAATTCTTTATGATGCACATTAATTTAAAGTTGGGGAATCAGATTTTATTGTATTAATTATTAGGAATAGAGATTGGGTTTTCCATTGTAATCCCTTTAGCCAGAATTCTGTTGTGACCGTTAGGAGCTGGTTGTTCCAACTACCTATAAATATATATTCTACATTTTAATCCTCTCTAACTAACAATTGAATACTTCAAGATTCTGAATCATCAGAACCAGAAACTCTCAACTTTCTCTCGTTTTCTCTTTCCTTCTATGATTCTGCAACTATATTATAAATTCATTTGCATGAATATTGGGCTTGATTGTGTGTGATTTGGTGTTGATAACTAATATCTGACATATGCAGCATATTTTCTACCAGACTTGCTCTTATACCACCCAAAACATTATTTCTCTTGTTCTTTCATTCTTTTGTTAGATAATTGGTGTGTTTGAACGAGTTAAAAATGTTGAAAACGAAGAAACTGATGATTGGCATCTCCCAATTTTTGTAGTGCAGAAGCACTTGATAGTCACTTGACAGCTGTTCAACGGGACCGTGAACTCAGATCACAAATAGAAGAAAGGAAAATAAGAAATGATGCAGCGCATGAAGAAGCCAAGAAAAAGGTTGCTATGCAAGAGGAAAAGCAACAGAAAGAAAAGGCTAAAGCTGAAGCAGAGGTACCATACCCGTATATTTTATTTTGACTGTTCACAAATACAAAGTGAAGTGTTGGGTTACTTCTTTTTTGTTTGAGTAATGTTTGGAGAGTCCTAAACTGACACACGTACGTTTATTGTTGCATTGGTTTGATCTATTCACTTTACCGGCTACTGACCTTGTTAGTAATTCCCATGTCCACCACTATATGGGTCTTGTTAATGTTAGTTGAAGCATACATTTTTGCTACCAATCTTCTTTTTAGAGGCTTAAGCCCAACTGGCCATTCATTCACGATATCTAAATTTTGTGGGTGCAGGCCAAACTTAAAGCTGAGGAAGTAAAACAAGCTGCATTGGAAGCTGAAAGAAAAGCAACAACGGAAGCCAAATCAAAGGCAGCAATGGAAGCTGAAAAAAGAGCAGCAGCAGAAGCTGAAAGAAGAGCAGAAAAGGACGCCAAAGAAAGTACCAAATCAAGCCCATTAAATACTGAAACCAAGGAATCTGGTATGGGTTTTCTATTTTCACTTTTCATCACATTTTGAATATCTCTTTCCATTGTCGATTTTTCCCTTTATCCGTTTCTCCATATCCAATATGCCAAAATGCTCTGCCTTATTCTTTTACTACCATTTAGTTGGAAATCGGCTCTTTCTCTCTATTTTTGTATACTGGTAATACTTTTTATCCTCTTTCTTGTCTCGTCAAATATTTATTTGATGAAACTATTTTCATAGGCAAAAACTTTGGAGTCATTAAGACTTATAAATCTCCTATATTAAGTTGAGTCACTGTGTTGTTAAGCACAAAAGTTCCCTTCATACACTTTTTATTCTTTTTAAATATTTTCTATTATTGGTTTGTTTGCTTTGTTTTTAAAAAGGCATTGAACCACACAACCACACTTTGTAAAGCTTGAAGGCTTTGGTTTGATTGCTGTTACTTGATATATTCATGTGGTTGAACTCATGTGCATCCAGAGAGCAAAATTAAGTATTAATATATAGTCTTTTGAAATAATTTATATTTCATAATAGAATGTATAAATTTCAAGAATACAGAAATATATTTTCTGGCTATTTTAATTGTTTATCTCATTTTTTTGCATATCTTAAAATGTTATATTTAAAAGTTTTGAAATTTTCATAGCAACTTATGCTACATTAATGATAATGAAGACTAATATTCTGAGCTAAGGATGTCAACAAGGCGGGGAATGAGCGGGGAGTACTTTACCACACAATTCCCCACCATTTAAAATGATCCCCATCCCCACTTCGAGAGTATTTTTCCTGTATCCCCATCCCCGCGGATCCCCACAGTTCCCGCGGGGATCCATCAACATTAAAAAAATTATCAAATTTCTACTATTTTCAATCAAACTAGTTGTAAAAAACAGTTTAATGATAAAACAAATAAAAAATTAAGACATTATTGTGAGTCTTATGAGTTGTGACAATAATAAGCATCATATAAAAATAAATTTTTGCACATTGTGTGAAAATATAAATAAATATAACATATAAAGTACTTGAATATATACATATAAAGGTTATTTTAATAAATTATTCGGGGACGGAGTCTCTGCGGAGCGTGGGATAAAATCCCATCCACAAACCCCCAAACTTCCTTGGGGGGACTTTTTCCTCCATCCCCATCCCCGCGGGGAAATATTATCCGTCTTCGGGTCTGCAAACAGGGAAATCCCCACAGGGATCCCCATTTACGGATCAAATTGACATCCCTCTGAGTTCAAAAAGTTGACAAATCTAGCATAATAAATGTTCCTTTTGTTTCAAACATTATTATAAAATCAGTCATGCTCTATGCATATGTTACATATACATAGTGACTATGTTGCCTAGTTACGGGTACGGTACCCGATACGGGTGCGGGTACTGGTACGGGATACGACATTTTGAAAAAAATTTAAGGTACGGGTACATTAATACAGAATGTCAAAATAATTATATTTTGAATGAATTTGTCCACCACCTCAACTATTTTCATCAAAAGCAAGATAAATAATTAATATGTAATAAAAAATTATAACATTTTATGCTATTTTCAAACCACCTGCACATTTTTGCCGTATCCACCACCCCGAATCAATCAAATAAAAATGGATTTTGATCTGTAAGTACCCAGCGAGTACCATGCAAGTCTCCGGTACTGGTGCGTACCCGGTACAGGTACTTCACCATCTTAGGAGTACCCATGTGATAGAGACTTGAATGTGAAAGTGGGCCTTGACTTTGGCCCAAGACTAAGGTGTGGAAAGGAATGATGAGGTGGCATGAGAGCATGAAATGCATGAGGACTTATTCTACTATATAAAGAGTAGTGAACACAAGGAATAACTTAGCTAGAATTTCAGTTAGAATTAATGGGATCACTTTTAGTGATTTTGGGGCACTTAGTGCTTTGGGGCTAGTAGACTCTCTCTACTAGTTTGTTATCTTTGTTATTTTCATTCTCCATTTTCATAAATTGTGTAATTGTTCATCTATTTTAATCAATACAATTACATATTTCTCCATTTCAATCTTATTTTCATTATTTGAGATCTAGAGTTCCATCACCATGCTTCACATTAAAACCATATTGAGTCTATACTTTTAAAACAAAATGTCTATATTATGAATTAGAGTAAAAGGATTAAAGACTAAAGCTAAATTTATACACTGTCTCATATTGAGCTGTTCACCTTCACGAGTTCTCCACCTTTTAACATTATCTATATGTAGATATTATATTTATATGTGATCTAATTCTTCCACATAAGATTTTTTTGTAAATCATGAAGTTGTTCACCTTTTTTAATCAAACATTTAGGTGCTAAGATTAAAAAACTAAATATGAATTTACCAATAATTTCCATTCCGCTCCCACTGCTGAATCCTTCTCCGTCCGTGTGCATGTCTAGAACTATATATCATTTTATTTTATTTTTTTATCGTTTTATGATATAAGATATGACAAACCTACGCAATCCTTAGGTTATGTATATCGAGCTGCGGCAAATGCTTTAAATATAGAGCAGGGTAGGCTACAGAAACTGAAAGAGCTGTGTGAGGGAAACCAAGTTATGAGATCAAGTTCAAAACAGGTATTGTTGAAAACAGATATTGGACACCTTTGTCTTAAAGCTCTTAATTTATGATCTTGCATGCAATAAGAAACACCATTTATTTGTTGGTTACTTGGTTTTGCTTGTCATATTTGTTATCTTATTTTAAAATTTTAAATTATGTTCTTTATAATGCATATTTATTTCACAAGAAGTTTGCTTGTACTTCACCGCACTTTAAAGTACGTTGGGACTTGTTTATGTGTCAACATCTGTTCAGGATTATACCCGCTATGAGAGTCATATTTCCCGGAATATAAAGACAATAAGGGGAATAAGTCACAATGTAAGGTGAGGTAAATATTTAAATTTCACAAATGCATAATGCTGTTGTCAATATATCATTCTTACTTGTACATTTTAATAAGGGAAAACATTTATGTCCAAAAGGAAATCTCAATCCTTACATGCCTATTTACTCTTTTGGGCATTCTGCAGATCAAAAGCAAGTGAACTTATTAATCTTTTGAATGATCGTCAATGCCCTCAATCAATCAGTGCTGAGATATTTGTTAAAAAGGTGATTTAGTATTTTTGCAGATTCCATTGGCATATAATATCTTTCTGCTTTATTTGAAAAGAACAAAGAGCATAACAGGGACAATAAACTAATCTTAAACCTGGGCTTATTTATTGTAAATGTTATTTTTGAATCAGTGAACTGTATATGGAAGGTAGCAAATAAATGAACAACTATAAGTTTTTCCATTCACGTTTCTTCACCTATTAACTTCAATTCTTTAGGATGGTTTGTGACAGGGTGGGTGCCTCTTATGACCACAAAGTCTAGAGTTTGATCCTTAACGCCCCATTCTTCTAATAAAAAGGTTGAATTTTAGCAAGTATAGTTAGGAGTTAGGACCATGCATTGTCCACTTTCAAAACCGAAAGGACTCTTTGCTTGAGGGGACGTTAGAAATATTTTATAAAATTTGTTTATGTATCTTCACCTAATAGTTTAAATTTGTGGAATATTCGATTAATGACATTACACAACACTTAAAATATCAAAACTATAAATTATGATTAATCTATATAAACTTTTTCTATATATGTGTGTATTACTATTTGATGTGTTTTCTATATGATACCATTTTCGGTATTGGTTAAATATGAGAATGATTATGAATTGTCTTACAATTAAATGATTATTTGTAAAGTAAGAAATTTTGACATCAGAAGAAGTTGATATCAAATTAAAATAACAGTGGCTGAAATCCATGTATTGGTTTCAAATGTTCCAAATGATGAACAAAAACTAAGAAGAAATGGTAGAATCTATGGCTTTTAATAAATGTAGGTGTGATTACTGACAACAAACTTTACAGGTTGTTTCATCCTGTTCAAGCCCTGGTAGTGCTCCCTTTGCAATTGCCTATGTCATTGTTCTCATTACATCTAAGGTACACCATGTTTAATATCTAGCCTCTCGGCTTAATTTGGACTTGTGAGGATGGTATATAGTTAAGCCTTCAATGAAGTATAGAATGAATATAAATGTTTGATTCTCTATAATTATTTATTTGCTTTTGGCTTCAATTGTTTTTCATTTGCAAGACAGGTCCCATATGTAATGGATCTTTTGCTG
This sequence comes from Trifolium pratense, assembly GCF_020283565.1. Taxonomy (NCBI): domain Eukaryota; kingdom Viridiplantae; phylum Streptophyta; class Magnoliopsida; order Fabales; family Fabaceae; genus Trifolium; species Trifolium pratense. The sequence goes on from NC_060060.1 coordinate 53,652,376, forward strand.
GCTGAGCTTCATAGGGCCTGCCTTTATACCGTCCCAAAGCACATGGTCTACAAAACGGTAATTATATAGAATTTGAAAATATTACTGAGCAATACATTTTCTTGTGTAGCTTCCTAGCCTCATGTTAGCAATTTTTTTTAGAGGAACCAGTGAATTTGAAGCAGGGAAAAGTTATTTTGCTACAATAATTTTGTTTGTCATATTTTGCCTAAATAAAAGGATTGAGCCCATTTTACTCTGTCAAAGAAGCAACATGGTTGTGCTTCAACTGGCACAATTTAAAAATTATCTGAAACTATTTATTCTGATATTATGGCCTATGCATATTGTTCTACAAATATGATTTCCACAAATGTGGGGAGTACTGATGCTGTTGAATCTGGATTCTTTCTTCTACCCCCTCAGTCTATCTTTCAATCAAAAGAGGCATACTTCAGAAGTATCGGTTATCGAGAAGACGGTGAAAAGTTGGAGGGTACAGAAGATTATTTAAAGCGGCTAGAATCGTATATGAAGTTGTACGGTGCACTGGTTCAGGTCTGTCACTTGAACAATATTTGCAATTTTGTCCATTACATTTCCTCATCTCCCTGATTGAGCAGCTAACCATGCTTGTTTTGACAGACTGAAATTCCCAACATTCAAAATTTGCACGGTTTGCAAGAAGGTTGGGCGTGGCTTGCAAGGTTCTTGAATTATATGCCAGCCAATCTTTATACAGCTGTTTCACTCGATACATTCTTGCAAGTAAGTAATGCAAAATGTTTGGTGTTTTGACATATGGATCTTTTAAGGTTAACTAATTCTACTTTGTCTGCAGATGGCTGGATTTGCTCTATTTCAAAGATATAAATCTCAGTTCTTAAAGATGCTGAACGCTATCTCAGACAACTTTTTAGTTGGTCTGAAATCACAAAATGTACCAGAATCGACAAGGATTGTTGCGAATATAAAGGCTTATATAGAAGATAAAAAGTTCTGTCAAGTGCCAGAAGGAAGGAAGCTGCAGTCAGATACGATGTCAAGAGTACTAATGTAATGGAAAGAATGAGAGTACCATTAATTATTTTCCCATTTATGTATGAGTAGTATAAACTAATGTAATGGAAAGAATGAGGGTACCATTAATTAGGAAATTTCTATTCTCATCTTTGTTAATCGATGAAGGTTCATGCATATTAGTTAGGGTTTGTTTGTTTCTAAGGTAACATAAACATTCCTGGGAAGCGTGGTTAGGAATATAATAACATCATTCTTGTGTTGTTACACGTTTGTAAAAATTGTTCTCAGATATTCCTTGTAGTTCACTATTATAAATGATGAATATTTACTTTTAAAATTAATTGATCTATATTATAAATTGAAACCTAAGACAACTGACCCTAAGAAAACCGATATCCTGCATCTAGCATAGACTCCACAATGCACTACAATTGTAACCTAAGAAGACAAGTGACCTAAGAAGACCGGCATCTATCGGGTGTAAATTAATTTTACACTCCGATAGAAATTTTCTATTATTTTCTATTTCTGCATGTCACACCATTAATGTAGGTTGATTTGGCGGAATATACGGATTATTAAATGACCGTGTAAACTAATTCTATACTGTTGATACATATTCTATTTAGGGATGGCAGAAAAACCCAAACCCGTGAGACCCACCCGAACCCAAACCCAAGTCAACGGGCGAAACCCGAATTGACTGGGTTTGGGTTTGGGTGACACCCGAAAATATGGGTGTGAGTTTGGTATCACTCAAACCCACACCCGAAACTCATACACCCATCCGAAACATGTTAAAATTACCTAAATACCCCCATATATATATATATATAAGTGTAAAAGTAAAATTAGGTTTTTCACAAACCACAAACCAAAATTGTGTTTGAATTTTGCTTGAAAGTTGGAAGAACTTAATTTTGGTTTAGTTGTAATTTAATTTCTTGAAAGACTATTTTGTAATTTTAAATTCCCTTGTAATTTTAAACCTATGTTTTTAGGTTCTCTAAAATTACATTTAGTCAAAAAAAAAAATTAAATACTATGGTTTTGAATATAAGCAAAAAACAATTTTTAGGTTCATTGAATAAAGCATGTATATGAATCATTTTCTTTTATTCAATGAACATACTTATATTCAAAATTGGAGGGAGTAACCAATCGTTAAATGATTTAGTGGTGATTGGCGCTGAACTTGGTAGAGAGGATCACGGTTCGATCCCCCGCAACTGCAACCGGGAGGGAGTTGGAATCACTTGATGTCAGAACTGAACCCCGAACCAGTTTAGGTGGTCCAGTGGGCTGAATACTGGTGGTGAAAACCAAAAAAAAAAGAAAACGGAGGGAGTAAGTAATTAAATAGTTTTTAATAAAAATCTTTGACGCTACTAAACAAATAATTTTAATTTTTTTTGCAAAAATCATGCGCAATTAAATAAATTTATCATATACGTTAGATACGTTAAATAAATGTGTCATATATCTTATATATAGATAATAAAACTACTATTGTAAGAAAATTAGACTCGATTTAGTATAAATTTTTTATAAATTTTAATAATTATTTTACTTTTAAATATTCTTATTTTAGTATAATTTTGATTTATTAGATTATAAAAATTATCTTGCAAATAAAATCATTTATATATTTAAAAAATAATTATTAATTTATGTAAGTGAATATTGCTGCGTGTGTATTTCATTCATTTTGACAAAATATATACATCAATACATGAGTCATACATGAGTCATGATTTGCTGTCACTAAGTTAATATACATTGATTTACATGCTAATAATATGTGATTCTAATAATAACAACAATAATAATAATAAATATGTGATTTTGTATTCTAACACGCCCCCGCAGTTGAAGCGGGAGGTTTCCGTACGATGAGGCTATCTCGAAAGTCATCAAATAATATGCGTGGGAGACCTTTAGTGAAGATGTCATCAATCTGATAGCGGGACGGAACATGGAGAACACGAACTTGACCGCGTGCAACCTTTTCACGGACAAAGTGAATATCCATTTCAATATGTTTAGTGCGTTGATGTTGAACTGGATTTCCCGAGAGATATATTGCACTAACATTATCACAATAAACCACAATAGCTTTTTGGATTGGACAATGTAGCTCTAAAAGAATATTTCGGATCCAGCAGGACTCTGAAACAACATTAGCAACGCCTCTGTATTCGGCCTCTGCACTAGACCGAGATAAGGTAGGTTGGCGCTTAGAGGACCATGAAATTAAGTTGTCTCCAAGAAAAACACAGTATCCAGACGTTGAGCGTCTGGTATCGGGGCATCCTCCTCAATCAGCATCGGTGTAAGATATGAGACCAGAGATGGAAGACTTGAAAAGATGTAAACCATAATCAAGAGTGCCTTGAATGTATCATAAAATGCGTTTGAGAGCATTCATATATGGCCATCCTTTGGGTCATGCATATGTAAACAAACTTGTTGTACAACATATGATATGTCTGGTCTCATGAAGGTAAGATATTGCAATGCTCCTGCTAAACTGCGATAAAGTGTAGGATCTTTGAATGGAGATCCACATGAGACACTTAATTTTGCTTTAGTATCCACCGGCGTGGTTGTGGGCTTGCAATAGGTCATGCCAGCTCGGACTCGGACTCAGACTTAATATTATAACTCGTTTATATTTGCCGACGGGCTTGTTCGCCCCGTTTATTATGCAGATTTATGCTGGGCGGGTTAAACGGGGCGGGCTAGCCCTCCTAGCTCTATACATGATTGCATAAAATATATAGTAACTTGTACCGTAGCTTGTAGTATATAAAAACACTTGTTGGTAATTTTTATTTATTTTTTGTGTTGAAGGTTGGTAATTTTATTTATTTTTCAATACAAAGTTGATAATTTTATGCACCAAAAATATATATAATTTTAAGATTTTTTTTAAAAAAGGATTACAGTATAAAAATTATTTTAAAAAAAGATATTAAAACAAACGGTCGGTGTGTTACAGGGATTGTGAAATATGAGTGTGTTTGATTTGAATCTGTGCATTTGTGAAATAAGAATAAAAATTCATTCTTTCTTTTTCTTCTTCAAGAAACAAGAATCTATTTTTCTCCCATTTTCATCTCACCAAAAATTACACTTCCGATTCTTCCAAAATCTCTCGCATTCTCATCGATTCTTCCAAAATCACACTTCGAACTCACAATCTCCGCCGATTCTTCAATGATCGTTTGTGTGCATCTTCCGTATCCCGCAATTCTTCAATGAGAAATTTTCAAGCCGATTTCTGAATCAATTGATTGCAGTATCAATTCTTGTTAATTTCATGTCTATTATATGGTTCTGAACATATATTTTTTGATTCAAGTGATTTTAGGGTTTTGATTTCAAGGAGATTTTAACTCTGTTTAGGGTTTTCATTTTTCATTTGATGTTATGTATGTTTAGGATTTGACGTTTCAGATTTGCTTTTAAGTCGATTTTCACTTTGCTTAGGGTTTTTCTTCATCCCCATCAAGTTTGATTTATGCATGTTTTTAGTGACCTAAATGATTACTATTGCAATATTTGACTTCTTTATATATGATTGTTAGTTGTTTTTATAAACAATTTTGTTGTGATAGATAAAAAATTGTTGCCTACTACATATAATGTTTGTAGTGCCGGAGGAATTTGGTTTGTGATTGATTTTGGTGGGGCATTGTGTGGTTTCTTTAGATTAGGATGAATTCTAAAATTTATACATGTGATGTTCCAGGCTGAGGTTGAAGGCGAAAAAGAGAGCTATGATGTAAAAATAGGTGAAAAGTGGGCTATTAATTTATGTTTGTGATATGAAAATGCGGCTGGAAGTGGACTATTAATTTATGTTTGTGATATGTTGCAGGGATGAGGTAGAAAGCAAAAAAGATAGATACTCCATGATGCAATAATAGGTGAGAGGGGCTATGAAGAGCAGGATCTTCAGTTCTTTTTCCAGTATGGAAATAATCTTAGACCTCAAGTTCTTCTTTTTCCAGGATCAGCAGGAGCTTATGCATATCTTAGATTGTTACATGGAAAAAGTCTCAAAGTTGACTATGACGCAAGGTAATTTCAAATTTCAATTGCTAGTGATGTAATATATATATGAACAACATTTTTATTATGTCAATTGTTAGTGTTATACTATATTACTTGCTGCACCTGTATTTTCATTGACCAACTTCATATATACTTATGTAGAGCAAAAATTTGCTTTTAGCATCTGTAAATAACGTGTTCTTGATCATTGGTTACTATGTTATATACACATAACAATGACTTCATGAATAATTTGGTGGCCTATTTCAAATTTTGTAAGGGATTGGATGTCTTGATGCCAAAAAAATGTTGAATAAATTACTTAAAATGACCCTAGTCCCTGAATGTGAAATCTCTTTTTTGCCATAATTGCTACTTAAAGCAATTGTTTCTATCGGTGTCCGATTTTCTATAAAAAAAATTATGAGTGATTATAAGTGATTTTGCATTTTGAACTTAATGACCCTTGTGCCTAATGTTACATAAGTTTTGTAAGGGATGAATGTCTCAATGACCCTTGAGGAAAATGCATTATGAACTTTAATTGAGGAAATATGTTCTGTCCCAAAAAATTTCAATCTTCTGCTTATTGGTTTATAATCAATACCTATTGGGAAAAATGATGGTTTTCGAATTTTTCATTATTGATTATTCAAATACCTTCAATCTTCTGCTTCAATAAATTGTGAAATTTAAAATTTTGTAAGAGATTGGATGTCTTATTGCCCCAAAAATGATGGATAAATTACTTAATGACCCTAGTCCCTGAATGTGAAATCTTGTTGCTGCCTTAATTGCTACTCAAAGCAATTGTCCTTATCGGTGTCCGGTTTTCTATTAAAAAAAATTATAAATTTTTATTCATAGTAATGCATGAATAGATATATATTCTGCTTTGATGACCCTTAGTCCCTAAATTCAATTTTGCAACTACAGTTAGAAGTGATTTTGCTTTATGAACTTAATGACCCTTGTCCCTAATGTTACTTAAATTTTGTAAGGGATGGATAATGATCTCAATGACCCTCAAGGAAAATGCATTATGAAATCTTTATTCATAATGGAAAAGTTGGATGGTGGCTTTTTAGAAGTGATTTTACATTATGAACTTTAATTGAGGAAATGTGTTATGTCCCATAATATTTCAATCTTCTGCTTATTGGTTAATAATCAATACCTATTTGGAACAATGATTGGTTTTCGAATTTATCATTATTGATTATTCAAATACCTTCAATCTTCTGCTTCAATAAAATGTGAAATTTCAAATTTTGTAAGGGATTGGATGTCTTGATGCCCCAAAAATGCTGGATAAATTACTTAATGACCCTAGTCCTAGAATGTGAAATCTTGTTGATGCCTTAATTGCTACTCGAAGCAATTATCCCTGTCGGTGTCCGCTTTCCTATTAAAAAAAAATTATGAATTTTTATTCATAGTAATGCATGAATAGATATATATTCTGCTTTGATGACCCTTAGTCTCTAAATTCAATTTTGCAACTGCAATATTATGAACTTAATGACCCTTTGTCCCTAATGTTACATAAATGAATTTTGTAAGGGATGGATGCCTCAATGACCCTCGAGGAAAATGCATTCTGAATTCTTTATTCATAATGGAACAGTTGGATGGTGCTTTACAGAAGTGATTTTACATTATGAACTTTAATTGAGGAAATGTGTTATGTCCCAAAAAATTTCAATCTTCTGCTTATCGGTTTATAATCAATACCTTTTTGGAACAATGATGAGTTTTCGAATTTTTCATTATTGATTATTCAAATACCTTTAATCTTCTGCTTCAATAAAATATGAAATTTCCAATTTTGTAAGAGATTGGATGTCTTGATTCCCCAAAAATGCTGGATAAATTATTTAATGACCCTAGTCCCTAAATCTGAAATCTTGTTGCTGCCTTAATTGCTACTTGAAGCAATTGTCCCTCTCGCTGTCTGCTTTTCTATTAAAAAAAATTATGAATTTTTATTCATAGTATTGCACGAATAGATATATATTCTGTTTTGATTACCCTTGGCCCCTAAATTCAATTTTGCAAATGCAATTAGAAGCGATTTTGCATTATGCACATAATGACCCTTGTCCCTAATGTTACTTAAATTTTGTAAGGGATGGGTGCCTCAATGACCTCAATGCCCCTCGAGGAAAATGCGTTATGAATTCTTTATTCATAATGGAAAAGTTGGATGGTGGCTTTTTAGAAGTGATTTTACATTATGAACTTTAATTGAGGAAATGTGTTCTGTCCCAAAAATTTTCAATCTTCTGCTTATTGGTTTATAATCAATACCTATTGGGAAAAATGATGGTTTTCGAATTTTTCATTATTGATTATTCAAATACCTCCAATCTTCTGCGTCAATAAAATGTGAAATTTAAAATTTTGTAAGAGATTGGATGTCTTGATGACCCAAAAATGCTGGATAAATTACTTAATGACGCTAGTCCTAGAATGTGAAATCTTGTTGCTGCCTTAATTGCTACTCGAAGCAATTGTCCCTGTCGGTGTCCGCTTTTCCATTAAAATAAATTATGAATTTTTATTCATAGTAATGCATGAATAGATATATATTTTGCTTTGATGACCCTTAGTCCCTAAATTCAATTTTGCAACTGCAATATTATGAACTTAATGACCCTTTGTCCCTAATGTTACATAAATGAATTTTGTAAGGGATGGATGCCTCAATGACCCTTGAGGAAAATGCATTCTGAATTCTTTATTCATAATGGAACAGTTGGATGGTGCTTTTTAGAAGTGATTTTACATTATGAACTTTAATTGAGGAAATGTGCTATGTCCCAATAATTTTCAATCTTCTGCTTATTGGTTTATAATTAATACCTATTGGGAACAATGATGGTTTTCAAATTTTTCATTATTGATTATTCAAATACCTTCAATCTTCTGCTTCAATAGAATGTGAAATTTCAAATTTTGTAAGAGATTGGATGTCTTGATGACCCAAAAATACTGGATAAATTACTTAATGACCCTAGTCCCTGAACGTGAAATCTTGTTGTTGCCTTAATTGCTACTCAAATCAATTGTCCCTATCGCTGTCCGCTTTTCTATTAAAAAAAATTATGAATTTTTATTCATAGTAATGCATGAATAGATATATATTCTGCTTTGATGACCCTTAGTCCCTAAATTCAATTTTGCAACTGCAGTTAGAAGTGATTTTGCTTTATGAACTTAATGACCCTTGTCCTTAATGTTACATAAGTTTTGTAAGGGAAGGATGCCTCAATGACCCTTGAGAAAAATGCATTATGAATTCTTTATTCATAATGGAAAAGTTGGATGGTGGCTTTAGAAGTGATTTTACATTATGAACTTCATAACCCTTGTCCCTAATGTTAGATAAGTTTTGTAAGGGATGAATGCCTCAATGACCCTTGAGGAATATGCATTATGAATTTTTTATTCATAATGGAAAAGTTGGATGGTGGCTTTAGAAGTGATTTTACATTATGAACTTAATGACCCTTATCCCTAATGTTACATAAGTTTTGTAAGGGATGGATGCCTTAATGACCTTTGTGGAAAATGCATTATGATTTATTTCTTTATTCATAATGGAAAAGTTGGATCTTGGCTTTCAAGGCAAAGCAATTTTAATATGAAATTTTACTCAAAATGTGGATTGTGTCGATTATCTTTTTATGGCTCTAATTGTGCAACTGTCACTAGTGGTGTGGTATACATGATAAATATACTTTGTTCCATGATTTTTGTAAGGGATTGTCTTGGTGGCTCTAAAATGTTGGATGATGCATTTAATTGAGGAAACATGTTCTGTCCCAAGAACTTTCAATCTTCTGCTTATTGGAAATTTCATTCCAACATATTTACCTTGTTTGGTTTATAATCAATACCTATTGGGAATGATGGTGGGTTGTCGATTTTTTCATTCTTGTGTATTCTAGAACTTTCAATTTTGGTAAGAGATTAAATGTCTTGATGCGATAAACTAAATGACCCTAGTCACTGAATGTGAAATCCAATTGTTGCCTTAATTGCTACTAGAGCAATTGTCTCTATCGATGTCCTATTTTCTGTCAAAAAATATATATATGAACTTTTATTCATAATGCATGCATGGATATCTATTTTGATTTGATGACCCTTTGTCCCTAAATTCTATTTTGCAACTGCAATTAGAATTTACTTTCCATTATGTTCTTAATGACCCTATTCCCTAATGTTTCATAAGTTTTGTAAGGAACAGATTGCCTCAATGAGACAATGACCTCAGAGTTAAATGCATTATGACCCTAATCGATGGTAGTTATTGTCTTTTTAAAACCCTAATCGTGAAACAGTCATTGAGATGAATATTTTTTCATTTTCTATAAAGCGTGGTGTGGTAAACATGAGCCAACGTACTCAAAATTGTTGCCTAGTACATATAATGTTAGCAGTGCTGGAGGAATGTGGTTTGTGATTGATTTTGGTGGGGGCATTGTGTGGTTTCTTTCGATTAGGTTGAATTCTAAAATTTATACATGTGATGTTATAGGGCTGAGGTAGAAGGTGGAAAAGAGAGCTATGATGTAAAAATAGGTGAAAAGTGGGCTATTAATTTATGTTAGTGATATGAAAACGTGGCTGGAAGTGGACTATTAATTTATGTTTGTGATATGTTGCAGGGATGAGGTAGAAAGCAAAAAAGATAGATACTCCATGATGCAATAATAGGTGAGAAGGGGATAATTTTTGTAGTGTGATATTTATCAACATTGTGTGGTTTCTTATGATTTCATGACTTAATGAATTGGATTTGTTTATAACATTATATAAGCTCTACTTATTGACACAGTTCTGTAGCAACTGACACATTTGTTTATATATCCCTGACCATTACTAGTTAGTTCATGCATTATGGGTGGTGGCACCATTGGTGTTCAATCCCCCCGAATTTGATTGGTTAAAAATTGTTTATAATTTTGATGACGTTATGAACTGGATATGGTACAGTGGAATTGTGTTTGCTAAAGCTGAACAGAGCTGGTGGTATGAAGAGCAGGATCGTCGGTTCTTTCTCCAGTATGGAAATAATCTTAGACCTCCAGCTCTTCTTTTTCCAGGATCAGCAGGAGCTTACGCATATCTCAGATTGTTACAGGGAAAATGTCTCAAAGTTGACTATGAAGCAAGGTAACTTCAATTGTTAGTGATGTCAATTGTTAGTGTTACACTATATATATGAACTATTTTATGATGTCAATTGTTAGTGTTACACTATATTACTTGTTGCTCCTGTATTTTCATTGACCAACTTCGTATATACTTATGCAGAGCAAACAATTGCTTTTAGCATCTGTAAATAACATGTTCCTGATCATTGGTAACTATATTATATAATCATAACAATGACTTAATGAATAATTTCGCCCATTTACTGCAAATTATTTTTTATTTTTTTGGTCAAGTACTGCGTATTATTAAGGGAAAAAAAGACATAAAAATTGGAGAACAAAAGAAAACACAGGTTTTGTATTAGGAATTGAAGAACAAGAAAAACAGGTTTGGTATTAGTGGTGATGCAGATTTGTATAATTGGAATTAGAACAAATGTGAGTTCAGTGTTGGAAGCGAAAGAAGCAAGAATGTTGTTGGTGGTAGGCCAAAGCTTGCTTTGTAACCACGTTCGGCGCTGCCGAGTAATTTACATTAGGATTAGGATGTTCCTGTTGCTGCTGTTTCTAAAATTTGGTTTCTATCACATCACTTGGGTACTTGTTACATCAACTAATACCATTGTAACTTCTGCTGCAGAGGATATGAGAAGATTGGATAAAATATAACTGAAGGTGCACCTGATATGGATGAAGCTATTGATGTAAGTCTTAATTGTTTCTTATTTATGGGTCTGAGTTATATATATGTATGAATGAAACAGTGGTGAATGAATAATAAAGGAAACATAGCTTTATTTAATAATAATGGTCAAAGGATTACAATAAGGCACGAAAATAAAGGTAAATAACAAACTGATAAAGATATTATATCAGTCCCAAAAGCATCAAATGCTTCCCAATTACTAGTCAGTGACCCTTCTTACAATAACAGAAAATATTCCATATACTCTGCTCCTTCTCTTCCTTTCTTTAAATAAAGGAAGCATCACATGATTCAAGCCTCACGTGGCCACGTCACCAGTCACCACCTCTTTATCTTTGGAGCTTTTTCTCCTTGTGTAAACTCTCTATACTCTAGGTTGAGGCCCAATGTTTAAGCCCACATCTTGATCCGTATTTCTATCAACCTGTGTTGCACAAATACGGGTACGGGGTACGGCATTTTTCAAAAAATTAAGGTACGGGTACGTGACATAAAAAAAAAATACTTAATTAAAATATATTTGTGGTTACTCGTGTAAGAAAGTAGTAGTAAATAGGCATATATATTACCATAAGTATATCAATATCACTATATTGTTTCTTTGTGACTCTGACTGTAAAAATAAAATAGGCATATAAGAATATAACTATACTAGAGTATCACGTGTGTGGTGAATGAAAGTAGTAGACTGTAGAAGTTTTCTTTTACTGCAAAATTGAAAATTGAGGTGACTTTTCTTCCTCCACTGGCAAACAAGACAAGAAGACAACTTTGAGTAGGTGAGAAGTCTAATAGTACAGCTTTTATAATGAATAAAAAACCCTAAATGTATGAACTTTACTGGAAACCGGCCCATTATGAAAAAAACAAAGCGTCTACAGTACCCGTTCCGTACCGCGCCTGCACCCATTCCGTACCGCAATGTTTGAAAAAAAAAAAGGTACGCGTCAGGTACGTCCCAGTACTCGGTACAGGTACTTTCTAAAAAAATGCCGTACCAGTGCTTCACAGCTATCAACACTCCCTCCCTTCAAAACAGTCATTGTCCTCAAGACTGAATTCAGGAAACTGACCAGCTAGAAAGGCATTATCTTCCCATGTGACATCATTAAGAGACTTATGTTTCCACTTAATCAAGCTCTGTTGTACAATCACTCCTTCCTTGACAGTTACTCTAGACCCCATAATCTGCTCAGGATAAGCATCAATGTCATCAGAAACCTCCAAATCTGCAGGAAGTTCTCCTTGTGTCTCATAGTTGCCAATGGCTTTCTTCAACAAGGATACATGAAATCTAGGATGAATGCGAGAGTGATTTGGGAGTTTCAACTTGTATGCCACCTCTCCAACGTTACCAACAATTTTAAATGGGCCATAAAAACGTGCAGCAAGCTTTTGACTGATTCTCCTTATCACTGATTGTTGCCTATGAGGACGCAAGTTCAGAAAAACCCACTCACCGACATGAAAGCTCAAATCTCTTCTTTTCTTGTTAGCATAACTAGACATCTGCTCTTGAGCTTTTATTAAATGTGCCTATAATTGAGATAAAGCTTCATCTCTTTCACTTAGCTCCAAAGCCACAACTTCAACTTTAGTTTCATTAGAGAGAAATCTCAAAATATTCGGTGGTTGTCTTCCTTACACCACTTCAAAAGGAGTCTTCCCCATGGATACATGGTACGTGGTGTTGTACCAGTATTCGGCCCACGGAATCCACGCAGCCCAAGTCTTTGGTTGTTCTGAGGCAAAGCACCTCAAATAACTTTCCAGGCATCTATTTACTACTTCAGTCTGCCCATCCGTTTTCGGGTGATACGCAGAGCTCATGTGAAGCTTAGTACCCTGCAGTTTAAATAGCTCCAACCAAAAGTGACTAAAAAATAGAGGATCTCTGTCACTCACTATGGTTTTAGGAATGCCATGCAACCTGACTATCTCCTTTACAAACACTTCAGCAATTGTTTTAGCAGAATAAGGATGTTTTAGCAAAATGAAATGGCTGTATTTAGATATTCTATCAACGACAACCAATATTGCTTCATAGCTCTTAGACTTTGGAAGGCCACTAATAAAGTCTAATGAAAGATCTTCCCATACACCATTGGGAATAGGCAGCGGTTGGATTAGGCCACCAGAACTAGTGGCAGTATATTTTTGTCGTTGACAAGTGTCACATGATCTTTCAAAGTCTCTAAGCTGCCTTTGCATTCCTATCCAATATAAATTGTTTGCCAATCTTCTATAAGTTCTGAGAAACCCAGAGTGGCCCCCAGTAGGAGTAGAGTGAAACTCTTCTAATAGTAAAGGAATTGTAGGAGATTTAGAAGATATCACTAACCTGCTGTGATAACCACAAACTCATGCTTGAGTGAAGGATTAGAAAGTACTTCTTGAGTCAATTTCTGAATATCAGGATCAGAACTGACCTCATCCAATAACTTCTTTCTATCCACTGAGGATATGATACAAGTTGGCACAGTTCCAAATCATCATAGCATCTTGTAGAAAATAATAAGTGAATACTGTTATATGTTATTCCTCAGCTCAAGGCTGGTTTAAATAGGAAGAGTACAAACATAAAAGGAAATAATAGATAAGCTTAGAATCTCCTAGAAATAACAAACTAGGAAACTAAATATTTTCCAACACCCCCCCTCAAGTTGGTGCATAGATATCTATCATGCCCAACTTGCCGATCAAATGCTCAAAGGTGGGTCTTGCTAAGCTTTTGGTCAAGATATCTGCAGTTTGCTGACTCGAAGTTACAAAAGGTAGACATATGATTCCGGCATCTAACTTCTCTTTTATGAAATGTCGATCGATCTCAATATGCTTGGTTCTGTCATGTTGAACTGGGTTATGAGCTATGCTAATAGCGGCTTTACTGTCAGAGTATAATTTCAATGGAAGCTCAATTTTCATCTTAAGCTCTTCCAGGACTCTGTGGATCCATAATCCTTCACAAATTCCTTGAGCCATAGCTCTAAACTCAGCTTCTGCACTACTTCTTGCTACAACTCCTTGTTTCTTGCTCCTCCATGTCACAAGATTACCCCAAACATAGGTACAATATCCGGAGGTTGATCTTCTGTCAGTGACTGAACCTGCCCAATCAGCATCGGTAAAGATAGACACATTTCTTTCATTAGTCTTCTTAAAAAATAATCCTTTTCCAGGATTTGCTTTCAAATATCGCAGTATCCTATAGACTGCCTCAAGATGTTCCTCAAAAGGAGAATGCATAAACTGACTTACTACACTAACCGAGAAAGCAATGTCGGGTCTAGTGTGTGACAAATAAATCAGTTTCCCAACCAATCTCTGGTACCTTCCAGTATCAACAGGAACACTACCTTCTTCCCAAAGTTTTGCATTAGGATCCATGGGAGTATCTGCTGGTCGACATCCACTCATTCCTGTTTCTTTCAATAAATCTAGAATGTATTTTTGCTGGGAAACTACAATACCATCTTTTGATCGAGCAACCTCCATACCAAGAAAATATCTCATGGATCCCAAGTCCTTGATTTCAAAGTCTAATGCTAATTTCTCTTTAACTCTTGCCATTTCAACTATATCATCTCCAGTAAGGACGATATCATCAACATAAACAATTAGGACATCAATTTTTCCATCTTGGGAGAACTTTGTGAACAAGGTGTGGTCAGCTTGTCCTTGAATGTACCCTTGTTTCTTCATGGAATAAGTGAACTTTTCAAACCAAGCTCTAGGAGACTGCTTTAATCCATACAAAGACTTATTTAGTTTGCATACATTTGATCCAAACTTGTCTTCAAAGCCAGGAGGAATGTTCATATATACTTCTTCTTCTAAATCACCATTGAGAAAAGCATTCTTAACATCCAACTGATGTAGGGGCCAATCTAAGTTAGCAGCAAGAGACAAGAGAATTCTGACAGTGTTCAATTTTGCAACAGGAGCAAAAGTCTCTGAGTAGTCTATACCATAAGTTTGAGTAAAACCCTTAGCCACCAATCGAGCCTTGTACCTTTCGATTGACCCATCTGAATTATACTTCACAGTAAACACCCATTTGCATCCAACCGTCTTCTTGCCATCCGGTAGTGTCATAACACTCCAGGTTTTGTTCTTTTCAAGAGCTTTCATCTCCTCAAGTATAGCTTCCCTCCACTTTGGAACTTCTAGAGCAACCTGTACATTTTTTGGAATCTCTACACTAGACAATTTTGAGGTAAAGGCAGAAAAAGACGAAGACAAATTTGAATATGATATAAAATTGGACAATGGGTATTTAGTGCAAGATCTAACAGGTTTTCTAACAGCCACAGGATCATCGATATCGGGATACAAAATACGACTCTCAGAAACAGAGATAGACTTACCTTTTCTTTTTTTAGGAAGTTGATCATCCCCCGGTTCAGATTCATGACAGTGTTGAGATGTGGACTCATCACTTTCTTTGTGATTCTTTCTCACAAAAACCTTTCCTTTCCAAGTCTTGTTTCCTGCTTCAAACCTATTATCTTTATATGACTCATTATTTTGTGGCATTTCAATTAGATCATCATTATCATTGTTTTCAAGATTCTCATTGTTTTCTTCATGAGAAAATGTAGGCTCGGATTCACCAAGCTCACTACTCATAACAGGAGTAGGATTAGATAAAGAATCATGGCCATTTTTCGTTGGTGCAGAAGTATAAGTCTTAGAACTTTGTGATACCGGCAAAGATAAATTATTAAAAAAACTCATGTCCTCAGTTTGAAACGAGTTAAAAAAACTCATGTCCTCAGTTTGAGACGAATCTTCATTTAAATTTCCCCCCTGAAGATGCGTGTCAAAAAAAGGTTTGGTTTCAAAGAATGTAACATCCATGGTGACAAACATTTTCTGATTTTTTGGATCAAAACATTTATATCCCTTCTAGGTTGGAGAATACCCAACAAAAACACATTTTATAGCACGCGGTTCAAGTTTGCTAATATTCTTATGTTCATGAACAAATGCAGTGCAACCAAAGATTTTTAAGGTCATATCGTTTGAAACACGATCATTAGGAAAACATTCTTTGAAAATATCAATTGGAGTTTTAAAATTAAGAACTTTGGAGGGCACTCTGTTAATTAAGTATGTAGCAGTTAAAACTGCTTCACCCCACAAATAATTTGGTACTTTACTTGCGAAAAGTAAAGCTCTAGCCACCTCCAACAAGTGCCTATTTTTTCTTTCTGCAACTCCATTTTGTTGGGGAGTGTTAGGACATGAACTTTGATGCACAATTCCATTTTCACGAAAAAAATCACTCAACATTGAGTTAAAATATTCTTTGCCGTTATCACTTCTAAATACTTGAATATTTGTTTGAAATTGATTTTGCACCATTTTAACAAAATCTTTTACCGCCTGACAAACGTCAGATTTCCCCTTTAACAAGTACACCCAACAAACTCTTGAGTGATCATCTATAAATGTGATAAACCATTTTTTATGAGAAAGTGTACCCGTTCGGTTAGGGCCCCAAACATCACTGTGAATAACAGAAAAAGGTTTTGATGGTTTGTAGGGCTGTAATGGAAAATGAGAACGATGATGTTTTGCAAATTCACATGCTTCACATTTAAACAAAGATAAATCCTTATTACGAAATAACTCAAGAAATAAGTGTTTTAAATAAGGAAAACTAGGATGACCTAATCGTGAATGCCATAACATAACATCATCATTATTATTATTCAGAACTAAAAAAGATTCAAAGCATGAACTTATTGGTTTGGAAGGTAGTTGTGATTCAGGTTCAATGTCGAAGTAGTAGAGTCCTCCACTCTCCTTAGCACTACCAATCATCTTCCCCGAGTTCAAATCCTGAAAAACACAATGAGTACGGAAAAAATTAGTTTGACAATTTCTATCTTGGGCTAATTTACTGACAGACATGAGACTACAAGATAGATTTGGGACATGAAGAACATCTTTAAGGGTTAGACTTGGAGACAACACAACCGAACCTTTACCCGCAATGGCTGAAAAGGATCCATCCGCAATTTTTATTTTATGGTTACCTGCACATGGACTATAAGAAGAAAACAGAGTAGAATCACCTGTCATGTGATCACTTGCACCCGAATCTACTATCCAAGCACGACTGGGACTGACACTAAAAAGGGCAGAAGTACCTTTGGGGGCAACAGAGCCAGAAAGAGTGTTAGATTCAAGAATTTTGTACAGTCTGTCTAGTTGTTCCATCGTGAATGAAAGCTGAATTGAAGGAGACTGATGCTCTTGATCAGAATTACTGGCTTGGAATGTATGACCCTCACCTCCACCTTTGTTCTTCTGATTTGAAGGTCGCGGAAGACCATGTAATTTCCAACATTGAAAAATAGTATGTCCCAAACGATGACAATATTTGCATTCACGACGGTATTTGAAAGTGGATGATCGTCGTCGAGAATAAAAAAACGTCATAATTAATAATCTTAGCCAAGTAGTACCGGAAGCAGCAAAGAAAAATTAACACCGGTAAACAGTACTCGTGAACAGTAACCACGTGAACAGTACCGTCGTGAACAGTACCAGCGGATGAGCAGTGCGTATGAACAGTACCTCGGGTGAACAGTGCCGCACACAAAATCAGTTGTCGTGGTCAGATTGTAAACACGACGGCGGCTAGGGTTTTGCGGAAGCGAGACCCCCAAAATCGGGAGCTCTCAATACCATGTAGAAAATAATAAGTGAATACTGTTATATGTTATTCCTCAGCTCAAAGCTGGTTTAAATAGGAAGAGTACAAACATAAAAGGAAATAATAGATAAGCTTAGAATCTCCTAGAAATAACAAACTAGGAAACTAAATATTTTCCAACACATCTTAATAAGGCGTTAGCTGCCTTATTTTCCAAACCTGGCTTATATTTTACCTCAAATTGATAACCCAGTAACTTGGCTATCCAGCATTGCTGATCATGTGATATAACTTTTTGTTGTAAAAGATGCTTCAAACTTCTATGGTCAGTATACACAACGAATTCTTTGCCAAGTAAATAATGTCTCCAATGTTGGATACATAATACTAAGGCCATTAATTCTTTTTCATAAACTGACTTAGATAAATTTCCTTCAGAAAGAGACTTACTATAGAAGGCTATGGGTGGTTTTTGCTACATAAGAACTGCTCCAATGCCTCTACCAGCTGCATCGCATTCCACCTCAAATGGCAGGTTGAAATTTGGCAGCATCAACACAGGTGGTGAGCTCATAACTTGCTTCAACACCTGAAAAGCTACCTGAGCTTCTGGTCCCCAGCTAAACTTGTCTTTCTTGGTCAATTCTGTGAGAGGTTTGGCCAACTTTCCATAATCTTTAATAAACTTCCTGTAGTATCCAGTAAGTCCCAGAAACCCTCTCACACCTTAGGAACACGCCACTCTTGGATACATATAATTTTGTCTTGATCGACTGCAACTCCCTGTCCAGATATGATGTGCCCCAAGTAATCAATTTGCTCATAGCCAAATTTGCATTTCTTTTGATTGACAACAAAACAATGTTCTAGCAGAAAATTCAAAACAGTAGTCAAATGTTTTTCATGTTCTTCCATATTTCTACTGTAAACCAAAATGTCATAAAAAAAGACCAATAAAAACTTTCTAAGAAAAGGCCTAAATATGTCTTTCATTGTATCTTGAAATGTAGTAGGAGCATTCATTAACCCGAATGGCATGACAAGATATTCGTAATGCCCATTATGAGTACGAAATGCTGTTTTATGAATATCATCTACATGTACTCGTATCTGATGGTATCCAGATTTGAGGTCCAACTTAGAGAGCACATTAGACCCAAACAACCCATCTAATAATTCATCAACTATGGGAATTGGATACTTATCTGGGATAGTAGCCTTGTTCAATGCACTGTAATCCACACACATGCGCCAAATTTTGTCTTTCTTCTTTACTAGAATCACAGGACTAGAATAAGCACTCATGCTAGGTCGGATCACCCCTGCTTGCATCAGTTCATCTACTTTGCCTTTCAATCTCTTGTTTCTGGTGATGAGGATACCTATAAGGCCTGACACTAACTATTCCATGATGAGGAAACAGGTTAATGTGGTGAACCTGAGTTCTCTCTGGTGGTAGTTGAATTCTATCGTTAAAGACTTCATGGAATTTTTGCAAAATCCCAGTTAAAGCATCTGGAACTGACACTTGATTTTCCCCCATCTGTTGTTGTTGTAAAGACCACCACCATCCATTCACCTTCTCTCCATTGTGTATGAATTGCATTGTTAAAGCATTCCAATCCAACACCATATCTAAGCCACCCAATTCTAACACCAACGCATCAACTTTTATGTTCACAGTATCTAACTGCATCATAATACCTTCACACATGAAGGTGTGAAAACACAAGAAGGGGTAGGTTGAATTGTGTTTTAGCCAAGTTAAAACTTTTTCAAAGTTCTTAACTTAACTAAGTTAGCAGCGGATAAACAACACAAATAATAACAAGATCAGAGAGAGAGAAAAGCACACAACCAATTTATACTGGTTCCTCTCACAAAACGAGAGTAGTCCAGTCCTCTTGCACTTCCAAGGGATTTCACTATAATCACACAAGATTACAATTGCTCAAGCACACAAGCAAGAGACTTCACCACAATGCTTAAGCACACAAGCTTAAGACTCCACAGAGTAACAAAGTAAATAAAGTTCGTTGATTGTAATACAACTGCTCTTAAGAGAACCTTAAGGATCAAATACAATGAGTATATAAAACTACAAAGTATTTGGACTAAGAGTTAAAAACACTAGTTCAGAGGTTCAGAGCTTGTATTCGCAAATATGAAATTGTTCGAGCGCGTGTGTAATACTTGATATCTTGCAAACTGATTCTTCTAGTATATATAGGACTAGGAAAGAGTCGTTGCAAAGATGACTGTTGATGAAGATAACCTTTTGTCTTCAAGCAACTTGTCTTGATGCAGTTTGGTCGTTTCTAAAACAGAGTAAGAGTTTCAGTAACTTTGACCATGTGCAGGGAAGACTTTCCTTATTCAGCTAAGAAGTCTGATAACCCACGTTCTCCATTGTGGACAGACAAAATGTAAGTAGCTGTTCTGATCAAGGTTGAGAAGTCCTTTTCTTCATTGATAAAAGAGTTGACCTTCAAATACGAATCTTCACACAATCCAAGATATACATCAGAGTTTGATTAACTTCAGACTTTAGCAAGTTCTGATGTCTTCATCCTCTGATGCATGTAACTTCTGAAGATTCTTAACTTCTGAGTTCTTTGCGAAACTCTGAGAGCTTAACTTCCGAGTCTTCTTCAGAGCTTGTCTGTAACTAAGTTCTGCACACTTAAAATAAATTTTAGCATCTCCAATTGTATATTAATACTTTGTTATTATCAAAACCTTAATAGATTTAGGGGCAAACATTTTTAAATCAATTTTTGTTCCAACAATCTCCCCCTTTTTGATGATGACAAACATAAGTATTAATTGACAATTGTTGTTAAATTAACCTATCATGTTTCCCTTAGGTTTGTGAGGTTTGCAAGCTCCCCCTAAGATTGATACTCCATAAAGCCTTAGCTTTAAGTTTTATCCATGATATTTTAATTTAGTATAAGATTAAGTAGTTTTAAAATAAAATTAAATTCCATATTTTCCTTCAGGACGAGAGGTTTGCAAGCTCTCCCCCTAAGTCTCATAAGGTTAAGTTAAAATTGCACTTTTAACTTATCCTTACTTATGAAATTTATTTTCAGTTTAAAGTACTTAGTCTCCGCAAAAAATAATTAAAACAAATATTTGCAAAACAAACTTTAATAACTTAACAAACTTTAAGCGTGGTTTCAGCTTTTTGAAACATATCAATTAATGCGTAACTACTCCCCCTTTTGTCATTATCAAAAAGTAAAAGGCACAAATTTAGGAAACCGAGACAGTCAAAGATAGGACTTGGTTGTTACGGAGGTGAAATTTATTTCAAAAGTTAAAACCAAAGCGCCAAAGTGGCTATAAATAGAGGACGATTTGACAAACATTCTTCACAAAAAAAAAAAATCAAACTCAGCAAACAAAGAGAAGAAACTCAAGAAATAATGAAGAGATTCAGTGCTCGCATAGCAGAATTCCGTAGGAGAAAAGAAGAGGAGCGCGAGAGAGAAGAGAAAAAGAAAGAAGAAGAAGATGACAAGAAACAACAAGCGCCAGAGATAATCATCATCTCTTCAGAATCTGAATCTGAAGAGGATGAAATTGATGCTGATTATGCTGAATTCTTAGCAGGTTATGTTCCTGAGGAGGAACAAGAGGAAGAAGAAGAACAAGACCCAGAGCCAATAGAAATATCTTCAGATGATTCTGAGGCGAAATCTGAGATTTCCTCTGAGATTTCATCTGAGTAGGATTAGGTATTCTTTTTCTTATGCTAATGTATTCAAGGCATTTTCAGCCAATTTAATAAAAAAATTTAAGGAAATTCTGCTTGTGTTTCGTTGTCTCCTTCTTTTGATATTTGTAAAGAAAATTGTAAAAAATAAAACAAGCCAAAACATGCAAACAATATAATCAAGAACATAATAAATAGATAACCAAGTGTTCAAAAGTTAACAAGTTAAAACATAAAAATTTTAACAAA
Organism: Trifolium pratense; assembly: GCF_020283565.1. Classification (NCBI taxonomy): domain Eukaryota; kingdom Viridiplantae; phylum Streptophyta; class Magnoliopsida; order Fabales; family Fabaceae; genus Trifolium; species Trifolium pratense. The sequence goes on from NC_060060.1 coordinate 53,673,945, forward strand.
ACAAAAAAAATGTGCATAGAAGCCTAGGGTTTTTGGAGGAGGGCGATGATAATATCAAATTTGTTGTTCAGATTATCCACTTTGGAATCCAACTTATCCACCTTGCTTGCAAGTACTTGGTGATCTGACCTCTGTTCTTCAATAGCTTGCTCCAGAACCCTTAGATGATCCACATCTACTTCCATGGGGGCTTTTCCTTTATCAGAGGAAGATCCACCATCCTCTGGATAATCAATCATAAGAACCTGTTCTTGATCCAGCAGAGCAGCCTCTTGAGCAATCCTCTCAGTCTCTTGAGCAATCCTTTCAGACTCAATCCTCTGATCCTCTAAGCGCTTGAACAAATTGGAGTCCACCCAGCAGTTCTTGAACACATGAAGTAGCATATCATCAGCTGCTTTCCTTGCAGATACAGCTGAAGCCCTAGAAGTCTCAACTTCTTCATGGTTAAACATGGTCAATCTCTTCAGACTTACCCTTGCAATGGCTTCCCTCATTAGACTGACAACCTCCAAGTCCTGTTTACCAATCTCAGCTTTGATGTCCTCACCAACCATATCCAGCGTATCACAAATCTTGGCCTTGATAGCAGAAACCTCAACATCCACATCAGAAGGACAGACCAAGAACCTGTTCTTAAGTTCAGACAACCTTAAAAGATCATCATAAAGCTGATTGGATAGGCTTCCAAAAGGGTCAGATGTTGTGGGATAGGTATAAGGAATTGTGTAAGGCTTGGGTGATTCAGGAGCAGAGTTGGTATTATGAACAACGTCTACTTCTGAGGGACACGGAGCACAAGTGTGAACACGTTCAGGAGATACATGTTCAGCACCTGGGGTCGGGTTAGGTTCAGAAATTAGTTCAGGAGATTTGATAGGAGAGGTTTGTTTGGTGGGAGAGTTTATAGGTTCAGGTGTTGTATCTGGTTGTGGATCAGATGTTGGTTTGGTAGATGTTTCTTGTTGTGGTTGAGTTGGTGGTGATTTTGGTTTGGTAGTTTCGTGAGAGAATGGATGATTGTTCAGAGTATCAGGGCTCAGATGTTTTTCTAGTTCAATAAAAGGATTATTAGAAAGAACTTGTTTATCCTTCTGTTGAGACTTATCAGAAGAGGTAAATTTGGCAAGACCTTTTTTACCTTTTCTGATCATCTCATTAGTAGAACAATTTTGTTCTTCTGAGTTGTCAGAAGATGAAATGTTAATGGGTTCAGGATGGATAGTTCTAAAGGGTTGGGTGTAACCTAATCCAATTTCAGCTTCATTAAAAGAGATCTTAGGAGCCTTACTTGTAGATACAGGAGCTTGTTTCTTCCGAAGCCTATCAGCAAGAGTTTCCTCATCAGAGTGTGTCTCTTCTGAGTCAACTTCATCATCATCCAGCTGTAGTTTCCTCTTAGGAGCCTTTGATGGTTTTTCAGCAACCTTTGCAGCAAGAGCTCTAGAGGATCCTTCAGCAGCCTTCTCAGCAGGAGCTTCATGCTTCTGCTTTGTCCTTTGTTCTGGAACAACTTGTTCTACCTTGATCTTCTTCTGAGTCAGAAGATCTGGCTGAACTTGTTCCTCTTGAGTTTCAGCCTTTCTTTTGGACTTCCTCTTCCTAGGATTGTACATACTGACAGTTGGCTTAGCTGGCACCATTTCCCTTGTAACTTCAAATCCTTCACCCTGAAGCGCTTTCAAGTAGTTCTGAATAACTTCTTCACAATCCAATTCAGAGACTATTGGATAACCATCCACATAAAATGGATCTTCTGTGCGAACTTGGAAATCTTGTGAAGGTTGAACCACTTTAGTGTTGATGAGATGCATTTTGGCTAAGAAGTTTGCAGACAGAACTTCTGGTGTGATCTTATTCTCAACAAGTTCTGGATGAAACTTCTGAAGCTGCTTTACTATTCCCCCTTGAAAGAGTAGATCAGACAGTAATCTAGGATGAACAATGGTTGTTCTCCTCTGAGACTTGCTGAAGAAAATCGCTTCACATACTCGTTCAAAGAGGTAATCTCCCAGATTAACCTTCTTTCCAGTCAGAAGAAAATAAATCAGATGACGATGAGGCCAGGATATTGTATCAGTACCACCTAATCTAGGACAGATAGATGATATGATCTTAAACAGCACTCTGCACTCATCAGTCATTCCCTTGACTTTACCCTTCAGTTTCAAATCCACACACATCCGATGCAGCAGATCTTCTCTATAGCTTGTATCCTTTTCAAAGCTATCCAAAATCAAACCAGAGTTTGGTAACCCAAGTAGAGCATTGAAGTGAACCTTTGAGAAAGTGAGATTAATGCCGCAGACATTTGACCTAATATGAGGACCAGTAAACTCAAGAAGACCCATCTCCTTCCTAGTTTTTCCTTTCAAACTTGGATTTCTTTCAATAGCTAGAAGTTCTTCTTGCTTTGCTTCGTACTTGGTGAAGATCTTAGCTTTCATCCAGAAATGCTTAAGGAGATCTGGGTAGATTGGACCATTTAACATCTCGAAATACCTAGTCCATCCTTGAGAAGCAAAGTATGGTTCCACATCATATCCGTTCACTTTCAAGCTATTGAAGTCTACCATCTTTTCAGGCAACAGAGTTAACAAGGATTTTTGGAATTCCATCTCGTTCCCAACAATTTCCAAGTTCTTGAAGATAAATGGAGGAATAACGATTTGATTTGAAGAAGTTGAGGCAGACATGATGAAGGTTTAGGTTAGGGTTAATGCTAACGAGAGAGAAAGAAAGTTTTGTTGGAGGTTTAGAGAGATGAAAAGTGTAGGTTGTGAGAGTGAAAAGTGTGCAAGTGTATTGTGTAAGTTTATTTAAATGCGTACAGTTAACATAAAAATGGCAAATTTGGGAAGTTACGCTTATTTGACAAAAGTTTGAATATCAAAAGTCATCATTAACCACCCACTACCTGACATACATACGCCACGTGTAAAAGATTACTTGGTAACTGCCATCTTAGTGGACAACTTTTCAGCAGTGAATGTTAAACGTTTTCCACTTAGATAGGTCAGAGCCTCTGAGTTAAAAGATTCTATCAGGGTTAAGTACTTCAGAGCTTTTGTATTCAGATGTTCTGAAGCATAAGTTCTGATATACATAACCTCTTACACCTTAGAAGCCAAAAAAAAATATTTCATTCAGAGATTGAAAACATGTTCAGATGTTTCTTTATAAAATCAAATCTTTCAACAGGTAAGGCTTTAGTAAATACGCCAGCCCATTGATTTTCAGTATCAACAAACTTAATATTTATTATACCTCTCTGAACATAATCTCTGATAAAATGATGTTTAATTTCAATATGTTTGGCTTTAGAGTGTAGGATAGGGTTTTTAGATAAATGAATGTTGCAGTGTTATCACAATATAAAGGAATATTGTGACTGCTTACTTGATAATCTTCTAGCTGATATTTTAACCAGAGTAGTTGTGTGCAACACTTAGCTGCTGAAATGTATTCTGCTTCTGTTGTTGACAATGCTATAGTAGTTTGTCTTTTACTAGCCCAGGAGATAAGGTTTTCACCAACAAATTGACAATTGCCACTTGTGGATTTTCTTTCAATTTTATCTCCAGCATAGTCAGCATCACAGAATCCATTTAGCACATAATCATTGGATTTCTTATAAAGTAATCCAAGATTAGTTGTTCCCTTCAGATACCTAAAGATTCTCTTTACAGCAGTAAGATGAGACTCTCTAGGATCTGATTGGAATCTTGCACATAAACAAACACTGAATAAAATATCAGGCCTAGAGGCTGTCATATAGAGTAAAGAACCAATCATACCTCTGTAGACCTTTTGATCTACTTTTCCTTCATCTTCTATTTTGCTCATGTTGGTAGTTGAATGCATAGGAGTGTTCATTATCTTGCAATCATCTAAGTTGAACTTCTTCAGAAGTTCTTTGGTGTATTTTGATTGATGAACATATGTTCCTTCCTTCTTCTGATTGATTTGAATACCAAGGAAGAACTTCAATTCTCCCATCATGCTCATTTCAAATTCATCCTGCATTATCTTAGAGAAATTCTTGCATAAAGAGGCATTAGTTGAACCAAAGATAATATCATCAACATATATTTGAATGATTAAAATATCTTCTTTGGTTGTTTTTCTAAAGAGTGTGCAGTCAACCTTCCCTTTCTCAAAGCCCTTTTCAAGAAGGGAATTACTGAGTCTATCATACCAAGCTCTTGGAGCTTGTTTCAGACCATACAGTGATTTCTTCAATCTAAAAACATGTTCTGGGTTTGAGATGTTTTCAAAACCAGGAGGTTGTTTGACATACACTTCTTCAGAAATAAAACCATTTAAGAAGGCACTTTTAACATCCATCTGATACAATGTTATTCCATGATTAACAGCATAAGATAGAAGTAACCTGATAGCTTCAAGTCTAGCTACTGGTGCAAAAGTTTCAGTATAGTGAATCCCCTCTTGCTGACTATAACCTTGTGCAACCAGTCTAGCCTTGTTTCTTACCACTTCACCTTGCTCATTCAGCTTGTTTCTGAATACCCATTTTGTTCCAATAATGTTCTTATGTGAAGGTTTAGGCACCAGAGTCCATACATCATCTCTTTGAAATTGATTCAGCTCTTCTTGCATGGCCACTATCCAAGCATCATCTTTCAGAGCTTCATCAACTTTTGAAGGTTCCATCATAGAGATAAGTCCAACCAAAGATTCCTCATTTCTAAGTTGTGATCTTGTCTTTCTTGGACTATCTTTGTTGCCTAAAATCAGTTCCTCTGGATGAGATGATTTGTATTTGAAAGTATTTCTTGGGGGTTCATCATCTTCAGACTCATCAACAGCAGGTTCAGAAGCTGCTTCATTACTTTGATGATCAGAGTCTGTTGGAACTGTCATGTTCAGAGGTTCTTCAGAGAATGGATGTTCTGAGTAGTTTGGAATGTCTGAATATTGATCCTCTGATACCTGAAATTTAGAGAAACCTTCCACAAGCTCTGACACTTGGTCAGGCTCTTTGTCATCAAATTTGACATGCATAGTTTCTTTCACAGTATGTGTTTCAGAAATATACAGTCTGTATGCTTTTGAGCGTTCAGAGTATCCTATAAAGATACCCTTATAACCCCTAGCATCAAATTTCTTTAGATGGACTTTATTGTTTAAAATGTAACAAGTACATCCAAACTGATGAAAATAAGAAATATCAGGTTTTCTTCCTTTGAACAATTCATAAGCAGTTTTGTTCAACTTAGATTTGATATAGATTCTATTTTGAACATAACATGCTGTATTTACAGCTTCTGCCCATAAAAACTTTGCTACATTTGTTTCATGCATCATGGTTCTGGCCATCTCTTGCAAAGTTCTATTCTTCCTTTCTACAACCCCATTTTGTTGAGGAGTTCTAAGAGAAGAGAATTCATGCAAGATGCCATATTTTTCACAAAAGGTTTCAAAGGGTTCATTTTCAAATTCCCCACCATGATCACTTCTAACTTTTAAAATGGTGTAGCCTTTTTCATTTTGAATCTGTTTGCAGAAGATGCTAAACTCATCATAAGCTTCATCTTTTGTTCTTAGGAATTTCACCCAAGTCCATCTACTGTAATCATCAACAATTACCAATCCATACTTCTTTCCATTGATAGAGGCAGTGTTAACTGGCCCAAACAAATTAATGTGAAGAAGTTCCAATGGCCTTGAGGTAGAAACAATGTTCTTAGGTTTAAAAGAGAATTTTGTAATCTTTCCTTTTTGACATGAACCACAAAGTGTGTTTGAGTGATATTTAATTTTTGGTAAACCTCTGACAAGGTCAAGCTTGCTAAGCTTAGAGATTAACCTCCAGTTAGCATGACCTAACCTCTTGTGCCAGATCCATTTTTCTTCACTCAATGTCAAAAGACAAACCACTTTTTGTTCATTCAAGTCAGAAAGATTAATTTTATAAACATTGTTCTTTCTCATTCTTTTGAATACTATGGAGTTGTCAGATTGTTTAGATACAGTACATGATTCCTTATCAAAGACAACTACATAACCATTGTCGCAAAATTGACTTATGCTCAATAGGTTATGTTTAAGTCCATCTACAAGCCAAACATTATTAATAGATAAAGAAGAATTACCTACTGTACCTGTACCTATGATTTTCCCTTTTTGGTTTCCACCAAAACCAACAGAACCACCTTCTTTAAGAGTTAGCTTTGAAAACAGTCGTTTTTCACCAGTCATATGCCTTGAGCATCCACTGTCCAGATACCATGAATGATTCATGATTCCTCCTTGAGTGGTGAGCTGTATGATAAACAACTTTAATCATTGCGATAAAACTCTTCATCAAGGTTAATGATAAATTCATCCCAGTACTCGTCTTCTTCACTTTTCAAGTTCTGATTGTAGGCTTGAGAACTTGTAAGCCATTTGTCTAAGACATATGCTTTTCTTCCTTTGCATTGAACTTGTTTCCACATTCTAGGTAGGACATAACCTTTCCTAGATGGTAAATCTGAATGATACATGATTTCAGTTTTTGGTACCCATTTGCTTCTGGGTCCACATTTGTTAGTCCTTAAATGTTTGTCATGTTGTTGAAAATTAGAGAAGGACTTTGGTTTGGAATAATAACCTTTTTGAAATTTTTTCTTTGTTTGAGAATTGTTATTATTCCAAGACTTAGATTGTTTATGATTCCAGAACTTATATCTATCACCAATCCATTGTTCTGACTGGTTATATCTTTTGATTCTAGAATCATAAATAACCTGAGTTCTATATTGCTTCTGAGGTTTGAGATTTGACTCTTTTCTTTTAAAAACCTTTGAGTTTTTGAGCTGATTTGCTTCAGGTACTGAAGTTCCTTTGGTTCCAGAAGTTGAGGCTTCAAATTTTGAAGTGTTTAGAGCATCTGATTTAATATTCTCAGACTCTGAACAACTTCTATCTTCTGAGCTTTTCTTTCCAGATCTTGAGGAACTTGGTTCCTCTGAGCTGTCAGCTTCAAAGGTTCTCAGATCATCAGTCTCATTCCCTAGAGCACCAAACTTCTTCCCTTCTTCACTTTGGGGTACAACATAGTAAACCCAAGATTTTCCAACCTTTTTGGGATAGGTTTTTAGCTTTGAATATGTTCTACCATATTCATAGCCAACTCCCTCTCCTCTATGTCTCATGACATTGTACACTAAATTGGCAGCTTTGCTCTTCCCAAGGTTGAGATGCACAAATTGTTGAAGACCCATTTCCTGCTCATCAATGGGTTTGTGACAAACAGCACAACCTTTTTCAAGATCATTTACTCTGTTCAGAGTTTCTTGATATAGACCTTGAAAATGACCTTCCTGTTCACTCAGAGTATTAACTTTTTGTTTGCTTAACACTCTGAGATGTTTCTCAATAACCTTGTTAAGCGCAGTTAAAAGTTGAGTTTTGGAGCAGTCAGAAAATACCTCATCAGCAACTTCTGAATCTGACTCTGGCACATCATCCGAGTCTACATCTGAATCTGTTGAAGCCATAAGTGCTAGGTTTGCCTCTTCATCTTCTTCAACTTCTTCTTCAGATGATAGCTCCTCAAATGTAGCCATCAGACTCTTTTTCAGTTTGCTCTTAAATTGTTGCTTCTTTGAGCTGTATCTTTTGCTTTTGTCTTTTGAAGACATCTCTAGACAATCAGCAATGAAATGTCCAGGCTTCTTACAGTTGAAGCAATTCTTTTGATCTTCCTTCTTGTTCACAAAGTTTCTTGAGTTACTTCCTCTGAAGTTCTTTTTGTTAAACCTGTTCCACTGTTGAAACTTGGTGAATAGGGCAAACTCATCTTCACCCATTTCATCCTCCTGACCATCTGCAGAAGATTCTTCATCAACCTCAAGAAGCTGAATCTTAAGAGCTTTTGAAGAAGTCTTAGTTGACTGCTGAATCAACATTCAGAACCATCTCATGGCTTCTGAGATTGCTTATCAGCACCTCCAGACTCAGACTCTTGAGATTTTGAGTTTCCTCAATTGCAGTGACCTTGGGTCTCCACACAAGAGGAAGACTTCTCAGAATCTTCTGAACATGGTCATAGGTTGAATAACTTCTTTTCAGAACCTTAAGACCAGACACAAGAGTTTGAAACCTTGTGAACATTGTTTCAATGTTTTCATCCTTTTCCATCGTGAAAAGTTCATATTGCCTTATGTAGAAAATAATAAGTGAATACTGTTGTGTGTTATTCCTCAGCTCAAGGCTGGTTTAAATAGGAAGAGTACAAACATAAAAGGAAATAATAGATAAGCTTAGAATCTCCTAGAAATAACAAACTAGGAAACTAAATATTTTCCAACACCTTATCAAGAGACTAACCTTAGCCTCTTGAACCTTCTCGTTACCATCATAGGTAGCACACATAGAATCAAAAATAGATTTAGCTGAGGATTTGTTTTCGATTCTGACATAGTCCTCATGTCTAATAGCACCAACAACAATGTCCTTTACTCTGTGGTGCTTAGTGTAGATTTTTAGGTTAGCTGGTGTGAGTAACTTTTTGTGCTCAATGGACAACCTTCCATGTTCATTTAAGTTTTCGAAAGTTACTCCCAACTCAACCATTCAAATAATGAAGCATCACCATTGAATATAGGGGCTTTTCTATTGCCACTATGTTCATATGATTCATTATTTAAATACTCATGACCAAAAGCAGGTCTAGTTCTACTGCTCTCTGTTCTAGTACTTTCATCTCCTCCAGACATAATGTTTTCACAAGATCTTTACTGTCTCACTGTTAAGTGAAAGTAACAGACCAGTGCTCTAGATACCAATTGAAGGTGTGAAAACACAAGAAGGGGGGGGTTGAATTGTGTTTTAGCCAAGTTAATACTTTTTCAAAGTTCTTAACTTAACTAAGTTAGCAGCGGATAAACAACACAAATAATAACAAGATCAGAGAGAGAGAAAAGCACACAACCAATTTATACTGGTTCCTCTCACAAAACGAGAGTAGTCCAGTCCCCTTGCACTTCCAAGGGATTTCACTATAATCACACAAGATTACAATTGCTCAAGCACACAAGCAAGAGACTTCACCACAATGCTTAAGCACACAAGCTTAAGACTCCACAGAGTAACAAAGTAAATAAAGTTCGTTGATTGTAATACAACTGCTCTTAAGAGAACCTTAAGGATCAAATACAATGAGTATATAAAACTACAAAGTATTTGGACTAAGAGTTAAAAACACTAGTTCAGAGGTTCAGAGCTTGTATTCGCAAATATGAAATTGTTCGAGCGCGTGTGTAATACTTGATATCTTGCAAACTGATTCTTCTAGTATATATAGGACTAGGAAAGAGTCGTTGCAAAGATGACCGTTGATGAAGATAACCTTTTGTCTTCAAGCAACTTGTCTTGATGCAGTTTGGTCGTTTCTAAAACAGAGTAAGAGTTTCAGTAACTTTGACCATGTGCAGAGAAGACTTTCCTTATTCAGCTAAGAAGTCTGATAACCCACGTTCTCCATTGTGGACAGACAAAATGTAAGTAGCTGTTCTGATCAAGGTTGAGAAGTCCTTTTCTTCATTGATAAAAGAGTTGACCTTCAAATACGAATCTTCACACAATCCAAGATATACATCAGAGTTTGATTAACTTCATACTTTAGCAAGTTCTGATGTCTTCATCCTCTGATGCATGTAACTTCTGAAGATTCTTAACTTCTGAGTTCTTTGCGAAACTCTGAGAGCTTAACTTCTGAGTCTTCTTCAGAGCTTGTCTGTAACTAAGTTCTGCACACTTAAAATAAATTTTTAGCATCTCCAATTGTATATTAATACTTTGTTATTATCAAAACCTTAATAGATTTAGGGGCAAACATTTTTAAATTAATTTTTGTTCCAACAACACACACCTCTTTAAGTTATCTTATGCCCATCTCCCAACTTGATGTTTTTTTCTAGCACCGGAGTAACCTTGAGACCCAACGCATTGGTTACTTGAGGTGATATGAAATTGTGGCTAGCACCACTGTCAATTAACACTAGCACTTCCACCTCCCTGATTCGTCCCGCAATCTTCATAGTTTGATGACCACCCATCGTACCCAACACCCCCATCGACTTACATTGTACTTCTTCCTCCTCCTCTTCTTCGGATTGAACTTCTTCCATAGAAACTATCTCTCCATCTTTGTTAATAGTTTCCCCATCACCCAGAATTAAATCACGCAAAGCTTTCTCAGGTCACTTATGTTGAGTAGGGTGCCACTTTCCCCCACACTTGATTTGCCCTTTGCCCTTGACAGTGTAAAATTATTTTACACCGTCAGTGCATATCAATTAAATCCTTATTTGTGTCTAATGTACACAAGTGTTTATCTACACTTTAATTACATTCTTCAGATAAGACTTAGTCGAGATTTTCTCTATCAAATGAACACTTTTATTTAAGGGTCATGCTAACCAGTGCTCCCGGGGCACTAGTTAAGAATACCAAAAGAAGTAATTTTTGCATTGAAAAGAGCATTTTTTATATTTATAAAAAGTAGATTACATAATTTCCAATACATTCATACCTTATTTAGCTCCTTAACCAGTACCAGTACCCTATGGGCACTAGTTAGCATTTTCCTTTATTTATAGAGAAATATAAACTCATGAAATGAAATAATATCAATAACTTAACCATCTCTAATACATGTATAGAGAACTCATTTCCAAATCACACATGAGAAATTTGAACATTCCTAACACGATTGTTCCCAATTCTATGCTTAGGAACATGAATAGTGAGCACATCATTATCCATATAAGCCTTAACATGATCAACCTTAGAATTTTCAGGCAAAGTAATAAGACGATGAACAAAATGACCACTACTCCACTAGAGACTTCAACACCCACCTCTCTCTTCTTCCTTCTCAACACTCTTCTCACAAATGATAAATTTGCACATAAAATTCATAATTAATTCATTTTATGTTAAAAAATTCTAAATTTTTATGAGAGATGTTCTTATAATATTATAAACAAGAAAACAAAAAATCATTCAAAAATGTGAAAGTACACATGTATTTGGAGATAAGATCAATTTTATCCGACAAAACCTAACACATGTATTTTTTCATTAAAATCACATTTGATCAAGACAAATCAATTCTGAAAGAATCCACCGTAAGACCAAACATACACCTCGTAAAAAAGTCTCTTCTTTTGATGCTTCTTAACTCATTGAACTACCTACGCGGGACCATTATCTTGTGACTTGGCAATAATTTATTTCCATTTGTTTATGAAATCCTACTTTCACAAAAGCTTTCTGTTTGTTTCTGATACCATGCAACCATGGCATATTATAACTATGATAACATTAATTATTCATTGTGGCCTAACTCAATTGCATAATTATTAGATCCATATATATTTCTATCTGAAGCGCCATCACCACCAGGATATCAAGTTATTGGTGTTAATTTTGAGGCCACCTTTATTGGAATAAACATCAATTTGTAACATGTGTGATCGTTTCTCTATAAGCTCTGGATAAAATTGCTTACCCCATGCACTAGCACTAGAGTTAGTTTGTTGTAACATATTGGGTGCGTTTGATCTGCTAAAAAATAAAGGACTGGACATATAGTCTTTCAAGCAAGTATTTTATTTTAAAAAAAAAAAAACTAAAATCCCGACCTGTAATCTACAAAGTCCGGTCTCAGCCTAGCTAGTGGTCGCTGATGTGATGACTACGTTCATGCAGGATTTTGGCGACTGGAAATATTCCAGTACTTTTCTGTTGCGACATGAATTCATTTTTTGTGCAAATTGAAATGATTTGATGATCAACTGAATCATCTGAGGACATCCTTTCAAAGTACAAAAACTGGTCATCAAGAGATATCGGAGAATCAGTTATAAGACTAAGCATTTCTGGAAGAATCCAGTTTTGCACTTTCGATCAGTTAAGGCTTGTAGTGTCCATAATATCTGGTCGCGTAGCAGTAAGACATGGCTGGTTCCTAATCAAACTTCTATAACGGGATGCATCAGCATCTGATGATCCATCATCCATCTGTGATTGATAGGGTATTATGCCCTTATAGACTACATTGGAAGAGGCTCTTTGTATTAGTTGGTCAATGCATCTAAGGTGAGTTACGAAATCCCGGCATGTCTTGTTATTAAATCAATTTTGGCATATAAAATAGTCATAACTGTGAGTTCATATTGAACTGAAAGTTTAGGCAACCTTTCTGAAGCACTTGGCCTTCATGATTTAAACTCCTAAAAACTATTCTATACTTCTAGTTACAATAGACATGAATACATATTCTAGTTGCTTATTTTTCTTGAAACTCCTTTCCATTTCTTGAACAAATTGTGGACCATCATATTGTTTTGAAAAATTTACCTATTTAGGCTGCTATAATCTGTACTCAGAACAAAGTTTAATGTTGGTTTATTTAGTAGTTGCTAGGGATACAAAGGAGTCTATTGCTATAATGTTTTTTTTGTAGTGCATTATGGAGTCTATGCTAAATAGATGAAAGATATCATCATATTAGCAACTATTTAAGATGCTGTAGTTGTTTCTCTGCTATGTTAAATTTGATGTGTTTTGGAGGTTGTAGTTTTGTTTCTCTGCAGTGTTATTGGAGGCTGTAGTTGCAGGCCAGTTGAGGGTTTTTATGCTCAGTGCTGTTGGTTTCGATTAGTGTTTTGCTGCGTCTGGTTCAGCTGTGTTCTGCTGGTGTAACTGATCATTTTCGGGCTGGTGTTTTTATGCTGCTGCCCGCGTTTTTGAAGCCTGCTGTCGTGCTTTGTGCCACTGGTTTTTTTCTCCTGCAACTCGTAGAGTTTTAGTTTATAGCATGTTTTTGGTTTTGCTATTGAGGCTAGTGTTCGAGAATCGTGTTCAGACACGTTTGCTTAGGGATCAATTATTTTGGATCATTCTTGGAATGATGTTTCATATGTTATGTTTCATATGTTAAATTTCAAAATCTTGTCTTGAGTATTACTTTTTTTGATATTTTTATTTTGTTAACAAGATCCACAAACTGAAATTAAATAAAAGAAATTAGTTAACTACATAAAAACACCCAATTAAAATATTTCACTATGTAATTTATAAAACAACACATAGAAAACTATCAAATACAGTCTGGTACAAGAAGATAGGGCCACATATAACATGAGCCTCCATCACTCTCATTCTTATTCTTAATAGCATTAAAAGGAACTTTCATATATAGTGAGAAGTTTCCATAATCTTGCATCTGCAATGTCATCTTCAAGCCTTGATGCTGTATAAATACAACAACAAAAACAAGTCAGTAAATCAGCAATGAAAGAAAAAATATTTATGAAAAAAATACTAAAAAAATTGTAAAAGTTTACTAGAAAACAAAGCTATAAGACACATACGTAGCACAGTTGGTGGAGGTACTGATCTTGTATGGAATACTAACACCACATTTGCCGGGAAGAGCACCGGCGTTGTTAGTATTCAAACCAGAAATAGCACCAGCAGCATTTTTCAAGCAGTTGCAGGCAGCCTGACGATCAGGTGTGGTAACGGCGGCGGAGTTGAGTCTCTTGACTCCAGCACAACAGGCTGGAGAAGGACTAGGACCACCTTTAAGGTAAGGAATGCATTGAGCAAGAGCACTATTTACAGTTCCACATGAGATTCCAGCTTCTGCCATAGGTGCAATTACTATGCAAACCAACAAAACAACACATGCTACCTTCATGTTTGCCATTGTTTTCTTAATAGAAAATGTGTTTTTTTGTTTTGAATTTTTGGTTTGGAATGTTTGTTTGTTTGATGAGTGTAATGAGTTGGGTGTGGGGGTTTATATAGCAAATAAGAGAAGGTGGGAAAATGAGTATAGTGATGGTTTTTGGCAAATGTCAAAGATTGGGTGGAAGTTATAAGTTGTATTAAATGAAGTCTGCTGCATACTCTTTAATTATTTGCAACCTGTCTCACTATCATTCGATTTTAATTTAATGCTTTTGGTACGCTGTTAGATTCATGTTAATAATGGTTTTTGTATAATTTCATGATCATTAATGAATAAGGTACACGTTATGAACTCTTTGCCAAATTCGATGAAGTTCGGGTATTCTCATACTCGCCACAATCTCGCCAAGGATAAAAAGTACAATTCTATAACTGATCGAATTCAGGTATCTTTGTTCAGCTACATCTCTGTATAAACTCATGTACTGAAATAGGGTAAAACCCAAATCTAGTCAATTTGAATTTTGTCCGTCAAAGTTAGGACAAATTCGATTGGATGCCCACAAATACGGGTTTGTTGTCAAACTTACTAGTGCCCCCTAAGATTAAGTTGTACACGAGAAAGATATTCGACTTCAAATCGACCACCCACTAACTATATTTATGGCTATGGGCAGGTTTGTTTTTTCAATCATATTTATTGGCATGGATACTCCTACTATAATGAAGTGCTCGTACTGGGTATGTGTATATGGTACGTATATGATACTAGTACGTATCAATCCATATTTATTTTTATTTGGTTGACACGGTAAAAATGTGGACTGTAGAAAAATAACAAAGTATTTTTTATTGAATTTCAATTCTCTCTTGATTTCGATGAAAATTATGCATGTTGGACAAAGCAAATATATATTGAAAGCATGATTAGAGAAGTGTGGTTAAAGCACATGGTCAATACTCAATACACAAATAGTTTGTTACTGTATTTTACTATTTTTTATAAATAATTGAATTTTTTTTTTTCAACATATATGTTTACACAACAAAAAGGTAGTAATTCAATAACAAAAATGTTGTAAATAAATAGTAAATATTCTATTATTAGGAGTAATCTTCTATTAGTAATTTGTATTTGGCCCATGAGCCCATTAGGTTAGAATAGCCTATATAAACACATTAGTGATTGTAAATTATTCATAACTTGAAATATAATAATATATTCAGTTTTCACATGGTATCAGAGCCTATCCTTGATCTATTGTTGGGCTTCCCGCATCGTCCACGCTTCAGGCCCATTGGGCCCGAGCGTGAGGGGGTGTGTTGGATATTCCGCCTTCATTGCGGTCCGCCCCCATCCGCCTAATTGCGGCATTTGGGTTGCCTTCATTGCAGCCTCCAACACCTTCATTGTGTTGGGTGTGAAGGGGTGGATTTAGTCCCACATTGCTAAGAGATATGGCCTGTGTAACGTTTATATAGCTTGGGCAACCCTCACCTTACAAGCCGGTTTTGTAGGGATGAGTTAAGCCCAATATAAAATCTCACATGGTATCAGAGCCTATCCTAGACCTATTGTTGGGCTTCCCGCATCGTCCACGCTTCAGGCCCATTGGGCCTGAGCGTGAGGGGGTGTGTTGGATATTCCGCCTTCATTGCGGTCCGCCCCCATCCGCCTAATTGCGGCATTTGGGTTGCCTTCATTGCAGCCTCCAACACCTTCATTGTGTTGGGTGTGAAGGGGTGGATTTAGTCCCACATTGCTAAGAGATATGGCCTGTGTAACGTTTATATAGCTTGGGCAACCCTCACCTTAAAAGCCGGTTTTGTAGGGATGAGTTAAGCCCAATATAAAATCTCACATGGTATGCTATTCTAACCTAATGGGCTCATGGGCCAAATACAAATTACTAATAGAAGATTACTCCTAATAATAGAATATTTACTATTTATTTACAACACTCCCCCTCAAGCTGGTGAATGAATATTTATCATTCCCAACTTGGAAACAATTCTTTCAAAGTTATTGCCGTTCAGCCCCTTAGTTAGAAGATCTGCAACGTTGCCTTGGGAAGAGACATATGGAGTGCAAATTAGACCACTATCTAATTTTTCTTTGATGAAGTGTCGGTCAACTTCAATATGTTTGGTCCTATCATGTTGCACTGGATTATGAGCTATGCTAATAGCAGATTTATTATCACAATAGAGTTTCATTGGTTCATCACTCTTTATCCTCAAGTCTTCCAAGATGCTTTTCAGCCATAGTAATTCACATATACCTTGTGCCATTGCCCTGAACTCTGCTTCAGCACTAGATCTGGATACCACGCTTTGTTTTTTACTCTTCCAAGTCACAAGATTTCCACCTAAAAAAGTGCAATATCCTGTAGTTGATCTCCTATCCACAATTGACCCTGCATAGTCAGCATCAGTATATGCTTCAAGTCCCACACTTCCATTTCGTTCGAACAAAATTCCTCTACCTGGAGTTCCTTTCAAATATTGAACAATTCGGAGTGCAGCTTGTAGATGAATCTCCTTTGGTTGGTGCATGAATTGGCTGACCAAGCTTACAGCAAAAGCAACATCAGGTCTAGTATGTGATAAATATATTAGTTTGCCGACCAATCTTTGATACATTTCCTTATTAACCGCAACATCTTCTTCTGCATTCCCCAACTTTATATTTGGATCAATTGGTGTACATGCAGGCTTGCATGCTGTCTTGCCAGTCTCTTGCAAAAGGTCGGTAATGTATTTTTGTTGGGATATGAAAATTCCTTTCTTAGAGTGAGCCACTTCTATTCCCAAAAAATACTTCAATTTTCCCAAGGTCTTAATCTCAAATTCCTTGGCTAAGTGTTGACTTAACATTTGCTGCTCCTCTTCATCATCGCCTGTTACGATAATGTCGTCCACATACACCAATAACACTGTGACTCCCCCTGACTTAGAGTGTTTAACAAATAAAGTATGGTCTCCTTGACTTTGTTTGAAGCCCAAACCAACCATAACTTTAGTGAATCTTCCAAACCAAGCTCGTGGTGATTGCTTTAGTCCATATAAAGCCTTTTTTAACTTACACACGGTGTTGGCAGCAATATCTTCACGATATCCAGGGGGTACATCCATGTAGATCTCCTCTTCAAGTTCTCCATGAAGGAAAGCATTTTTTACATCAAATTGCTGCAAGTTCCAATTGTAATTAGCTGCTAAAGATAATATCACCCTAACAGTATTCATTTTTGCAACTGGAGCAAATGTCTCAGAGTAATCTATTCCATAAGTCTGAGTGAACCCTTTGGCTACCAATCTTGCCTTGTACCTCTCAATAGATCCATCAGCCTTGTATTTTACGGTGTATACCCATTTGCACCCTACAGGTTTCTTTCCATTTGGTAGAGAGACCAATTCCCAAGTATTGTTCTTATCAAGTGCCTCCATTTCCAAATCCATGGCTTGTTTCCATTTCCTGTCAGACAATGCCTCAGACAAGGAAGTAGGTATTGTGGTAGTGTTTAGACTTGTGAGGAAGGCTTTATGGGTAGTTGATAATTGTTCAAAGCATAAGTAATTGGATAGAGGGTAAAGTGGCTTGTTGGTGCAGGTTCTAGTTTCTTTCCTATGGGCAATTGGGAGATGCGAGTCTTTAGAGTGTATTGGTGTTACTTCTCTTGATTTTGGTTTTTTATGTTTTATCGGGTTGGGTTCTTGTAAGGTTGAACTAGATTCTGGTACCTGAACAGGAGAAAATTCGGAAATTGAATCACTAGATGTTGAAGGGTCAAGGAAAGTTTCTTCATGTAATGTTGGATTGGATTCATGGATATGAGTAGATTCGGGAATGATATTCTTTTTCCTTGTGTATACTAAATTCTTCCCATATCTTACATCAACACCAACATTTTCATCTTTTTCGGAATCAATTTCAGTCTCAACATTGTCACCTCTAGTTTCAACATTTTTAGGATCAATTTCAGTCTCAACATTGTCACTTCTAGTTTCAGCCTCAACTTCTGGTCCGAGATTAAGGTCAGGAAGTATAAGAGACTCATCTTCCTTACTTGTGTTCTCCCCGTGAAGATGAGTTTGAGCGAAGTAACTTTCTTGTTCATGAAAGGTGACATCTCGAGAGACAAAGAATTTATTAGACGGTGGATGATAACATTTGTAACCCTTTTGGGTGGAAGAATACCCTATAAAGACACACTTTAAGGCTCTGGGATCAAGTTTCCCTCTACCATCACTATGGATATGGACGAACGACTTACACCCAAATATTCTAGGAATGAGATTACAAGAGGTGGACATATCAGGATAAAATGAGGATAGAACCTCCATAGGAGTTTTAGAGGCAAGGACACTAGAAGGTAAACGATTTATGAGATACGATGCGGTTAAAACCGCCTCTCCCCAATACTTCTTGGGAACCTTATTTTGGAATAATATAGCACGTGTTTGATCTAACAAATGCCTGTTTTTTCTCTCAGCAATCCCATTTTGTTGGGGTGTTTTGACACAAGAGGACTCATGAATAATACCCTCTTTTTGACAAAAGGAATTAAGTCCTTGATTGAAGTAATCTTTGGCATTATCAGACCTGACCCTCTTAATACTCACTCCAAACTGGTTTTTTACCAATGAGAAGAAATGTAGAAACACAGAGGTAACCTCGGACTTTTGTCTTAGTAAGTAGACCCATGTAACCCGAGTGCAATCATCGATGAAGGTTACAAACCATCGAGCACCCGATATATTTGGAACATTAGAAGGACCCCACACATCAGTATGAATTAAATAAAATGGAGAAGTACTCACTTTGTTACTGACCGGGAAAGAGGCACGTTTGTGTTTAGCAAGTTCACACACCTCACAACAAAGACTCTCAACATCTAAATTTTTAAAAAAGGAAGGAAATATTTGTTTCATGACTCTAAATGAAGGATGACCAAGACGACGGTGGTATAGAAAGACCTTATCCCTGTTGGTCTTAATTGATTCCGAAAAAAGTGAGTTGTTGTTGTTGAGTGGATTTGGGGGGAGATTTTGGTTATCCAAGTAATAAAGACCATTCCATTCTCTCGCATTTCCAATTGTCCTCCCCGAATGCTTATCTTGAAAAACACAAGCATTGTCATAAAAAATAGCATTACATGATAGGTTTTTTGTGAGTTTTTGTATGGAAATTAGGCTAGTAGACAATTTGGGAATGTGAAGGACATTTCGTAGGATTATAGATGGACTTATTTGGATATCTCCTTGACCTGCTACAGTTAAAAGGGTACCATCTGCTGTGGATATTTTCTTGTTATTGAGACAAGGTGAATAAGTGGAAAATTGTGTGGGTAAGGGTGTCATGTGGTCAGTGGCTCCAGAATCCAGTATCCAATATTGGTTATAGGGTTTATCCGAAGCATTAAATCCAACAGAAAATTGAGACTTACCAAGAGAAAGTGGAAACGGAAACATACCTGAATATGCCAGAGAAGTTGTAACCGTTGTTGGTGTCTCCAATTCACTAAGAAAAGATTTCAACCTCTTTATTTCATCTTGGTTGAGTGGAACAAATCCTTTTTTTGACATATTGACCGATGTCATGTGATTGTCTTAATAAGGAGAACAAAATAGCAAAAAAGCCAAGTTTTTTTTTTTTTGAATGAACAGTGACGCACAGTACGGTTATGAACAGTATGCGCGTGAACAGTGTCGTGGATGAACAGTGCCACGTGAACAGTGATTTCGCAACTGTTTGCTGAAACTGCAATAAAGGCAATAGTAACAAATCCTAATCCTGCAATGAAGGCAGTTAGGGTTTATGACCGCAATGAAGGCGGCTAGGGTTTATGCGGAAGCAAGGCCCTCAAAGAACGAGAGCTCCGATGCCATGTGAGATTTTATATTGGGCTTAACTCATCCCTACAAAACCGGCTTTTAAGGTGAGGGTTGCCCAAGCTATATAAACGTTACACAGGCCATATCTCTTAGCAATGTGGGACTAAATCCACCCCTTCACACCCAACACAATGAAGGTGTTGGAGGCTGCAATGAAGGCAACCCAAATGCCGCAATTAGGCGGATGGGGGCGGACCGCAATGAAGGCGGAATATCCAACAAAAAATATTTCTTTGATATTTATATTAACGTAATATTTCATTCTTAATTATAAGCAAAAATCAATTTTTCAGATTCATTGAATAATTTGTGTATTTGATTTATATTATAGACCTGATACATTAGTTATTCAATGGACGACGTGTTATTGGTACCGAGGTTTTGGTTCATTGGCTGGCTGTGCGCCCCTGGTGGTGTGAGAGTCCCTTTGGGATTTTGTGATTGTTTTTATAGCCTGTCTGTTGTTGATTGTTTTGCTGTTTTTTGGGTTTATTTTGTATGGCTTTTAATTGCCTCCTGTGTGCTGTTTGTCTGCTATATTATGCAGATTTTGTAACTTTCTCATCTTGAGTATCTCTTGTGCTTATGGATGAGTCACTAAATATATTAGCTGATTCAAAAAAGAAAAAGAATTATGTTACTGCATATACACCATTCCAGAGCACATAGTTTACAAAAAGGCATCTCGACTGAACTTGAAAATATTACTGATATATTCGCAATTTCCATGGCTTGCGAGAAGGTTAGATATGGCGTGCAAAGTTCTTGAGTTCTATGCCAGCCAATCAATATACAGCTGTTTCACTCAATGCATTCTTACAAGTAAGTGATGCAAAATATTGTGTTTCGATATATTGATCTTCTAAGAATAACTGATTCTGCTTTGTCTGCAGATGGGTGGCTCTGCTCTATTTAAAAGATATAAATCTCAGTTCATAAAGATGTTGAACGTCGTCTCAGTCAACTTTTTAGTTAATCTAAAATCACATAATGTACCAGAATCGAAGATTATTGCTGCGGATATACATGCTTATATAGAAGATTAAATGTTCCTTCCGGCACCAGAAGGAACGAACCTGTGTTTAAATACGTTTTCACGTGCCAGCATGGGATGATTTCCTATTTATGGATGAGTATGAGTAATATAAACTAATGTGATGTAAAGAATGAGGGTACCACCAAGTAGAAATTTTTTATTTCCTTCTTTGTTATTCGTTGAAGGCTGTTGCATTTGATTTGGGCAGAATAAAGTTTGAGAGCCGAGTTTGATTTCGTTCTTTCAAATATTTTCACAAACCTGAGCAAAGGCATATTTAAAATATACCGAAAGTGTGGAATGGTTAACTAACAAAATTAGGTACTAGTAGTATACTGTATATGATAAACAGATGTGAACAAGCTTCGCAAACAAAACAAAAAAGGTGTTCATTGAAAAAATCCAGACAATTCTTAGCGAGACAGTTTACTGAATAACATGATGCCTTCAATGCACACAAAAGGAAAGAGCGAGAGCGAGCACATATATACAAAAGGGTAACGCTCATTCTTTTATTCTTTATAAACAAAAACTCTTCCTTACTCTGATGTTCTAACCTTATCAAACCTTGATGAGTAACCTTAATCTGCCAATGAATGAAAATTTCATTGAAAGCAGCACATATAGCTAGTAAAGCTTTATCCTAGTACTGATTCTGCTCCGACAAATGGGACAAAATTCGAGGTCTTCTCCACATCCACAACAAGTCTGCCATGTGAGAAATACAAGGGAGAAGGGAAATAACTTAATATATATATTGACCCCTTAATATAGATAACTCAATATAGCAGCATGTAATTAAATTTTTACCTGATGCCCACAACCAAAAGCCATATCCTTCGCATCGGTAAGACAAATCGGGCAAACCTGCGGTCAACAATGATTATGAATGGTTGTGATGACATTAAAGTTGGAATTTGGAAAGGAAAACTATGTTTTAGTTAAATATGAAAGATGCTTCTCGCATTGGAAAGCATCGTCTCAATACCTTATTATCATGTAAAGAGCTTGTAGATGGTTGTGTGCGATTGTGAACACCGCTATCATATCCATAGTCAGTACTCCTAGGCACATTCTGCTGAAAACTGTTTGACCGAAAAGATTTTCCACTGATGCTGGAAGAAGTCCTATTATAAATTGGAGCAGGTAGAGGAACCCTATCTGGTGAATGTCCCCTCCGTGAACTAGTACAATGAAGACACGAGATTTTCAAATTCAGTTATAAGTTATTACACCAGTTAAACCTTCCTAGCAGATTTTAAGTGCCATATTTTAGTATTTTATTACCCCAATAGGCCAAGCTCTATGGTTGCCTTATATTGAGATGGTATCTCCATCAAAGCTCCAAGAGCAAACTCTGTCTCTTTCCGAGTTGGATTTACATTCTTCGACATTATCTTAGTAAAATTCACAAACTACATCCAGCCACAAACAAAATTATCACATCTTAACATAATAGGAAGAATATCATTTATATATGGCAGGTAAAAAAGGGTTAAGTGAATTGCACCAAACCTGGAAATTGTCAAATGCCCGAGAAGGGATGTTATCGTCAAATTCCTTCATCATCTCCCACGGTCCATCTCCAACTCCTACCAAAACTATTGACAGTGGATACTCACTGCAATTTAAAAAGAGTATAAGATTCTGAGAGTCTTCGGTACCGACATTCTAAGATGTAGAGGTTGAAACTGCTTATTATATAAAATAAAGGCCGAGACAGGGCCAAGCCTAATTCCATTGTGACAGGGTGCCATCCTGAAGGGAAGAATGCAGAAGCTGAATGGTTTCTACATGAAAGAAAACTAAAAAACTCACCTGGCTTTTACGATCGCATTTATTGTCTTCTGTTCCTGCGGACTTAAGTGGCCATGTTCTGTATCGATGCTTCTGGTCACCTGCGAAAAACAAGTCGAGCATCAGTTTTTGAAGCACTATCACTGAGCAGAAACAATGAATATCTACAGCAGACTAATTTCATTCATGAAAACGTTACAGAAATGTAAGCATTTAGTTTTCTATTGCAGCTAATAAGATATTGTGTGTAATATTATGAGCTATGAATGATATATATTGTTAGCATTTTCAAGGCAAACCTTGCAGTTTGTTCATATATATATATATATATATATATGAAAGTTAAGATGATTTATAAAGAAACAAAGACCTTAAAAGTGCACCTATGAACAATGTGAAATATGAATTCAAGAATTACCTGTCCATCTGCAATTATGAGAAGGACATGATATTGGCCAGCACTTTGTTCAACAATAGTTATGGCCATTTCAATAATAGGGGCAAACGAAGTCGGTCCTGTTTTTATGAATGCCACGCGTTATAACGAGTCTGATTAAAATAATAATCTAAGATAACAGGTGAATGAACAAAGGCAAAACCTGCAAGTTTGAGGTGAGGAACAATTTCTCGGTATCTTTCCAAAACTTCCTCAAAACCATTGCATAATTGTTCTTCTGAATAGAAGCTAAATACATCTTGATCATGTGTAGATGCTGAAAAATAACAGACAGAAATAAAACAATCATGTTTGCGCAAAGTGTAAAAAGAAACTACGTTGGAAAAAATATTTAGCTTCACATCCGTCGTTACCATCTCCAAATCCAAAACATGGAATTAAGTTATCTTCATCAAAAGTAGATAGAGTTTTCCCAATAATAGAGATTGCTTGTTCATAAGGGTTTTGACTACTTCCAATGTGATGTAAACTTTTTCGGTTGAATGAACTCTTCCCTGATAAAAAGAAGTATATATTTAGCTTAAAATTTACACACACAAAAAATATTCAAGCATGAAAATGCGAGTAAGAGATTACACCTGTCCACTCATTGCTCTTCGTGAAATCAATGCCGACAATGAGATTAGAAGATTCCAGCCCAGCATTTGCAAGAGCAGCAGTAACCTGTATTCAATTCACTTCATTATTTAACAATAATATCATGTATTTTCTCTCTAGAGTTGCAAAACAATAAATTTTGGTTGAAATGCTCAATGAATTATTTTCTCCTCATGATAACTTATAGAAACAAACAGCTTATACAAAATTAGTACAAGTTTATACTCATTTTCTTTTTGTTGATTATAAAAGCAGCTGATACATAAGTTCTTATATGATAACTATAAGAACTTATGAATAAGTGCTTAATTATGTTATTTATCCAAACACCCCTAAATCTTATATTATAAATTTTATTGCAAATGATTACAAGCTTAAATACTTCACTCCTCGCTGTTTAAGTGGCAGAAAATTGAACTTTGATTTCAGAAATAAAACTCAAAACATTTCCCTTTTACCCAATTATATTGAAATTATTAAATTGGTCCCCTTTTAACCAAAATATTGGGCACAAATGGTTAATGAGCTCCCCCTAGGACGAATCGTTCAGAAGAACCCGAGTTTGAGTCATGGTGGAAAAAATTCTTGGCCAGACTTTACTTACCTCGCGGCCCAACTCAGGATTACCGGGGGCGCTTCCCCTGGGAACCAGAAGGTTAAAAATCAATAAAAAAATTGGTCCCCTTTCCTTTTCATCTCAGTTTCTTTTTTTCCTTTTTTTTCCCCTTTTGCCTCTTATACCTAAACATCATACATGTTGCATTCACATTACCAAAGAGTATAATTGTTCAAGTCAATGATAAAAATTAAAAACAGTATCCAATAAGACTACTGATAATGATAATGACAAACAAAATCAAAGATCAAATCAAACAGTTCCTCTTACATACATATAACAAATTAAAAACAAATAAATAAAAACTACTACATGCAATGATAGAATTAAAATCTAATTAACATTACCTCATCCAGTGAATGATAATTATCAGCTATCCTTGAATACCTCTTATCTAACTTCTTTTTAGGCTGTGAATTCTCATAAAATGGAGCTGATGCAGCTTGATGGTGAGGTGTCTGATGATAAGGACTCTGTTGAGGATATGGTGATTGTGGTGGATATCCATATTCATCATAATTATTATTATTCCATGAAGATGAAGAATCTGAAGACCCTGAAGACCTATATGAAGAAACATGCTGCTTCTTCTTCCTAGAAGACCCTTTTGAACTACTCCCTCCCATAACAATCTCTTTCACAATAAAACAAACTATACACAAAAAAATTGCAACCAAAGCTGTCCAAGTTTCTAGCTGCAATTCATAAACATATACATGAATCAATGTTTATATAACTTAGGCTGAGAAATCAAAGTAAAATAACCATAAAAAAGGAAATTTCTAGGTCATTAGACAAAGAAAGAGAGTGAGTGAGACTTATTCATATACCTGATGATACATTTCTACAATAAGAAATTCAAGAGAAAGAAGAGTGTTGTTAGAAGGAACCCAGCAAGGTCAAGTCAACTGGTTTAACTTTTTCACTTCTTTCTTCTAGTTCAAACAAGTTTCAATTTTTTAAGATTAATCTATATCACATCACATAATCTATAAAAAAAGAAATTGATTTTTTTTATTAATGAGAAGTATTCACTAACTTTGTCGATAATTAATCTCTGTTTATAAACCGTGACCATCACTCCTACCATGTTTTTTTCTATCCACAATGTCCGAAGAACTTTACATAAGAAATTTGAGTTCAGTTCCACTTAGACAAACTTTAATTAAGAGATTTAAGATCAGTTTTTGTATAATTTTTATTTGTTTATGGGTGGGACACAATTTTTTATCAAAGAGTATATCCATAAACACATAGTGAATTAAATAATGTGTAGGAGAATGGTTGAGTTTATATGGACATTTCACATCTAAATGTTTGCAAGGAAAGGTTAACATGTATCTCGAATATCAGTTAAAGAATCAAATGTACTAAGGTTTTCTCAAAATTTGTGCAGTTAATTCTTCAAAAATACAAATAGTGATTTTCAAATATAAAAATTTACTTATTTTATTTCTTTAATTGATGTCTCGGAATACTAATTAGCATCAACCATTTTTATATATGAAGTTAACAAGAAACTAATGATTGTAATTAGAAGTAAGTAGTTTTGTATCATATCACAAAGTTGACATGGAATCTTCTTTAATCAATTTATAATAGATTTTCTCCACCGATGCTTCCTAGTAAATACGGTGCAATTTTGTACCATATCATAGTTGACAATGCCACACAATCAGAAACTACATAGAATGTGACCATGTTGGATAAAGTTTGGTTATTCTAGAACAAATAATATAAGACATAAATAAAAATTGCATAATATTATGTAGACTCAATGGATAATGACTTAGATCCGTAATGGTAATTTTCTCTCATGTCATCATCCTTCCTCCAAGTTAGGTTTTGATTTGGTTGGATGGATACAATAATGGTTTTGGCTAAAGCATAAAACGTTAAATTTGCTTATACTACATGAGAGTAACAAGAGCATACCTGTAAAAGTTGTAAATCTCAAATGTAAATGAATTTAATGAATATTGTTGTAGGTGGTTAGAGTGGTTCCCCTAACTCATTCCAGTTTCGAGTATATTGGTGGAATCAAAGAGTAGATCTGTTTATATTTAGGTTAATTCGGTATTTATTTGGATATGTATCCTTAAATCTTTGAGATTGATAATTCTGGTAGGTTGACAAATAGATTTAGTAAATTTTTTGATTTATCCACTCGACGTTATACCGATATATATCCAAATAATATGTGTACATGTATCAGAGTGTTACGAATATTTAACCAATCTTATAAATACTAGTGGGTCAGGCATCGGTGTCTAACTTATGTCAAAAAAAAATATGTGTTATGTTATGGTGAGTTTGTTAATAAAAGATTCTTGCTTCTAAAAAATATGTGTTTTTTTTTATAAAAAAATAATGTGTCTTATGTTATGGTAAGTTTGTTAATAAATTTTTTTGTTGCTACTAAGTAAAAAAATAAGGATATTGTTGGTATTATATATCAAAAGTCCACACTAAAACTCATGTATTCTCTTTATATCTAGTATAAATAAATATAGAATAGATACATTATCTTGTCTTGTGAAAATCAGAAAACAATGAGACTATAGATGAATCTAGAAAACTATTAAGCAAAGCCGAAAATATACACTACAGTTTGCCTATGTCGGCCGGAGAAGAAAAAAACACTACGGTTTACCCTCAACATTTAAGTGGAAAAAGTATCTCAACCATTCATTTTAATCTAACGGTTGTAATTTATTGCTCTCACAATAAAATATTCATCTCATCTAATATGTTCAAGGGAGGGAGGTAGGGTTGTAAATGGATATCCATGGTGGCGGATAGTATGATATTTGTGTGAATCCACTCCGGTGGATAAATATTTTATATGTGTTCGCTCCATATCCGTGCGGGTATCCACAGACTTTGAGATATCCGTGGATATTTTTAGATATCCATGGACGAAATGACAAATTAGGGTTTTTTATCGTAAATGAAAAGTTGCAAGTTGATGAATTTTTTTACATCAAAAGATGAAAAAATAACATGAAAAGTTTTCTATATTGAATATGAAGGGAAAACAAGACTATTTGTTTTAATAGGGACATTTAAGTAATTTTACTAATTTTGCGGGCACAGATAGTATTAAACCCGCATATGTATCCATTAGATACGGATAATTGAAATATCCATTTATTTTATCCGTGGATATCTATTAAACTATTTGCTCCGTGTTCGTGGCGAATTTTATCCGCAGATATCCACGGATACAGATATTTTTGCCATCGCTAAGGAGGGACCTGGTCCCCAACATGCCCCTCTTTAAGTTAGTTCCTGGACGGAATGAATTTGAAAGCTGTCAATTTTCCAAATTGTTTTTTTTTTTCAATATATTTTTGAGTTCTCAATATCCTAGAATTTTAGCTTTAACGAAATGAGAAAGAAAAAAACACTCGTAACAAAGTGGAGGACTATTCACTATCTTATTTTTATTTGTTCATTTACTTATTCTCAACATTCTATCCTCCATTTTCCACCAAACTCTCAAACAAATCTATAAGTCTCGGTACTTGACAAAAAAAAATTATAAGTTCATCTAAGTTGGACATGGACTCTTAGTTTGGTTATGAACCAAAAGATATCTTAGACTTGACAATGCAAAGGGCACTGAATTTCCTCCATATACATGTTCAAGTTGAACATGCCTTCTAATTAATTAATTGAGTTTATCTGATTGTGTATTCGAACTTTATAGGCATGAAAAACATTACAACTGAATGAAAATAATTAAAGCATTTTATATATATTCTCATGATTTTCTATACAAACATGATTGAGACAACACTCATTCTCATCCTCTTGACACAACAAAAAATCATAAGAATTTAAAGTCAGCCATCACCTGGCAACAACTAAAAACTTCAAGTGAAAAAGCAAAATGATAAGTCTAAAGTCGTCATCATTTAGACATCACATATGATCAAGGAAAGTCAAATCAACATTACACTCCATTGATTGGACATTTGCTGAAGACTTCACCCCGAAGTCAACAAAGATAATCTGGTAAAGTCAAGTCAACACTTCACTCATTCATCTATACATATGCAAGTAAATTTATGTCACCAATGAGTTAGTCACCCCCAAATAACTCTCAAGCCACAATCATATTGTGTCAGTTCATGATCTGCACGCAAGTTCAAATGGAAATAATTACTATCTCACAACGGCTATGTTGCAATGACTTTATTCATCTTCTGATAAAAAAAAATAATCCACTAAACTCATTGTGTATAATGTGTGCCGATTAGATTACAAGTGTAAGTCCAAGCATTGCATCCAGAGCTTCAAAGAGCACCAAAGAAGTGTGTTATCGTGATTGCTTGACAAGTGAGTATCATAAAATCTAGGTGTAAATGAATGAATATAAGTGCTTATGAAATGAACTTTTTGGATGTGAAGTATGCATCTTAGGATATTTGCCTAAGCAAAAGCACTTAGAAGAAATTTGAGGTCAAATGAATATGTTATTCTCTTATTCTATTAAAAAAAAAGCCTAGAATATTTTTTTTTACAAAGAAAAGAGCTTTGTGTTTTTCAAAATAATATATGATGTGTTGGTATATTATTGGATGCATGTGTAAAAAATCTTTACACTGACGGTACACAACAATTAAACTCAAAATATAATCTCCCCTAATTGAGTTAGTTCCGGGGTACAAGTGAATATGGTGTCATTACAGGGAAGTGTCGTAGTTTAATTTTGTCATTTGAAAACTGTAAGGTCAGTTATGTTTAGGAAACAGACCAATCGAGTAGCCGTGCCCGTGATTTAGCTCAAGCAGCTCATTTTAATGCTAATCACCATATTTTCAATTATTGTCCATCTTGTCCATCTTGTATCCAAATTACTATTATTATGAATAAAATGTATTAAGTTTGCTCTAGTAAAAAAAAAACAAATTTGGGTTTGCCCAATAATAATAGAATTCCAAACGGTGAGTAAATGGGGTATAGAAACGAACGGTCAAGATTAACCTAAGATGAAAAAATCGAACGACGTAGAGACGACTCAGGATGAAGAATGGCGATGATGGTGTCTGATTCCATTGTTACGACTCAAGTACTATACCAAAAAAATACAATCGATCGATCAAATTGGGATTAGGGTTTCACATTAGATTGAAATGGATTACTCTACAGAGTTTTCTATGGATCGTCGTCCTCGTAAAAGGGCTAAATTAGCTTGGGAAATTCCTCAAACCCACTCAAAGGTAACATCTTTCACTTTTTAGCACCATCATCAATTTTTGTTTTTTGGGGAAAAATCCACCGTCATAGCGATTTCAAAAAAAAAAAAAACTTATAATTTTGCGTGCTTTGAATCTGGGATTACTTTTATATTTCATACTGCATTATTTTGTTGAAGAAAAATTGGAAATTGGATTCTGTTTTTTTAGTGGTACATATCATGCATAGGTAATTAGCTGAAAATTGGTTCTATTTGCTTTATATTATTAATAATTAGCTGAAAATTGAGCATTAATTTTGTGCAAAAAATGTTGTTATGATTATGAATCTATTTTCATCCTGAAAAGAGTCTTTTTCATTATTACTTTATATTATTTTTCATTGTTTTTTTTAGCATATTATGGTGTTATGTAGCGCATAATTCAGTATGTGTTAAGAAGTTTTCTGGATAGATGTTCATTTCAGTAATTTTTAAACATTATAGAAAAAAAATTCTTAAAAATCAATGATTTAATAGAAAAGGGGTGGGGGTGCATTTTCAATTGCTGTTTCTGTAGTGTAGTATGAGTAAGTGATTATGTGTAGGTTCATTCGGGGATTTATTGTGGACAAGAGTTTGCTAATGCGACAACAAGCTATGGAACACTGAGGGTACTTCCTGACCATGCTGGTCTTGCGATAAAGGGATTGGCTGAAAGAGGTTCTCCTCAATGGCGAGATGATGACAAAGATGGACATTACATGTTTGCGCTTGGAGAAAATTTAACTTCTCGGTGTAAATGCATTTAACCGCTATTGAAATGTTTTTCTCTATTTTCGCTTTCCGTTAGGCGTGCTTTATGCTGCTTGCTGAACATTATATGCTTGTTATGGCTGTTGTTTATACAATCGGTGCAGAATTTTATCTATTATCACTTTTCCTACATTCGCTTTTTAGTTTCAAGACTATTTTATGATAAGTATTTTTTGTTGTATATTTATTTTGTTTTCTATGAAAGGATAAATTTTTCGACATGCATGCTCAAAATGTATATTTGAAGTTTGGTTAAGTTGCATGATTACTTTACCTTTTTTAGCCCCAAAAAACGTTTCATCTTCAATATGTAACTTTACTTAAATCTTCCTGTGATCTTGTATTGCTATTATATTAATAAAACCATTGATAAGATCTTTCCCTATAATTTTTCTTCTCACACTTGCCTATTATTTATTTTTTCAAAGGGGTTTTTTATCTTGATGTCTTAATTTGTAGTATTCATATTCAATATCATGTAATCCTAATGTGACTCTGTTTCTATACTTGCAGATAAGATCCTCAGGAAAATTGGTGAAGGTTATTATCATTATTATCTATACTTCTTTTCGCATTGTTTTGTATATAGAATTTCAGTATTTTCCCAACTTATGCTATCTGTTCTATGCTTTCAGGGACTTTTGGTCAGGTTTTGGAATGCTGGGATAGAGAAATGAGGGAGATGGTTGCCATAAAAGTTGTGAGGAGTGTTAAGAAATATCGTGAAGCAGCAATGTTAGAAGTTGATGTGCTCCAGTTGCTTGGGAAGTATGACAGGAGTGGCAGCCGGTAAGTTTTTTTTTTTTTTTTTCTGTGTATAATGTACTACTAGCTGTGATTTAAAGTTTGTATCAATTTTGATTCATTTTATCATATGCAGCTGTGTTCAAATACGCAACTGGTTTGACTACCGGAACCATATTTGTATTGTGAGTATCTTATTGACATATGACAACATTATTTCTAAACATCACAAACATTTCTGGGGGTTAAGACTTGTCAGTGAAATTTTAATGGTCTTACAGGTATTTGAGATGCTTGGACCGAGCTTATATGATTTTCTCCGGAAGAACAACTATCGCCCGTTTCCGGTTGATCTTGTCCGTGAGCTAGGAAGACAATTGTTGGAAAGTGTCGCATGTGCGTAATTGTTACTTTCACAATTTTTATTCTTTCCAATGTTGAGGATGGCCTACTCCAAAGTCATATAAATGACACTGTTTTTTAGGGTAGTTATGAACTTATGATGGTTACTTGGGGATTTAATCGATAAACTTCAACTGTTGACTTATTTGTCCCAATAATACTTTTATAAATCGTATGATTTATAATTTAAAACCATTTTTATATGATATTCATGTTGACTGTGTTGCTAAACTGGCAGTCGTGCATGATCTGCGCCTCATCCACACTGACTTGAAGCCTGAAAATATACTTTTTATTTCCCCAGAATATGTAAAAGTGCCTGACTACAAGGTATTTCTTCCTTCTCTTTTTTTGATTGAATTATATATTTTTTTTATTGATATTTCTTCTTTCTCTGTGGTCAATTTTAAAATTGTATTTTTCTCGGTTCTTCAAAAATGTGTTTGTGGTGGTGGAGCTATGATTCTGCTTTACAACATCACATGCCTAAACGTTTGCTAAAGCTTTGTCAAATTATCACAAAATCTTAAACCGCAGGTCATGTTCCGGTCACCAAAAGAGGGAACCTCTTATAAGAGGCTGCCAAAGTCAAGTGCAATTAAGGTTATCGATTTTGGTAGTACGGCCTATGAGCACCAAGATCACAACTATATTGTCTCTACTCGCCATTATAGGGCACCCGAGGTTATTCTTGGTAAGTTTCTATTTCTCCTATTTTCTTGGTAGTATGGCCTATATTGTCTCTACCAGGCACTATCAAACCAAGATCACAACTATATTGTCTCTACTACACCTATGATCTTCGTATTCACAATTTTTTAAAGCTTTTATTCTTTTGATACAGTTCAAAAGTAATTGTAGCTTGTTTAATTTTTTTCTAGGTCTTGGTTGGAATTTTCCTTGTGACATATGGAGTATTGGTTGCATTTTGGTTGAGTTGTGTTCGGTATGTTGAGGTTCTCAATATAGTGATTCATTAGCCATAAAATTTGATCAAAATATACTACATGAACAATGTTATGAACTGCAAAACGGTTTCAGGGAGAAGCTTTATTTCAGACGCATGAAAATTTAGAGCATCTAGCCATGATGGAGAGGGTTTTAGGCCCAATACCTCAGCACATGTTGAAACGAGTAGAGTGCGTACCATTCCAAATTAATGAATTAGTATTGTTTTGATTCATTTGTTGATATTCTCTAACTGCTCTGTCTCTTGCTTTCCTTGCACAGCCGTGCCGCAGAGAAGTATGTCAGAAGGGGTAGACTGAACTGGCCTGAAGGAGCAGTCTCTCGAGAAAGCATCAAAGCTGTCTTGAAACTACCCCGTCTTCCTGTCTGTAACATAATTTAGTTATCCAGCACAATTTTTTCTTATTTTCCACATTCTAAGTGTTTTTTTTGCTTCCAGAATCTGGTGATGCAGCATGTGGATCACTCAGCCGGAGAACTTCTTGATCTCTTGCAGGGTCTACTTCGGTTTGACCCCATCAGCAGGATGAAGGCTCATGAAGCACTCAGGCATCCCTTTTTTACCGGGGAGCATTACCCGAGGTATTGAATATAGGGTTCATCACGTCATCGGCAATAGATAATTGGTTGTTGTGTTGTGTTTGGCTATAGATAACCGAAACATCTGTAACTGTAAGTGTTCTTTGCTTGTTGGTTCTTTTTTCTTGATATATCACCGAGTGTGGGGGGTTAATTACCCCTTTATATTTGCCTACTTTTGTAGATAAATTTATTGTGGAGGATATTTCTCCATCTCCATTTTTGTACCATTAAAATGTAATTATAAGCATTTTATTTTCGACGCGATTCTGTTTTACCAACTTGACTGTGTGGTGATTGACTAGATATTGAACTTGTAATTATCACTTATTCCCTCTAGTTTCAAATATAAGCAAAAAAACGGTTTCAAGATTCATTGATTATTCAATGAATCTGGAAAGCAATTTTTTTTGCTTATTTTTGAAACCAGAGGGAGTAAGTCATTAACAAGAGATGTTTAAGGAGAATTTGGCTTACAAGTTACACCCAGGTCCCAGTGGCTGATCTTCAAGCTAAGGTGTGTTTTGTCTGTGCTTAGAGATTCTTACCTATTTCAGGAGTGTCATGTTATTTTACTAAAAAGTAAGAGTAATATACACATAGCACTGCATAAGTATTCCCCTTGCTAGATTTAAAATTATTTATTTTCAAAATTAGATTTAGATGATTTCAAATCTCTCTAATGAAGGATATTAGAATTTGAGTTGTTTTCATTAAAATAAAATAAAAAATGAGACATGTCTTGGAAAGTGTATTGCTAAAGAAGAGAAGCAGAAGGCTAATATAATACTATGGCTCAACAAAATGCATCAACAGGCAAAAGGAACATAGTTCTTGATTTAATGGTCTAATCAAAATTTGGTAATAATTGTTTTTCTTTTGAGCAAATTATGATTTTTTA
The DNA here is from genome assembly GCF_020283565.1 of Trifolium pratense. Taxonomy (NCBI): domain Eukaryota; kingdom Viridiplantae; phylum Streptophyta; class Magnoliopsida; order Fabales; family Fabaceae; genus Trifolium; species Trifolium pratense. The sequence continues at coordinate 53,707,649 of NC_060060.1, forward strand.
AATATTTTATTATATTTTAAGTCTTCACAAATAATAATAATATTAAAAAATGGAAAAAAATTACTTTTTTTATTAAAGAAAATGTAAATAGAATATTAAATAATAAATATATAATATTGTTAAAATATAAATGGAATTGTTGTGCTTTTTCTTGTAAACTTATTTATTCAATTTTTTATATTTCAGTGACAAACTAGTTAAAAACCCGTGCGTGCGCACGGGACGCGCCTTCGGCGCGTTATATTGCGTCGGGGCGTTAGGTCGTAAGGGGTCTTCGGCGCGTTGCACGCGCCTTCGGCGCGTTAAAAAGTTGGTTTCAACGAAATTAATTTTATAAATAGAAAGAATTAGTTGATTTAAATTGTTGTGTTATAATTAATTGAGGAGTGTGACTTTAACCACAACAACTCACGTCATGTGAGAAATTTTAATGTTATAATAAAAAGTCATATTTTGACTATATATGTCATCATATTGCAATTCTAGTTTATAATAATACATTTATATATGTAGATTAATAAACTCAAACTACTTAAAAAGTTAATAAATTTATAATTTAATCAAAGTACAAATTTTAATATATGTAAATAATTATAGTAGTAAAAATATTATTCATATTAACTTAAATAGGCCGGCCTAATAGATTAAAAGATTTTAATGGCCTGCAACCTGACCTATATAACTAAATAGACTTATAAAAATATCTTGCCCTGAGTTTATGCTAGGCCATAGCCCCGTGTAGGTATATCGAGGTCTTATATTAATTATGACATCGGCATATTCCCAAATTTCTTTTTATATTATCAAATAATTTTTTATATTATTAACTTATGTGTATATTATTATTTTTAAATTCTTTTATCAAGAAATTTTTTTCTGTATATGATAAATATTTTAAATTATTTTTATAGTTAAAACTGTTAATTTCTTTATCGTTAAGCATGAAGGAGAAGGAGTGCGATGCGTTTTTTTAAGCAAGAAGGAGTGAGATGTTATCAATTTTGATTTTTCCTGTTGCAGGAGAGAGGAGTAGTATATACTGCAAAAGTGTTTTAGAGTGAGACTTTGACCGCAACAACTGATCACATCATGTGAGAAATTTTAATCTTATCATAAAAGTCATATTTTTACGATATATGTCATCATATTTCAATTCTAGTTTATAATAATACATTTATATATGTGAAAAACTTATGTAGATTAATAAACTTAAGCGACTGAAAAAGTTAATAAATTTATAATTTAATCAAAGTACAAATTTTAATATATAAATAATTATAGTAGTAAAAATATTATTCATATTAACTTAAATAGGTCGGCCTAGGCTAAAATACTTTTTTAATGGCATGCAGCTTGATCTATTTAACTAAATAGACTTATAAAAATATCTTGGCCTGAGGCTATGCTAAGCCATAGGCCCGTGTAAGTATAATGAGAGCTTATATTAATTACGACATCGACATATTGCCAAATTTCTTTTTATATTATCAAATAACTTTTTATAAAATAATTCTTTCTTTTTTTATTATTAACTTATGTGTATATTCATTTATTTTTTAAATTGTTTTATCAAGAACAAATTTTCTGTGTATGATAAATATTTTAAAATTTTTTAATAGTTACAATTATTAATTTCTTTATCGTTAAGCATGAAGGAGAAGGAGTGCACTGTGTTTATTTTAAGCAAGAAGGAGTGCGATGTTATCAGTTTTGTTTCTTCCTGTTGCCGGAGAGAGTAGTAGTAGCTACTGCAAAAGTGTTTTAGAGTGAGAGTTTAACCGCAACAACTCACATCATGTGATAAATTTTAATCTTATCATAAAAGTCATATTTTTACGATATATGTCATCATATTTCAATTCTAGTTTATAATAATACATTTATATATGTAAAAAACTTATGTAGATTAATAAACTTAAGCGACTGAAAAAGTTAATAAATTTATAATTTAATCAAAGTACAAATTTTAATATATAAATAATTATAGTAGTAAAAATATTATTCATATTAACTTAAATAGGTCGGCCTAGGCTAAAATACTTTTTTAATGGCATGCAGCTTGATCTATTTAACTAAATAGACTTATAAAAATATCTTGGCATGAGGCTATGCTAAGCCATAGGCCCGTGTAAGTATAATGAGAGCTTATATTAATTACGACATCGACATATTGCCAAATTTCTTTTTATATTATCAAATAACTTTTTATAAAATAATTCTTTCTTTTTATATTATTAACTTATGTGTATATTCATTTATTTTTTAAATTGTTTTATCAAGAACAAATTTTCTGTGTATGATAAATATTTTAAAATTTTTTAATAGTTACAATTATTAATTTCTTTATCGTTAAGCATGAAGGAGAAGGAGTGCACTGTGTTTATTTTAAGCAAGAAGGAGTGCGATGTTATCAGTTTTGTTTCTTCCTGTTGCCGGAGAGAGGAGTAGTAGCTACTGCAAAAGTGTTTTAGAGTGAGACTTTAACCGCAACAACTCACATCATGTGATAAATTTTAATCTTATCACAAAAGGCATATTTTTACTATATATGTCATCATATTTCAATTCTAGTTTATAAAAATACATTTATATATGTGAAAAACTTATGTAGATTAATAAGCTTAAGCTACTGAAAAAGTTAATAAATTTATGATTTAATCAAAGTACAAATTTTAATATATAAATAATTACAATAGTAAAAATATTATTCATATTAACTTAAATAGGTCGGCCTAGTAGGCTAAAATACTTTTTTAATGGCATGTAGCCTGATCTATTTAACTAAATAGACTTATAAAAATATCTTGGACTCAGGCTATGCTAAGCCATAGGCCCGTGTAAGTATATTGAGAGATATATTTGAAAAAATAATAATAATTGCATTTAAAAATTTGTAGAGGGTTTATATATTTAGGGATACTTTTTTTATAAAAGGTTCCCATAATTAGGAACAGAGGGAGTAATATTTAATACCAAACATAATTACAATATCAAAATATATGGTTAAATCTAAAAGATTACTTCAAATATTTAGTTATATTGATAAGTCCAAAGTTGGTATTTTTTTAAACTCTACGTACTTAGAACATCCACAATTGAGCACTATAACTTTGAGTACTTAAATGGGTCTCATATAGACACATCATTAATTTATTATATTTTAATAATAGTACCTAATAGGTACTCAAACCCTCCAATGAAGCACTCCTTAAAAAGTTCTAAAATGGGTCTCATCAATAACCTCACATCATTACAATAACTTATTATTTAATTATCTATTTTATAATATAAATTGATTGAATGATAAAATTACAAAATTAGTATGTACTATTTTTTTTATAATTCAAAAAAATAATTAAAATTTGAAATTTAATTTAAAGTAATATTGTCAAATTTTAAGAATTACTCAATTAAAAAATAATTTAAAATAACATTACATAATTTCAAAAATTGTGCTTTTGTGATGTACCAAAAAAAATTGTGTTTTTTTATAAATATTCATTAATTCAAATTGAATATATAAAATAAAGTGGGTCCCATGAAAAGAATATTTTAATGAAAAATAAGATGGGTCCAAGAGGAGATAAAGAGTTCTTATTTTAGAAGTGGTACATAATAAATACTCAAATTGGTGGTACTTCAATGGTAGTACCTAATAAGTATCATAAGTACCTAATAGGTACTACACCATTGAAGATGGTCTTATTAGCTAATTTTTATTTGTGTGTTTCCAACACACACACACACACACACACACACACACATATATATATATATATATATATATATATATATATATATATATATATATATACACACCGTAAGTTTGTATGATTTGATTGAAGTTCAATATTTTACCATTCCTATTTCTCAAAATTGGCACCAAGCTCAACTCTATCCGACCTAGAAGTTAAAATGAGTTGTATTAATATTTTATTTGCTTATAAAAAAGTCACTTTTATTTAGTTACAAACATTGTATTTAAAAGTCATATTTCAAGTAACACACATTGTTCTGATGAAACTTATTTTAAGGAAAATACAAAAAGTCGTATTTCTCATTATTATATTTGACTTTTATTAATAATTGTGATTTTTTTGTTTATAATAGAATTTAATTTATATACACCATCGGTATAAAATTATCTTACACATACATTCAATAATATATTGATATCTCATATAATGTGTTTTAAATCACATGACATATAACATTCATTAAACGACATGACAACATATTATTATATACATGTATAAAATAATTTTACATTAACAATGCACATAAATTAAACTCGGGATGGAGGGAGTAAGCTTTTTTTTTAAGTAGGAGTAAGTTTTTTTTTACAAAAGAATTATGAGTAAATTATTAGTTTTTTTTTTTTTGACAAAAGAAGTAGGAGTAAGTTATTGGAGATTGGAAAAAATCAAATAATGGAGGGAACTTTGACATTTTTTAATTTGGCTCTTCATAGATGATTTAGTGGTTCAAAGGTTGTCCTTGTGCCTTGAATTGATCAACTAAGGAAGGTAATAATTTACGTAAAGTAATAGTGCTAAAAGGTGATTGTTTTCTTCGGTAACCGAAGCCTGTGATCAAGGTAGGGGTAAATCCTAATCTGCTTTTATTAAATGCATAGGAGAGACTGGTGTGACTAATGTGAAGTTGGTGTGGAACAGGGACAATAAGTCGTAGTTGAAGAAATGAGAAATTGACATATATAAAGGAGGTTAACAAAATAAATTAAATGAGAAAATGTAAATTTGAAATATACCTAATAGAACTTACTTGATCATGCCAACGAACAATTGAACACGTGTCTCTTTCGGTATTTGAAAATAGAGGGATTGAAAAACCAAAAAAAAAATAGTAGGATTAAATTGGCCATTTTTTAGTAAAGACCCTTATAATTGAAGTTAATATTGTTGGATGTTAAGACCCTACTCGAGTTGCAATTTATGGAATTAGATTAGGTGCATTCAAATTTTTAGTGCAGTTATTTGATAGGCGTCCGATCACGATCGGACAGTTTAAATAAATATTGTAAAAAATACCGTTGTTAAATCATGATCGTCCGATCTTGATCGGACGATCATAAAGTGATTGACTGCATGACTACACAGAATCCGGGTCCGCAATTTATAGATAATGTCTTGTTGTAACTAATGTAAAAAAAATTATTTTAAGAGTTTTTTAATTTTTATTGTTTAGGACATATGTTTATAGTTTAATTGTTGTGCACTTAAATATGTAGAAAGATTTTTTACACATACATTAATGATGCGTTGCCACATCATGTGTTTTTAATTACCATACATGATGTGTCGGTATATTATTGGACGCATGTGTAAAATAACTTTACACTAACGGTGCATATAAATTAAATTCATATGTTTATTAACGTGAATGCAATATAACAAACATTGAAGCCCAATTATTTACCATTCGTCTACCACTATTGCTCAAAAACATGTAGTGCATGTATCTAGTCTATAATAAAAATGATCAGATATATCGGTTATTCAATGAAATTTGAATGTGAACTTTTGATTATAATTTGTTTATTAACAATAATTTTAAATTTATATATGCGATAACTTGTTTCGTCGCGTTAGTTTAAATTATAATTAGTCCGATACGAATTAGTAGTATTTAGCTTTTCCTAAATTAAAAAACACTGTAGATCGGCATGCTTCAGCAGGATTAGATGAATATCATGTAAATGACATTTGTTGTTGTCTTTATTGCATTGGATAAGTCTTATCAACTTACTACAATTATTTAATAAAAAAAATATATGTTTACTTTATAAATCACAAATATCTTAAGTAATTAAAAAATAGAAAAGTTTAACTATATTATTATGGCACATGTTAACAGACTCGATAAAATAAAATCTTAAAAATGATACATTCAATTTTTTAAAAGTCAAAATAATATTTCTCTTTCCAATACAAAATTTTCACTTTTAGATTTCTTAAAACAATGATTATATATTGAGTAAAAAAATTGACTATATTGATTCAAAAACAAAAAAAATGAATTATATACAATTTAGATAAATTAACATTTAAATTAGTTAGGTAAACTGAGTTATATATTTATATTTGAAATTTAAACGAAATCGAATTTATAGGGAGAAAGTGAGGGAAAGGAGAAATTTGAATTTTAATATGCAAAGTAATTAAAATCAACGAAGTAGTGTTCAAGAAAAAATGAAAATAAATAATGAGATTGGATGTGTTAGAGCATAAAGTATGTGTTTGGAACAACTTCTATATCACCTATACGCACGTCTAAGTTCTTGGAACGTGAATTAGTAGTAAATTGAGATGTTTGGCTTTAATATATATGAATTGCTTTTATCCTTGAACGTGCGTTTCCGTGAAGCTTCAATTCCTAGCTTCTCCGTTGGACCAAAATCAATTATCTTCTTTATGCTACAGTGCTTATTATATTTTTACCAAAATACCACATAGTACTATAGTAGTTGTTTGAAACTAATATATTTATTTATCTTTTATAAAAAATTATTAAAATTTTATATTTTAAAAATACTCGTCGAGACAAATTGAATATCTTATACGATAATATTTATTTTTATATAATAGTAGAAAATTACGACCAAAGTAGATTATATAAATAGTGCGCATGATTCCCAAACGACAAATAAAAAGAAAGTATTTTTAGTAAGTATTTTGCCAATTTATTAAAAAAGTTTTTTTAGTAACCTAGTGACTATAAATTTCATCTTAAAGGTGAATAAGTTGAGTGTTCAGACTTTAAATCCCGACTTCCATATAATATATGTAATGTCCCTAACAACTGAATTAAGCTCATGGGAACTATTAAAAAAAAAATTCTAAAAATAATTATATATTAAAGAAGAAAAGTTGCATTAAAAAGTCCCATTTTTTTATATAATTTTGTACCACCTATAAATAAATTACCAGAAAGCAAAAAAGAAAATACATATACAGACAAACATGAAATTTATAGATACACTTATATAAAACCCATTTTGGTAATTAGTCACCCTAAAAGCAATTTTGATCTAAGTTAAGCAAACAGTATAAATTGGTGAAAATCACTTTTACTGAATGTATCCAAACATAAATCAATTCTGTTCAACTCACTTTTAACCAAACTCAATTTTCTTAAACTCAATTCTATCAAACTCAATTCTCTTCGCCGCCAAACCAAACATACATAAAGTAGTATGCTATTTTTCCATTGGGTTTGTTTCATTTGCAGAAAGTAGTACTTTTGGAATGGAAATTGGACATAGTAAGACTTGTGGAGTGATTTTTTTTACTGTGACAACTCAAATGTTGCAGGAAAAAGGGCATAGGGAAGGTCAATATTCTGACCTTGATTGAAGTAAAATAGAATAAGTCAAAAAGATATTCCTCTTTGGAGTATAACAATAATTCAAAAATTTGTAAGGTAATTTTAAATTGGGTGCTGTTAACATGTGCATATAGGGCACATGTTAAGGTTTCTATAATTAGAAATTTGCATTTAATATTATAAACGAAATTAATGCTTAAAAGATATAATACACATGTTTCGAGAAAATATTTCTATACATGTATTCTTAACATGTGCCTTAGGTGCACATGTTAACATTTGCCTTTTAAATTTTATCAGCTTCTCCTGTAAATTTTATCGGCTACTTTGACTATCTTATTTTATAAATATATAAAGATAAATATTAGTATATAATATTTTGTTAGATTTGTATCGATATTTCAAAATATCAACTTTTAATAATTTTTAATAATACACAATGAAAGATAATAAAGTTCTAAATTATGGATCGGCAGGTGTGCACCAATACAACTTCGACACTTACTTTGGGATGGAGGGAGAAGTAAAATACTCACTATGTCCCAAAATAAATGACCTATTTTGACCACCTTAACGTTTGCCGATGTACAAAAATATTTAATCATAAATATTTTAAGCTATCTATTATTAAAAATTATATATTTTAGAAATATTCATCGAGATAATTCAAATATCTCATATGCTAATATTTGCATATACATATTAGTAGAAAAATATCGTCAAAGTATATCATATAAATATTAATCGTCAAAGTTATGGATCGACGTGAAACGATCAACTGTGTCACTCTTTGTTGGGACATAGGGAGTAGTACGCAAAGTAAATATTAGGTCATTTATTTTGAGACGGATGAAGTATAAAAAAAAAAGTAGTTTTTTTTTACATAAAAATAAATTAAATAAAAGTCAACCTCTTTTATTACTTTTCTTTTACGGTTGGTGAACCGTGAACCTGTTTTCACTATTACTACTATTATTTATTTATCCCTTAGAGTAGGAGTACTTACTTTAGTACATGGTTATAAATTATAATAAACTTTTACATAGGATTAAACAATCTGCACTCAGTTCGTCAAAAAAATAAAACAATCTGCACTTTAGTACAACAGTGTGATGTATATCACACTTCAACATTTAACATTATCTCTTTCGTTTTTCTTTCTCAACTCAAACGCCTTCTTTCTCTCTTTCTCTCTTGGATATCTCCAAACTCAACCCAAACACCCAATTTCCGGCCAATTTTTCCGGTCACCTTTATGCAAAAAAAATTACATAGTTTTCATCTTCTCATTATTCTCAATATTTCTGTCCAAATAGATTTTTAAAAGGAGCTTAGCTTGAAAAATGGTTCATTCTCCTCTTCATGTTTATTTCAAATAGATTTTACACATTACAATTTGATTGAATTTATGTACTCCTTCCGGTCCTAAATATAAGAGAAAATTTACTTTTTAGATACATTGAGAATGCAATGTATCTAGCCTATAATATAAATCAAATACATTAAATTCTAAATAAATCTAAAAAGTAAATCCTCTCTTATATTTAGGACCGGAAGTCCAAGTACGCATTTTATTAGATACATTGAGAATGCAATGTATCTAGCCTCATCCACACTGACTTGAAGCCTGAAAATATACTTTTTATTTCCCCAGAATATGTAAAAGTGCCTGACTACAAGGTATTTCTTCCTTCTCTTTTTTTGATTGAATTATATATTTTTTTTATTGATATTTCTTCTTTCTCTGTGGTCAATTTTAAAATTGTATTTTTCTCGGTTCTTCAAAAATGTGTTTGTGGTGGTGGAGCTATGATTCTGCTTTACAACATCACATGCCTAAACGTTTGCTAAAGCTTTGTCAAATTATCACAAAATCTTAAACCGCAGGTCATGTTCCGGTCACCAAAAGAGGGAACCTCTTATAAGAGGCTGCCAAAGTCAAGTGCAATTAAGGTTATCGATTTTGGTAGTACGGCCTATGAGCACCAAGATCACAACTATATTGTCTCTACTCGCCATTATAGGGCACCCGAGGTTATTCTTGGTAAGTTTCTATTTCTCCTATTTTCTTGGTAGTATGGCCTATATTGTCTCTACCAGGCACTATCAAACCAAGATCACAACTATATTGTCTCTACTACACCTATGATCTTCGTATTCACAATTTTTTAAAGCTTTTATTCTTTTGATACAGTTCAAAAGTAATTGTAGCTTGTTTAATTTTTTTCTAGGTCTTGGTTGGAATTTTCCTTGTGACATATGGAGTATTGGTTGCATTTTGGTTGAGTTGTGTTCGGTATGTTGAGGTTCTCAATATAGTGATTCATTAGCCATAAAATTTGATCAAAATATACTACATGAACAATGTTATGAACTGCAAAACGGTTTCAGGGAGAAGCTTTATTTCAGACGCATGAAAATTTAGAGCATCTAGCCATGATGGAGAGGGTTTTAGGCCCAATACCTCAGCACATGTTGAAACGAGTAGAGTGCGTACCATTCCAAATTAATGAATTAGTATTGTTTTGATTCATTTGTTGATATTCTCTAACTGCTCTGTCTCTTGCTTTCCTTGCACAGCCGTGCCGCAGAGAAGTATGTCAGAAGGGGTAGACTGAACTGGCCTGAAGGAGCAGTCTCTCGAGAAAGCATCAAAGCTGTCTTGAAACTACCCCGTCTTCCTGTCTGTAACATAATTTAGTTATCCAGCACAATTTTTTCTTATTTTCCACATTCTAAGTGTTTTTTTTGCTTCCAGAATCTGGTGATGCAGCATGTGGATCACTCAGCCGGAGAACTTCTTGATCTCTTGCAGGGTCTACTTCGGTTTGACCCCATCAGCAGGATGAAGGCTCATGAAGCACTCAGGCATCCCTTTTTTACCGGGGAGCATTACCCGAGGTATTGAATATAGGGTTCATCACGTCATCGGCAATAGATAATTGGTTGTTGTGTTGTGTTTGGCTATAGATAACCGAAACATCTGTAACTGTAAGTGTTCTTTGCTTGTTGGTTCTTTTTTCTTGATATATCACCGAGTGTGGGGGGTTAATTACCCCTTTATATTTGCCTACTTTTGTAGATAAATTTATTGTGGAGGATATTTCTCCATCTCCATTTTTGTACCATTAAAATGTAATTATAAGCATTTTATTTTCGACGCGATTCTGTTTTACCAACTTGACTGTGTGGTGATTGACTAGATATTGAACTTGTAATTATCACTTATTCCCTCTAGTTTCAAATATAAGCAAAAAAAACGGTTTCAAGATTCATTGATTATTCAATGAATCTGGAAAGCAATTTTTTTTGCTTATTTTTGAAACCAGAGGGAGTAAGTCATTAACAAGAGATGTTTAAGGAGAATTTGGCTTACAAGTTACACCCAGGTCCCAGTGGCTGATCTTCAAGCTAAGGTGTGTTTTGTCTGTGCTTAGAGATTCTTACCTATTTCAGGAGTGTCATGTTATTTTACTAAAAAGTAAGAGTAATATACACATAGCACTGCATAAGTATTCCCCTTGCTAGATTTAAAATTATTTATTTTCAAAATTAGATTTAGATGATTTCAAATCTCTCTAATGAAGGATATTAGAATTTGAGTTGTTTTCATTAAAATAAAATAAAAAATGAGACATGTCTTGGAAAGTGTATTGCTAAAGAAGAGAAGCAGAAGGCTAATATAATACTATGGCTCAACAAAATGCATCAACAGGCAAAAGGAACATAGTTCTTGATTTAATGGTCTAATCAAAATTTGGTAATAATTGTTTTTCTTTTGAGCAAATTATGATTTTTTAAATATTTTATTATATTTTAAGTCTTCACAAATAATAATAATATTAAAAAATGGAAAAAAATTACTTTTTTTATTAAAGAAAATGTAAATAGAATATTAAATAATAAATATATAATATTGTTAAAATATAAATGGAATTGTTGTGCTTTTTCTTGTAAACTTATTTATTCAATTTTTTATATTTCAGTGACAAATAATGGTCTCGTGTATAATTTTTAATCAAAAAATTGGAAATTTTATTAGAAATATTTAGGATAATTTAGTAAATTTGATATTTAATAGAAAGATATTAACGATATTCTCATTTTATGTATTCATTTTATGTTGGCGGGTTTCTTTGTATGTGTTGTCCGGAAATAGGAGGACTCAATGATTATTCGTTCGTCATAACCAAAAGAAAAAATATGATGTAACATTGAAGGAATCACTTGTAGTTTATAAAACTCAAAATAGAGTATATGAAAAAGACCAATGAATATACTCTTAGTAATTTGTGACTACTTGTAACTACTTTTAACAGACTCCAATTAATTTTAATAAAGTCCGATTTATTTTTAAGATTTCATTTTGAATTCTTATTGATCAATAAATTTTAGGCTATGTTTGAAAGTTTGGAGAGAAAAAGAAGAAAAGATTTCAACCGGAGTGCTTAATAGCTTGGATCCCTATAATAGAGATGGCAACGGGCGCCCGTGGGTGCGGGTGTGACACTTACCAAACTCACACCCGAAATCATCACCCAAACCCAGAGGTTGTTCGGGTGGCAAAACAACACCCATGCCCACATCCATTGGGTTCGGGTTTTTTCCACCCAAACCCGCAGCACATTTGAAAATAATTTGCAAATTTAATAAATTAAATTTCAACATAAACTTTAAATTAAATTACAACTAAAATTAAGGTCTTCCAAGGAAATTCAAACATAGACTTTCAAGAAATTACAACACAGACTTTCAAGAAATTAAATTACAACTAAAATTTAAGGTCTTCCAAGGAAATTGAGGGAGACTATGGGGGTAATTAGGTAATTATAAAATATTTCGGGTGGGTGTATGAGTTTCGGGTGTGGGTTTGACTGATACTAAACTCACACCCATATTATCGGGTGTCACCCGAACCCAAACTCAAACCCAGTCAAATCGGGTTTCGCCCGTTGACTTGGGTTTAGGTTTGGGTAGGTCTCTCGGGTTTGAGTTTTTTTTGTCATCCCTAGGTAGTAGGTAAAACATCTTCTATTATTATTATTATTGTTGTTCTAATAACACACATCATTCAATAAAGGGTAAATAGAGTTTTACCCCCCTGCAAAATACGTGAGATTTGCTTTACCCCCTGCAATTTTATTTTTTTTGATTACCCCCTTGTAATATCAAGATTCCATCATTTACCCCCCAATAGACACTTAGGCTTTAGAATCTTTACTTTTGATGATGTGTCAAGCTTAGTTGGAATTTAATTTTTTATTATTAATTTTTAATGCCACATGCAATTTATTTTATAAAAATATAATTTTCTTAAAAAATCAAGATAATAAGTTATATATTTTTTTCCCTGATTTAAATTTGTTTTAACTAAACTCAAATAATATTTTTTTAGTAAAAAAAAAAAAAACTAAACAAATTATTTTCTCACGCTAACTTGTCTCCTTCACTTCACCTTCATCTTCTTCTTCCCAATCTTAAAAATCATTCCTTCTTCCAATTCTCAAATTCAATTCCATCATCGCACCACTTTTCCCCTCTCTCATAATTTCTATTCAAAAGATAACTTAATTCAACCAATCAATTTTCAATCACCAAACCCTAATAATATTGGAAGGTGCGAGCGCCACTTTACGGCGACGACAATCTTGGATTTTCTGTTTCACATTGTTGTTGCTAACATCTATACAAAACAAAAGTTTGATTTTATTATTGATTATACTGCAAAACTTTTGCTCCAACTTCTTTGTGAACTATTGAGATTTTTTTGTTACTATATGTTGTGCAGAATGAGGGGAAAAAAAGGGGAAAGTGAAATCCAAAAATAATTGAGTAAGAACAAAGAGAAACTCTTGGGAAGAAGAGGAAAAGTTTTGTTTACTCATTGGAAGCAGAAGTAGGTTTGAGTAGCAGTTTTGATTTTTGGGTTTTTTGGGAAGAAGAAGCAGATTTGACGTTTGAGAAGAAGCAGGTTCTGTATTTTTTGGGAAGAAAAAAAAGCAATTATCAGTGAACTTTGATTTTCTAGATTTATGGGAAAAGGAAAGAATTATATTTATAATTGGATCTTATTATGTCTTCAAAAAAAAAATTGGATCATATTATATAATTATATATTTATATTAATAATTTTTTTAATTTCTTTTCTTTTAAAAAAATAATTATTAAATTATGTGACACAAATTATTTTCATAAAAAATGAATGAAAAGCCACATAGGCGTGCTACATCATCAATTTTGTCAAGTCAGCGTCCAACTAAGCTTGACACATCATCAAAAGTAAAGATTCTAAGGCCTAGGTGTCTATTGGGGGGTAAATGATGGAATCTTGATATTACAAGGGGGTAATCACAAAAAATAATTTTGCAGGGGGATAAAGCAAATTTCACGTATTTTGCAAGGGGTAAAACCCTATTTACCCTTCAATAAATTCAATAAGATATGCCCTATTTTCACTTTCACCCATAGTTATGTTCCTTACCTCTGAGTAGTAGGTCTGAATTTTTATATGTCTGTATTATATACAAAAGGCTTTGATAACAAAAATATTTTTAAGGATTATAGCATATATATACTTTCAAAATATTATTCTAATTAAGCTAAATACTAGTAAAATAACATGCCAGATTTTTTGTAAAAAGAACGGTCAGATTTAATATTTTAAATAAATATCCTTTAAAAAAAAAATCGAGTAGCCTAGTAGATAATTGAGGTGTCTTAGGTTCGAATCTCGATTCTTACATATAAAATGTAATGTCCATATCAACTGAGTTAAACTTATGGATTACATTCTTAATTCCTCTTTAGTTGTGGAACAAAGGTGTTATTTTGCAGTTACAAAAATAACTCAAAGGACAATGCAAAATGAACATACGTAAAAACTAATTGTGCAAATTAAATGTAATAAAAAAAATATCAATTTGAGGAGAAAAAAACAACTTATAATAAGACCAATCCAAAATGAAAGTCAAACTTAAACATAATTTTGTCTTTATTTAAGAAAAATTTCCTCTATCCAATCTACCTCTTTTTTTTGTTTGTAAAAGAAATATAAAATATCATAGAAATTCATACACAATACAAAATTTCAATTTCAAATATAGGAGAGTGGAACGTTGTAACAAAAAATAAAGTAGGAGAGTGGGTGAGCTTTGGCACCGTATAATGTTGTGGACACGAGAGAGTGAGTACCTAGAAGGAGACTTAGTAGAGGACAAAGTAAGGGTTGTTGAATAAGTATATTAATATTAATTATACTAAAAATAATAATAAGGTTGTAATGTAGAGGAGTGCTAGTAACACACTCTTTAATAAACACACTCTAACACACTCTTTTTTATTGGTTAAAATTTATATGGGACCCATAAAAGTTATATGGGTCCACATTTTTTTATGGGACTCATGTGAATTTCAACCAATAAAAGAGAGTGTGTTTGTTAAAGAGTGTGTTGCTAGTATTATTCTTGTAATGTAATAAGGATGTAATGAAAAATATGGGATGATGTGAAGAGACGTGTTTACGAAGAAGATTATTCTAAAGGCGGCTTCTAGTTGCATCGCCACCCTTTTTTGACCCTTTGTTATTTTAATTCATTTTCATGCACTTCTTCTTAGTAATAGAGTTAGCAATTTCCTATTTTATTTTTAAATACTAATATAATGTTTATTTCTTTGAACCGAAAAATTCACTCACACAAGAACAACCCTCCCTCCTTCCTTGACCATACATGAAAACGACTGCATATTTATATAGTTTTGGCATTTGCCTGAAAACTACGTACGATATGTATATGTATGATAATGGTTATGCTTTTAAGTATTAGTAAGACACCCTTTCATAAAAAATATTGGTACGACACAAATATATATAAACCATTAATCTTGACCGGTCTTAATAACATGTCAAACGATTTTAGATTTTTATAAAACTTAACATAAATGATCTATACGATATAAGTTTTCAATCCAACGGTGGATTTTGTAAAATTTGTATTCGTTAAAGCGTTATTGAGCAGTGTAACATTACTCAAATGTTACAACGATGTAATTTGATATCTCCCCATATATATATATATATAGGGTAAAAAGTGTTTTTCGTCATTTTAATTCGGGTAAATTTAGGTTTTAGTCTCTAAAAAAATATATTTCGTTTTGCCTTTTTAATACAAGATTCCTTTCATTTTAGTCTTTCGTTTAGACATGTCACACAAAAATGATGACATAGCATGCATTTAATCTGCCACGGGTACAAGGAATGATGATTTTACATATATATTTTTCGGGCAAAGTATGATTTTTGTCCCTGTAATGTGGGTGAATTTGGATTTTAGTCCCCTAAAAAGAAAATTTATTTGTTTTCCTTTGTAATATTAGATTTGTATCGTTGTATTCTCTCTCATTTTGACACATCACACAAAAAAGTTGACATGACTTCTATCTATTGACTGGACCACTGTCATGTCTGTTTTTAACACTGATTCAATATTTTTTAAATATGTTCTCTCTCTAAACTTACCAAAAGGAACATAGATTTTTCTTCTTTTGCCAAGAAAAGGGACATAGAATAAAATTTCTTCTCTCAGACGACCCTAATATACTTGTAGAGAGTTTTCATCTTTTATAAAACGATTTTAGGTCTTTGAAGTTAAACCTTCTTATAGACTGTTGTTCACTCCAATGCGCCTCTAGGGCGTGTCTATGTTATAGTCCTCCTTTGTGCTAATGACCCATATGGACCTGATCCATTGCAAAATGAGCCTAGGTCGAATCCAAAACAAAGTCCTTCGAAAAAACCTACAAGTTAAACATAGTAAAAAATCATTCTAAGATGTATACATAAATTTGTGGAATAATGAAAATTGTTTCAAGAAGAAGTTCTCACTAACAAAAAATTACAGGGTGCAACACTCTTTGTTCATATGTCCTATGATTCAAAGATCAATTGCATTGATTTCATCTTCTTCACTCCAAATTTGGTTCGTATTTCATGCCCAGAGTTTGTTTTAGCAAATAATATGTCCTTGCAACACAAACTCTAATATATATCGTCTTTCATTTGAGTGCAACAGTTGCAACCTCGTTGTGTACCTCCTCACGACTACTTGTTTTTTGTGGTTTTGTGAGTTATTATTGAATTATTATTAATTAATTATTTATTTTGCTTTAAATGTTTTATTATAATATCTAGATACTTGTAATTAATTAGTTTGTTAATTGATCTTTTTTTTTTTGATAAGATAAGGAATATAAAAAACTAAGGACCGACTACATAGGAACAAGCTTCCCTTAAGTCTTTATCAAAAAGCAAATTAATACCAGGACTAATAACATCTAACATAGAAGGGGAAAAATCTGCTTGATGATCCCTTAAAGCAAGAGCGTCGGCACAAGTGTTTGCTTCACGATGAATGTGATTTATACGAATAGTCGACCCTGAGAGGTTGATAAGGTTTATGATCTCCTGGAGTAGAGGTTGGAGATGAAAAATGGAGGTATGACGATTCTGGATCATATTGATGGCATGTATGGAATTTGTTTCAAGAATGACATTTTAAGTTGCATCTCTCTCATTATCTGAAGACCAAGGAGAATTCCTTTTAATTCTGCAAAGAGAGCATTTCCTGACCCAAGCTTACACATGAAACCTTTAACAAAGTTTCCATTGTGATTTCTGATAATTCCTCCGCAAGCCGCTTGACCGTGTACATACGATCCGTCTGTGTTTATTTTGAAAAACTCAGGAGGAGGCTTTGACCAATGCATGTATTTCCGGCACGGGTTTAGAGATCGAGATGCAAGAGGGGACTTCATCTCTTTTTCAATCTGATAAGCTATGTCTATGATTTTTGAAGTGAGATGCGTTGCAAGCTCTGTCTCTCTAGAAAATACTAGTTTATTGCGATCCTTCCAAAGAGACCAAACCGAAACACCAAAAAAAGTAGGTCAATCCGTGTTGCTAGCTCCAATATGTTTAGTAGTGATGTTCCATTCCAGCCAACCGTACAAGCCAAGACTGAAAAACTTGGCCCAATTATCTTCCGTGATGAACTGGTTCCAGTAGTTTTGAGCGTCCTCACAATCTCGAAGCATATACATTATGGTTTCCGGGTAAGATTGACATCTGGGACATGTATCATCTGTTGTCATCTGGCGGTGTGCTCTGACTACATTTGTCAGCAATGATCCATGGGCTAGCTTCCAAAGAACAACGCGAATCCTATTTGGACCTCGCCACTGCCAAACCTGATCAAACAAAGGACTAACATTAGTATTGTCATTATCATTACTACTAAGAAATTTATAAGCTGAGTTTATACTAAAATTTCAATCCGTGGACATATTCCAATTGGGAATATCACTATTTCCGACAATAGGTGGCTTCAATTTTGCAATCAAATTACAAATAGACTCTGGGAGACGAGTGGCCAACATATTCCAATTCCAATCCCCGTCTATCACATAACTAGATACAGAATACTCGATTTCACCGATAGGAATAAGGTTTGAGTATTGATCCTCCAAGACACCACAATTTGGTATCCAAATGTCCTTCCAGAAACGAGTTCCATGACCATCATTTATCATCCATTTGATGTGAGGGTTGACATGCTCCCATGCTTTAACAATAGCTTTCCAAATGTTTGAAGAGTTACTTCGAGCGATAATATTATGGATAGACAGGAAACCACAATTATATTTGGCTCTCATAACTTGAACCCAAAGCTTATCAGGATCCGCAAATCATTAGTTTACTAATTGAGTTCATATATATGACATCCAGAGCTTAATACTGTAATTAATATATTTGACATATAATATAATAAAAGTTTGATATATTAATTACTCAATATATTTAAAAAGTAATCATTCTTTTATATTAAGAATCGAAGAAAGTATAATAATATTTCATGTACTAGTTTATGATCTTTCTTAAGAGAAAAATATGAATTCTAATAAAGTTTTCTTTCTATCAATCTGTCATGCTTACTCATTCTAAATCCTAAGAGATGGAATATTCATCTCTTTTCTTTTTATGACATTTTACTCATCGACTTTTCCAAGTCTAATAATAAAAATCGCATTGATTACCATTTTTCATATGTGTGCATTACCATGCTGTTACTACTACTAAACGATGATGACAATGAAATTAGAAAAAAAATGAAAAAGTAGCCATGAGGACATGGCACTTTGACTCATTCCATTGCATGTGTGTGTGTGTAAGACCATGACTGTTGACTGTTAGAAATTCTTAGGTGGCATGGCTATGGTTTCATGTGGTCTCCACTTAACCAAACTATAAACTATAACTACAACCAAATACTTATACAACTATAACATAACATGATACTCTTTGTGCTCTCTTTGTTTCTTTTTATGTTCTTGTTCTGTTCTGATGGATTAGACAAGTTCCTAAAAACAACATGATCCTAAGCAACAAGGTCATTCTATTTTTGTAGCTGGCTATTGTTGTGTGTTTGTTTGAACTTTGAATTTTCTTATTCCATTTGTAGAAGAATGAGTCAGAGTAGACAAAAACAAAAACAAAGACAAAAACAAAGACAAAGACAAGGTCAATTGTTTTAGGTGGGAATATGGAACACAATTGTAGACTCAAAAAAACTGCAAATAACTAATTTCCATTTACTATGTATGTCTATGTCTATTACCAATCTTTTGAACCACCCAAATTCATTACCTACTCAATAGTCAAAACTATAGCAAAAATGCTTTAATGGGTTTGGATCAATTTTCAATCTTTTTCATCACCCTTTTAGCAATATGTTAGGAGAAGAAGGAAAAGAGAAACCTTCCCCTATCAGGAGAACCTATTCACGTTCAGTTTCATGGACAGATCGTTCTCCGAATAGCCGTAAACCGCCACCTGGAAATAGTAAACCAAGACCACTTTTACCACCTCTTCAACCTCTCTCAATCAACAAACGTAGCGTTGAAGAATGGCCAAGTGCTGGATCTGATGATCTTGGTGTTTGGCCTCTTCCACAAACTCCAAGAGGTTCTATTACAATCAATGAACCTACCAAAGATTTTCAGTTCAAAAGGGATAAGTTAGCTTTCTTTGACAAAGAGTGTTCAAGAATTGCAGAACATATTTACTTAGGAAGTGACACGGTTGCTAAAAACCATGAACTTCTTAGACAGAAAGGAATAACACATGTGCTTAATTGTGTTGGATTTGTTTGTCCTGAGTATTTCAAAAGTGATTTTGTTTATAAAACACTTTGGTTGCAGGATAGTCCAACAGAGGATATAACATGTATTCTCTATGATGTGTTTGATTACTTTGAGGATGTTAGAGAACAAGGCGGTCGCGTTCTTGTTCATTGTTGTCAAGGGGTTTCTCGATCGACCGCTTTGGTGATTGCTTATCTCATGTGGAGGAAAGGACAAAGCTTTGAAGATGCTTTTCAGTTTGTGAAAACTGCTAGAGGAGTCACAAATCCAAACATGGGTTTTGCTTGTCAACTCTTGCAGTGTCAGAAACGTGTACATGCTATGCCTGCAAGTCCTAGTTCTATTCTAAGGATGTATCGAATGGCTCCTCACTCTCCTTATGATCCTCTTCATCTTGTTCCTAAGATGGTTAACCAACCAGGTTCATTAGCACTTGATTCTCGCGGTGCTTTCATTGTTCATGTTCCTTCTGCTATTTATGTGTGGATTGGGAAAAATTGTAACTTGTTTATGTCATGCAATGCAAAGAGTGCTGCTTTTCAGGTTGTGCGTTACGAGGGAGTAAAGGGTCCAATTCTGAGCATCCATGAAGATCAAGAATCACCCGAGTTTTGGGTTGCTCTTTCTGACGAGCAGCGTTTATCAGATGATTCTGATAAACAACTGGTGTTGTCTTCTGAAAAGATGGAGATTGCTAGTCTAAGGAAAGTTGATGCTTATGATTTGGATTTTGAGATTTTTCACAAGGCAGTGTCTGGTGGGGTTGTTCCGCCTTTTTCTGTAGCTAATGCTGGATCAGAAACTTGTCTTCCTGCTAAAGAACATGGTTGGGCAAGATTGAGGAAGAAATTTGCCAGTGGTGACATGAAAGAAATCTTAACCTCCCCTAAGTGGAAGTGTGATGTGATTATGGAGGAAGAAAAACAAGATTTTGTAGATGATGATGATCCTTTGTCAGCTTCACCGTCATCAAATCATCCCAGTGACTGTGGTTCCCCGGATTCCTTTGAATGTTATCCAACCAGCTTAGGCAAAGCAAAAGATACTGTTGAAGACATGGACTTGTCTGATCATGGTGTTGCTTCTTTGCTGCCACTATCTCCTTCTTTTCCTTGTTTTCTAAGCAGCAGCCCAAAATTCAATTACAAGTCGCCAACACTTTCACCTTCAAGTTCTGATTATGCAAGTTCATTTACATTTTCACCTTCCTCTACCAATTGGTCAGACCTGTCATTCATGTCTTCTCGGCAGCCATCCCCATCTGGCCACGAATCAGTTGAACCATTTTATGTTAAAGATGTGTCTTTCTCAACAAATTCCTCTTTACTTAACAGAGAAGTTCTCTCTTTGCCGTCAGAGTCATTTTCAACTGATCACACCTTGGGAGGGGAAAACTCCTATTTGCCATCGAAAGGATCTTTTCTCTCTATTGCAGCACGAAGAGGGAGTCATATACCACCTCCGATGTTGCTAACCTCTGTCAATGAATCCTCTAAAGTTCGTAAGAACCTGGTAAGATCACAGTCATTCCCTTTGCCTGATTTAGATGTTAATGTGATGAAAGATGGTAGTTGCAATAAATCTGATAATGAAAACAGTGGGAAATGGCTAATAGCAGATGATGCTATCATTAGTTCAGGTGCTGAACAACAGAATGAGATTAATAATAAAGAGGATCATGGTATCATGTTGTGTAACATGATGGCTGAGCTTGAAGTACTGGAGAAAGTGAATGAGATCAGTTGAGCCAGAATTGGCTAATTTTTATATGTAAATTTGGACTCATGCTCAGACTCTATTCAGTGCATGCCCAATAAAGATTCTGTGTGCTGTGCACTGATTCTGTTGGAAGTACAAAACAATATATAATATATAAACAAATATTAAATTTAAGTGGAGAGCCTATATTTCTTTTGATTTTATACTGTTTCATCTGTTTTCCTATTCTTGTTGTTCATTCATCAATCCAGCATGAAGATCTTGCTAGTAATGATGAGACAAAGTTAAACATCAATTCATCAAGCACTAATATTGAATTTTATGTATTATACAAGCAACTTATGAAGGAAACGATAGCAGAACTAGGTTGTATAAAGATCCAGTTTTGCAAAATGTTAATATCAATCTGTTACTGATCACTGTTTACATTGATAAACAAAATGAAGTTTCAGTTTGATTGATTGGAACAATTGGTTTATTTTAACATGCTTGGTCTGAGGCACAGTCAACTATTAGTTTGTCTAACTGAAATGCGTTATATGTATAAATACGGTAGACAAACTAAATATACACAATATTAACAGCAATAAATTATGTGCCACTAAAGAAGCGACTGTGTCCAAATTTTGTCTAGCAATTGATTTGATTTTTTGCTTCATTTTCAGGAGGAATGCACCTACTAACACCAAAAGCTGGACTAAGAATAAGCCCCCGAGTATTTTTCCCACTAGCATACTGAAATCAGGACATGTAGCTTGCATTACAGATGGAAATATGGGTGATTTGTTCATATATATATATACCCCCAAAAAACATGTAATACTAATCCGCGGAAACGGGACATGCAGTAAACAAGGATCAGGTGTATGATTATTTCTTAAAGCCATTCTGCGACCTTAAAAGTGCCATTGTGGGACCAAGTGCGCTGCATCTCGCTCTCTGAGACCATGGCCTATTGCCTGAAGTGTCATCTTTCTTCCAGCGATCCTCCTGTGCCAGCCTGGCCTTCTTTGCTTTTAATGCCTCGTTGATTTCCTCCCAAACGTTGACTTCTCCATTTTCTGTATATAGAGAATCAACATATGTAAGTGTAGTGCAGGTGCATCAAGATGCTTTCATATTTATATACAATAAACCGTGTATTTTAAGAATCATAAAATGTACATTACCTTTAGTAGGGGCATGGCCCTCCATTTGTGGCTTTGAGCTTCCCGCAGCAATTTGATTACCCGCAAGTTTTTCATCAGTGCTATTGTTAGTTGCTTTTGTAGGAGTGACAAAAGCATTGCTAGAAGCAACTACAGTTGCCAAATCAGAGTGGCCATGCTTAATAATTCGAACATCAGCTAGAGATACATAATCGATCTGTAGAAGTAAAATACTTTGTCATTTTCATGCAAATACATGTTTCTTTTGTCAATAGACAGGTCTAATGGACATTGATTGTCAATAAGGCTTTTATGCTATGTCAGGATAGAGAGAGTAATATAAAATTAAATTATTTAAACTCAGAACAAGATGATGGTAATCTAAGGAGGAAAAATTTCTGGTAAGATTTTCAATACATCTTCTCAACTTCTGGTTTATAAAAACATAAGGACAAAATTTAGGTGTGGTTCCTAGAGTGATGTTTCGTTTTTACTATTCTTTAATCACAATTCAACTCATGAACAGTATAAATAAAACCATTTTAAATTTACATTTAACTATAAAAATTAACCCACGTAGCATTTGTTCTTAACATAAACCTTGGTAGTATTTGCGTGCTATATCGGGCAAAACTCACATGCCAATTGGATAAACTTGTAGAAACCTTTCTAAATGCGCTTTTTTTAAGGGAAGAGATAATAGAATCTTTTTTTTGTGGCACTGGTGTCAACATTTGTTCATCCAGTGCATAAATTCCAGTACATCTTTTTCAAGAATTCTACCCCATTAATTAAGCTACTAAGCAAAATGATTTGAAGAAAACAAAAATTAAAATGGAGTTACTTTACCTCTAAAGAACCATCTTCCTGATAAGGGGATGGATCATACTGTGCAGGTGATATGTCGTCATCTATGTCATTTATTTTCTTCCTAAAATCAAATGGAAATTCAGAAACTTGCTCCAGCCATATCTTGTTTGATTTACTATCATACTGCGTTATTTTCCCAACCTACAAGGACATGAAAGTAGTACATCTTACTTCTGATGCAAATAGTTTTGTACAAGATAGTCCAAAAGCAAACTTGATAATAATTACTCTGAAGGAGGAGATCTCAGGAGTCCAAGATTCTGACAATTCAATCAATCTATAAGCAATAACATTGCCTTCCTGCAGTATATGAAGAAGCTAATTAGTAGTATATCAAAAGAATAAAAGGAAACACAATTTACAGATTCATAGCACTGAATAAAATTAAGAATTTGAATGGTATGACCAAAGCAGCTGAAAAAACTTCAAACACATAGTTGCCGGTTGATTAATTTCTTGGGTACTTAGAAGCATGAAACATGCCACAAGGACACACTTAGAAGAAGAAAATAAATACCTTAGGCAAGTCTGTATAAGGTGTAAGCTTTTCAAAATCTACGGCATCGAATGTCTGTTTTTTCCCATAATTCTGAACAGTAGGACAGTTTTGACTGGGTTGCTCATAGTCATCCTGTTTATGGGATGAGGTCAGCTCTTTACCCCATTTCTGGCCCTTATTGCTGGTAGTACCATTCCACTGAACAGCAGAACAGTCTTGACTGGACTTCTCATAGTCATCGTGTTTATGAGATGAGGTCCTCTCTTTACCCCATTTCTGGCCCTTCTTGCTGATAGTACTATTCCACTGAACAGTAGAACAGTCTTTACTGGACTGCTCGTAGTCATCCTGTTTATGGGATGAGAACTCTTTACCCCATTTCTGGCCCTTCTTCTTGCTGGTAGTACCCTTCCACTGAAATGTGTCCTGAAACATACATATAACATATACACATCAACAGGCCTGCTATGATCAAATGGTAGCATACCTTTTGAAACTCAAAAATCAAAGACAAATCCTTGCTTTCCGCAAGGTTTTGACCTTATGGTCAATCAGACATGGAATTACCATTATGAGGTAAATTCTTGAGTAAATAATGAACATGGCCAGTTAAACTATCTGAACTATTCGGGGCCCTTCAGTTAGAATTAAGATATGGATTATGGATTGCATGAGCTGTTTTAAATGAACTAAATCAATCAAGTGCTAAAATAATGATATTAGGCAACAGTTTGATTCTTTCCGAGGTAAAGAATTTTAGCTGCTCCCAACTCTCTCCATTTACCCATTACGAACCTAGAAAAGGAACTAAAAGTAACAAGAAGTCTATTTTGGAAATTTTGTACCACGAGATTTCAAGTCACTCAAGACTGGAACATTCTGTATCCTCCATCAAGCTATAGTCTAAAAAACCCAAATAAATAAAAAACAAATGATGATACTAATGTTCAGTACAATTTTGTGCAGATTGATTATATCACATAAACATATTTGATGTTGACTCTTCAGAATAGTAAGTTAAACACAGCCAAAATTGTATATGTTACAGAGGAAGGTCAAACAAACCACTGGGAGCTGATTCTCTGGCATTGCAAGATCTGCATCAAATAGACCATAAATATGTATCATATAATCAGATCATGAAACCAACTCTAAAGTCGAAAAACACAGATACTAGTTTATAAATCTATATAGCAAAGAGGGTTCTTAAAAAACCTTTTCCATGGGGAAGAAACCGAATGTGCCCTGGCCTGATTTCCACAGGAACCATGTCATCCTCTGCTCCGCTTTCTTCATCAGATTGTTTATGCACATCAGAAACTATGCAATCATTATCTTTGGTAGGTAATTGATGATCATCTTTTTCAAGTACCTGACTCGGATGAAGCTGAAAATGTAGAGAAAATATTTTCTTTCAAACAAGTGACATAAGACAAGTGACCTTAAGAAGACTGATGTATAATTTCCACCCTTGCAATATTATGAACTGGGCATCTTACTAACCAGACTATACACATATAAACCAACGAGTAAACAAAACCATATACAGCAATTATCAGTAATAAGTAGTATCAAGAGTAACCCATTTCCAATCTCCATATAAAAGGGAAATGACCTCAGCAGTAATATTACTAGATCAGATTACCTTCTCCTTCTGCTTCTCCTTATCGTTATCCTTCTCCTGATTGTTATCCTTATCCTTCTCCTTCTCCTTCTCCTTTAATTTTAGTTCCCTCAACCATTTTCTCTTGGCTTTTTTCCGTCGAGCACTTCTGCTAGGCAACTGAGAAAATAAAATAAAATCAATAAGTTAAAGCGTATAAATTTGAACACCCCCTCATTCTGTGAAGGGATGGGCTGGCAAATATAATATGAAGTATCTAGGAAGATGGTCCATGAAAACATAAATAACTAATTTAATAAGCATCAATAATCTCCAAGTGCCATAGTATACTTGCTTGAACTAAATATGAAATACTGCTTTTATTATCTCGGGAGATGAGTATTTTTACTGGACTAAAATTGACCCTCCATATACACAGAGGACATCCAGTCTCCGAACGAATTTTAGATATCAATTTGGTCACTCAATGTTTCAAATGGAGATCAATTTACTCCCTTGTTATCTCTTATGATATCAATCTAAGCACCGAGTTAATGGTGATTTTACACTAGAGGACAAAACTTGTGTTCAAGATCTTTGGAGTCTTGATGCCTTGTGTGTCTTTGAAGGCTAAATTTCAATTTGAATATTTACTCTATTTTATTTAAGACCCATTGATCAACTAATCAAGGTAATAGAAGCTTAGTTAAATGTGTATCAAATTTCAAAACCATTAAATAAAACAGTACCTTTTTAGTTTCACATTCATCGTGGGGCTGAAGAGACCTACATGAAATATAGAAGAAACAGATAAGGTCAATCTTATTTTCTACTTTCAATATGCTGGAAACATACATCATCATTGTGAGGAACAAGGGTCTAAATTTGGAAGAAAACAAAGGATTCAATAGGAGGAATCCAGGAATAAAACAGCTTATACATGAAAATCGATTTCTTACTTCAAGAAAGCACATCTCTCAATCTAAAAACATAGATAGAAAAACAAGCACGCAACAAATTGCCCGTGAAATTTTATCAGTTAACTATCTTGCCCAAAATGGACCAAATATACACTGTAATTCACAATTAGAAATGGAATATGTGTGTGTGTGTGTGTGTGTGTGTGTGTCTGAGAAAAATGCACCTTGTTTCATTGCTTGTTGACCCATTTTTGTCTTTTTTCTGACTAGATAAAGTGGATGACTTGTCAATGTCCTTCTTGGCACGACTCACTTGGTGGTGAGAACAGTCTTTAAAATTTCCATTTTCCTCCTCAGGAAGGACAGCTGTGTTTTCGGTAGTAGACATCTTAATCTTCTTCTGACTGAATAGAAAAAGAAATGGAATCAAAGTATCAAACTAAGAACTCGATAGTGTTTACATACACAAATAACTACTTCATAAATTCCAAAGTCTAAACTAGCGATAACTACAAAAGGGAGATGCGAAAGTAATGTATAAACTTAAAACTTGAAAAAAAATTAAAATAAAAGTGGAAAAATAATGCCTGCTGCTCAATATATCCCCCAAACCCCAGACAAAGAGATTGGCCAAAACATGTTACATAGCAAACATATTATAAAAGCATCCTTACAAAATTCATCACTTCAATTAAAACTAGATTCTATATAAAAGATGAAACTCATACAGCTCGACAAGTCTGTAAGCTTGCAGGCACTAACAGTTAGAAAGTGCAAGGAAACAAACCTAGGACTCTTGAGTTTCTTCGACGCTTTTCTCTTCTTTGAGTTTGCATTCTCATCCGGTTTAGTTTCCACATAAACTACATCTTCAGATTGATCATTGTCACCGTCATCATCTTCGGAAAGACTTTCATATTCTCCCTTTTCCTCTTGAAACCCCTCAATTGCGAGAAGCTTTGGACCCTCTATAGATTGATTCTCGTGTGTGTCAGATAACAGCATTGCAGATTTACTAACAGTCAACGAGCTTCCTTTTCTTTTCACACTACCATATTCATACACATACATGCAATAAGCATTAAAACTATATAGACAGCATAAGAAATCCAACCATTCAATAAAACTCACCACACAATGTCTTTATCCTTCAAAATACAAGTCGACTCAAATGATGGTAAAACAAAGCCATCCATCTGCATTAAATTTTGGGGGTAAAAATATAAACAATAGCCAGTTAAAATGACATTTTTAATCATGAAGGTGTTTTATTATCCAACTCATTTAGGGCGTTTTTAGATAAACAACTTAATCAAGTGTTTATTACTATAAACGCTTATCATATAGTAAGTGTTTGTATATAAAATGTTTCCATAACAAAAAATAAAATAAAGTATACTATTTTCAAATAAACTGGGTGACCTATAAACTATAAAATGTTTTTGTAAGCTATCTTAGGCTTTGTTTGGCAATGCCAAATTTTGAGCTTATAGCTTATAAGCTCATTTTGAAGAAAAATAAAAACTTGTTTAGTAAATTTTTTTCTCTCGATCTTATAACTGTTTTTTACTAGCTTATAGGTTATAGCTCATCATTTTTCCTTCCAATTTTACCCCTGTCATCTTATTTGAATTTTTTTTTTTTTTTGTCATTTCATATTTATAAGCTAGTTCAACCGTCAGTTTTACCAAACACTACAAAGGGCCCGTTTGGAATAGCTTATTTTTGAGCTTATGCAAAACAGCTTATGCAAATAAGTAAGTTTTTGAGTTAATTTATAAGTTCCTACTAAGAAAAATTGTATTTTTATAAGCTATTTTTTCATAAACTTCTTTGAAAAACTTATATATTTGCATAAGCTATTTTGCATAAGCTCAAAAATAAGTTGTTCCAAACAGGCCCAAATTCAACCAGCTGGCTTATAAGCTATCAGCTATTTTTTACCAAACAGGGGCTTAGAGAACTCATAAAAAAAATAAGCTAAATGTAACTTATGACAAGTCATAAGCTATCACAAACAATGAAATAGATACTTATACTAGTAAATAACCTAAAAAAAAATTAAAAATTAAAACTTTGAGTTGTGATGAATAAAAGATGAATGAATAGGGCATGCAAGTATGAGGAAAGAGATGTACCGATAAGGTGATGCCATCGGGACATGTGCGGTTGAGACGGAAAAGGTTTTGAAGATGAGAGGTGAGATCGGAGATGGTAGTGAGATTGGGTTTTAGAAGAAACCAGCAACGCTTTAAACCTTCTTTCTTCTTTGATTTGGTGAGAATGCGACGATCGTCGAATAGTAATCGGAGTCTTACTTTGTCGGACATCGTGGTGAATGTTGCGGCTTTGTTAGTCACAGTCACCATTTTTCTTAAACCCTTGCTT
Organism: Trifolium pratense; assembly: GCF_020283565.1. Lineage (NCBI taxonomy): Eukaryota > Viridiplantae > Streptophyta > Magnoliopsida > Fabales > Fabaceae > Trifolium > Trifolium pratense. The sequence goes on from NC_060060.1 coordinate 53,736,338, forward strand.
GATAACACTGCTCTTTCTTCACTCTTTTTCGGTTGAATTAACTTTTTTTTTTTTTAATCAATTTATAAATATGAAAAATATAAAGTATATTTAATTTTAGAGGAGGGATCCGTTAACTCAAGAATAAATATTAATTAAAAAAACAAAATGTAAGATGACAAAGATAAAATTAAAAGAAAAATCTATATTATAAGTAAATCGATATTATTGTCAAATATATCTCTAAAATTGTAAAACGTCTATCAAATACTTTCTTGTTCCGTTAACTCCGTTTGTTTTGATGACGTGGACGTTAACTGAGTACATGACAACTGCAACCTAGACTCCATGCCACTGAGTCTGCTTTGAGTGAATAGCCACATCATATGGGGTATTTGACCGAAATTCGTAACAAATATAACATTCTAACAGTCATCTTTATATTCTATTTGTGAGTTTTGTTCATCACTTTAGTGGTGTTTTCTTCTCCATTATTCTCCATTCGAGCATAATGGATGGTGGAATTGGTTATTCAAATCGCACGAAAGTGAAAGAAACAAGAAGCTCTTCTTCCATGGGTGAATCTAAGAACCCTAATTTTCTTGTATTTTTTTAGTTTTGGAATCAAAACTTTGGCACCCATTAATTAATGTGCATAAGTTTGTATTACGTTGTCTGCATTCTGTTGTATTTTAAGCATAATTAGTGTTATTATGAAAATATAATAGTCAAATTAGTCTCTGCAATTTATAACTTATTGTCAAATACCCTCCTCAAAATTTACAACTTAAATGCAAAATCCCCCAATGAACAATTGACGATGACAACGACTGAATGATGGACGATTGACGACATTATTCTCCTATTCTTCATATGTGAAATAGAGAATAAGTGAAGGGTACGTTAACATGGTACTATGCAAAGGTTGCAAAATGAGTCTCGTCCGGGAGATGAGTGTGGGAGAATAAAAATGAACACAAAACATATTGAAAACGGTTGTGCGGAAGGAAAATTACACAAGATGGCTAAGGTTTATTGAATGTATTTTAACGTTTTTGGTGGAAGCAAAATTTACGGGATAAAACTGAAAAAGGGCAAAAAAAAAAAAATTGGTTTAATCCTTCGAACCAAACAATTTGCTCAGAAAACTAGATATAGTTCAACAAGTTTTCCTACCTAGTTTTTTTTTATTACTTTTTCCACCCCTTTGCGCTAACACCAACTTTAATTATCGCTCTAATCGATCGACCGCAAGATTTTGTTTATGAATTTTTCCACTAAGATTGAAACTCGAATTCTCCCGAATAATTTATCTTAGGGGAGACTCATTAACCACCTGAACCCAATATCAAAACTAGATCTTTTACTACTATTTTTGTTCTGTCATCCCTGTTGAATGATTGATAGTAAAATAAACAGTTTTAAAGAGAAAAAAAAATCATGAATGAATAATAACATCACGAACAAGAGGAGTTTCATAGCATCTAAATCCCCAATATCTTTGTCTATTTTAAAAGAACAAAGAAAAAAGATCTTAGGCAAAATTGAGAAACAAACATGAAAAATGTTGTGTCAAAAAACAAAAAAAAAACATGGAAAACGTGAGCCTTGAAATGACCACAATGCCCTAAGTGAGATTAATTAATTACACATTGAGTACGTAATCTTACACGATTGATCACAATGTATAGGGAATAGTGGTTGCTTGTTGTGGAAAATAATCAACTGGATCTGAACTCACATGGGATGAGACTTCCCCAGAAAAACAACAAGCACATAACGTTGCTATTCTCCATGTTAATTAGGTAGTAGTTATACTTCTTACTAAACTCACGTAATAATAATAATAATCATATAATTAATCATAGAGAGAGAAAGATAAACAGTGTTCTATTCCGATGGCGGAGCTCCGTCACTCATCTTCACTCGGCGCCCGAGCCACTTCTTCTCCGATGAAACGCGACGCCGCCGCCGATTCATCTCCTCTCATTCCCGCAAACGACATCTCCGACGATCGTCACTCTCCTAAAGACCGCGACCGTCCTCTCTGCTCGCATTTCCATTACGTTTGTTCTTTCTTCACCGACGACCCTAGGGTTCCTCTTCATAACTCCAGGATCTCTATTTTCATCACCTTACTTCTAATCCTTGTTGGATTGATCTCATTGTTCACAATCCTACATAAATTGGTTAGCACTCTCTCATAATTCTCGCTGTGGAATCTCAATTTCGATTACTTTTTTTTTTGATTTGGTACTCATAATTGAATTTCCAGCTTCAATAGTAGTTATGCATTGAATTTTCAGCTTTTTATGATAATTGATTTTTTTTTTTGGTTTAATTCATTTGTAGAATTCTCCTTACTTGTGTAAAAAAGATGGGATTGTTCTTCACTGTCCACATGTAAGTTATTCAAAAGGATCATAGTTTGGATCATATTGTTTTTTCCATTACCATTTCACTAAGCATTTTGGTGTTTTTTGTAGGTCAAAGAATCAGCATCTCTTTGGGAAAATCCTTACTCATCCACAACATCCTGGAAGCCGTGTGCTGAGCGTAGGGATGCTGCCATATCAGGTTTACTTGAGTTTTCCGTTTTCATGTCCCCTAATTTGTCTCTGCATTTACCATCTCATCCGCATTGTGAACTATGCCAAAAGGGCTATTAAACGGACTAATACTAAGAATTAAGAACATATTCTTCACCCAGTAATTATGACAATTTAACATAAGTATCATTTGTCAGTAGCATTGGCAAACCACAGTTATGAATGGTATCTTAAGATATAGATATTTGGATTGGACTAATCGCTGTGTATGTACGGACCCTTCAAAAAAAAAATTCTCTTTATTGACCTCTTCTTTCTTTAACCCCCTCCAACGGTCTTCATGGATCAATACTGTCTTTAAGATCAAATTATGCATGTCTACATTCTATAAACGGGTCTTCAAAATTTCCTTTTCGGTGTAGTAATGCCTAACAATATCATATATGTTAGTGTGGATATGTTCATATTAGTGCTATATGTTGTTTTTAATAGTAATGCTATTGCTGATAGTACTTTTATACTTCCATGTAGAACTTCCTCATGAAAATAAAACGAATGGCTATATATTCATTCACGCCGAAGGTGGTCTAAATCAGCAAAGAATTGCGGTATGAGTAGTTCTTTTAATTGCGATATACGGTGTAGTCTTGACTGTTTTCCTTTTCTGAAATTTTTGCATTTTCATGGTCACTTGTTTTCTTTTCCATTGCCATCATTACCTGGTAGACCCTGTACACTATAGTTGTAGGATTTTATTCCTGCTGTCCAATATGTGAACTCTAAGTGCTTTGAACCGATTGATATAATTGAAAAGGAACACCGTGAAGATTTTAAGGACAATATTTATTTGCATACTTGTTCAATAGTATACTTCTATTTCATGGTGCCTTTTTTAAATAGAATCAATTGAGTGATATGTTTGACTCTATGAAGACAAGATTTGATGCTCAGGTAATATTTCCAGAAAGCCTCTGTATTCTTATCTGGTTTTAAAGTGCCATCCTTAAACTGTGATGTTTCCAATTTGATGCACTAGCAATACCACTATAATTGTTATTTATAATTGAGTTTTGACTCTGGTTCAACTATGCATTTGATCCATAATGTTGATTTTACTGTTGTGTACATAACAAAGGGCTATATGAAATGACACTTCGCATTTGTAGAATCATTATATTGTATAAAACTTATCTATGAAATGACACGTTACGTTGCATAAAGTTTTGTAGAATCATTGCATAAATATTTATCTGTTGATGATTTACTTTGGCCCCTATTCCAAAATGCAGATATGCAATGCAGTGGCTGTTGCAAAAATAATGAATGCCACTCTCATTTTGCCTGTATTGAAACAGGACCAGATTTGGAAAGACCAAACGTAAGATCTCTTGTCCAAAACTTTTCTCATGTTATTTTGATTAGTTAGATTGTTGGCACAATTTTGCATAGCACATGTTTGACCTATCACATCATAAATATAATTATATTTTTTACCCCAAAATGTCAATAGTTTTTGAATTTCTAATCACTCTGGCTACACTTTTTATCACCCTACTACTACTTTCCTCCTTTCTCACTAGTAGATTTCGTCTTGCCCTTTCCTGGAACAAAATTGGGGATGGGGAATTTTTTTATTAAATCAAGTGGCACTAAAACTAGTGGACATTTTACAACTGTCCCCGAGGGGATTTGAACTCTATACCTTGAGGTTACAAGGCTAAGCTCTCACCACTGAGCTAGCACCTCAGATGTAACTATTGTCAGTGTAGAAGGATACAATACAAGGGAGTTAAAGTAGTTAGAATTATTTAGGTTGGTTTGTTGAGGTGACTCATTTAAATAAATAAAAAGGGGATAGAGGATTGAGTCATTGAGATGGGTTAGTATGAAATCTAGAAGGGGAAATCTTTAGAGGACAGATATCTCTCCATGTTCTGTTCATTTTTCAGTTCAACAAAATTATTTTTCCTTTTCACTACTCCCAATTTCCCATTGTGAATTCTTAACAAATTGTGGTTCAACCCACCTCTGGGGAAGAAATAGAGAACGAGGGCTGTGTTTGAAAGGAGGTTTAGTGATAATGGATTACAGCCTCAGTCATGATTTAAATAAGAGCCCCCTAAAAGACTTAAAAAATTTCTCAATAGCAATAATCAGGTCCCAACTTAAAGTCTTAGTATCAGGTTTCAGACAGTAGACAGGTGAGGAGATTTTAACCAAATGGGAGTTGTTGGAACAACTTTTGTTGGTTTTCTTAGCCCATTTCAAGGCCCAAACTTGTTGGGCCCGACCAAAATCATATCTGGCCCAACCCAGAATTCAAACAGGGGAGCATCGGTAGGGAGTCAGACCAGGTTTCAGTCTAAAGCAAAGCTACAGAAGTATTCTGGTGGAAGATGAGTAAGGGGATGAAGAGGGGTACTGTGCGGCAGATTTTGGAAAACTAGTAACTTGTGCACTTTCAGCTGGCTATTTTCAACCTTGGGGACAAGGTTGAACTTGAAGGGCATGGTATTGTTACTTGTTAGGATATAAGGGTAGAATAAAATGGAGTTAAAGTAGTTTCGATTTGGCTGATTAGATAGTTGACAAGACTCATTTGAATGTATAGGGGGGAATAGTAGACGAGGACCGAGATTTGATTAATTTAGAAAGAACAGAACAATGGCTCAATTGTAGAAGGGAAAACCCTTATAGGAGAGAATTCTCTTTGTTCTGTTTGTTCTTCAGTTTTTCAATAAAATCATTTTTATTTTTCTCTTGTTTGATTGTGGAATCCTAACAAAACTGATGATGCATTTCATAATTACAGGAAATTTGAAGACATTTTTGACGTGGATCACTTCATTGACTACCTAAAGGATGATGTCCGTATTGTCCGTGATATCCCAGAATGGTTTACTGATAAAACAGAGCTATTTTCTAGTATAAGGTTTGATCGATTCTTGTCCCTTTGAGTAGGCTTGTAGAAAATCCAAATCCCAAGTTGGTGTAATTGATGGATAACCATATTCCTTTACACATACACACACGCGCACAGGGGATATATCATGTATCTAGTGAGAGGAGTAAATCTTGGCCATATAAATGTTTATGAATGGTCAATATTGAAAGTTTTTCTATGGTCTCATGAGTCATGACTACTTAAAAAGTTCATATGATTCAATGTTCTAACCTTGACCTTTCATGGTCTATCTAAGGGCCCAGTTTTATTCTTCCACTCTCACGTAAAAATGGCCTCTCACTTTATATGTGTCCACCTACTCTAGTAGTAAATTGCAATAGTTATTCTATTTATAATTCATTGTAGACATTTAAGTTTATCAATCCAACTATCACACTAAAAGTTATTAGTTCGCAATTTTTCATGGAATTTAAATAATAATATTTGATATTTTATCAAATAACTTCAATTGAATTTGACTCTATAATGTACTTTTTATTAGAATATAAATAAATATTGACTATATGGTAACATACCTACATATGCCCCAATTATCTAAAATTTGGTGTGTATAATTGATGAAATTATATTACAATGTTCAACGATTTGATTGATAAAATTTAATGTCTACAAAGAAGTTAATAAAGTAACTATGACAAAATTGACTTTTGAACTGCGTTGATCTCCATCTTATGTATAAATTTATATATTTGATGGATTGATTAGTATGTCCAAAGTCAGTATCATACTGGTTTTGCTGTTTCATTTGTGAACTGATTGACATAAGGTTTGATTGATGTGCTGCATTTTGTTACCAATCGGCATGATACTTTTGATTTTGTAGTTGATTCCCATGCCTCCTATTTGTCTGTTGAACACTCAAATCCCTAATTGCTATGGATACATATGTCGAAACCAGTTTTTATGTTGGTTTTCTGTTTTATCTGTGGATTTATTAACATGAGATTTTGATTTAAGTGCTCAGTGTTTGGATCGAATAACTTGACTATTACGAAAATTTAAATACGAGTTCACTGAGAATATCCTGCATTGATGTTGATTTTGGGGCCAGGGGTTGTTGTGAATGAACAGAGAAGACACAAACTTAATCTCATGTGTATATTTTTTTATGACGGAATAACCTGTGTGTATGTCTTTTATATCTTACTTTTGCATGTTACTCTTAGCTTCACCAAATTATTACCACTGTTATCAACATTTTCTAATAATTGTTCAATATTGATACCTTTGACTTGACTAACAAAGCAAGAATGTGTTGTCTTTCAGACGGACCGTGAAGAACATTCCAAAATATGCACCTGCACAATTTTACATCGACAATGTTCTGCCCCGCATCAAGGAGAAAAAGATTATGGCTCTGAAACCTTTTGTTGATAGGCTAGGGTAGGCCAAGGATGACAAATGCTAGACTCCACTCTTTCTTTTTTTTTTCTTTTTTTTTTTTATATATATGTAGTTGACGTTATCATGATGTCCCTGTTCTTATTTCAGATATGACAATGTTCCTCCAGAAATCAACAAGTTGAGATGTAGGGTCAATTATCACGCTCTGAAATTTCTTCCTGATATAGAGCAAATGGCTGATTTACTAGCATCAAGGATGAGAAACCGAACAGGCAGTTCAAATCCTTATATGTATGTGATGACATTCGCGATCAAGGACTTGTAGCAGAATTTGGGTGCATTTTTCGATTGCCAATAATTTAACAGTTTTACATTAAACAGGGCACTGCATCTTAGATTCGAAAAAGGAATGGTGGGCCTATCGTTTTGTGATTTTGTGGGGACACGAGAGGAGAAAGCTGTAATGGCAGAGTATAGAAAAAAGGAGTGGCCTCGACGGTATAAGGTGCCATACTTCTACTTTTATTGTTAATCAAAATGAGAGCTAGTAACCATTCAATTTTATTGGAACATTTTGGTCACACCATTTTTGTTGAAAATGCAGAATGGTTCCCACTTGTGGCAATTGGCTCTGCAGAAGCGAAAGGAAGGACGGTGCCCTCTAGAGCCTGGAGAAGTGGCTGTTATTCTTCGTGCTATGGGCTATATGAAGGAAACTCAAATTTATGTAGCTTCTGGACAAGTTTATGGTGGACAGAACCGGATGGCTCCCCTAAGGAATATGTTCCCTAATCTGGTAAGACCTTTCCACTTCCATGTGAATTATACTATAAAATGAGCATGGTGCTGCCTCGAAACTCTAAAATGATTAGAAGCTTTATTGGTTTCTTTTTCTGTCAATAAAAAGCTATCAAGCTATGATGCAATGGTCTCTTGCTCTATGTTATGTTCAATTTGATTCATCAATAACTTAAACATTTGAATCCGTTGGCTACTTTTGCAATATGATTAATGTTATTCACTTCTGTGTAACAGGTTACAAAGGAGGAGTTGGCAACTAAAGAGGAGTTAGATGGTTTTAGAAAGCACGTGACGAGTCTTGCAGCTCTTGATTTCTTGGTGTGCTTGAAGTCAGATGTATTTGTGATGACTCATGGAGGCAACTTCGCTAAGCTGATCATCGGTGCCCGCAGATACATGGGTCACCGTCTAAAATCAATTAAGCCTGACAAAGGACTAATGTCCAAGTCTTTTGGGGATCCATACATGGGTTGGGCTCCTTTTGTTGAAGATGTTATTGTTACTCACCAGACGAGGACAGGATTACCGGAAGAGACTTTCCCTAACTACGACCTATGGGAAAACCCTCTGACTCCTTGCATGTGTAAAGCCTGATCACATCTATTTTTATTGATACTTCTCACTGGGACTTTCACATTTCCAAGAATTATGCCATCTAAGTTATGAGTTTAATATATCTCCATGGCAAACGTGAAAACATGGGCTACAGTTAATTCACCCTGAGGTAGGAGGGACAGTAAATAGAGATTTGGAGCAGAGGTAATGGCTTGCCGGAAATGAGGGTCGACTGTTGGTTATCATTATAAAGAATAGATTTCCTACTACTGAGTGTTCTCTTTGCTGAGACACCTGTGGTTTTTTTTTCTTTTCATCTAACATGTAGCAATACCTCACGTCCACTTTTCTTCCTCTTGAAAAGAAACTGACAATTTTTTGTAAGAAAAGAGTGCAAATCGTTGATGAATTAAATGGTGTTGAGTTCCTTTTGTTGTTCAAAATATGATTTATGAAATAGCCCTTAGCTGTAAAATGTGAGGGCGAATTAGAGACTTCCAATGGAATAAGCTTATAATAGGATTAATAGCATAGCATATATACTTGTACTTTTCCATTCTGAAGCCCTTCCTTTGCTCCGGGCATGCTGTCGGAAAATAACCTGGAAACATTTGGGTGTACTCCACAGCCAAGAGAAACTTGTTGACGATCATTAAAATGTTAGTTTTGAGATTAACTATCAAGTTAAAACATTATAATAACATCAATAATGCTAGCAACACACTCTTTAACAAACACACTCCAACACACTCTCTTTTATTGGTTGAAATTCACATGGGTCCCATAAAAAAATGTGGACCCATATAACTTTTATGGAACCCATATAAATTTTTACCAATAGAAGAGAGTGTGTTAGAGTGTGTTTGTTATTGGAGTGTGTTGCTAGCACTCCTCTAATAACATTGTTATGGCAGGTAAGATGACTATCATTCTACAATCGTTCCACTCAATTAAACAGATCAAGGTAAATTTAATCTATACTCCTTCCGATATCATATATACAAGTAAAAGTTCAGTTAAATTCATTTAATAACTAATGTATTTGATTTTTAATATAGACTAAATATATTAGTCATTAAATGAATCTTAAAGATAAAATAATTTTTGCTTTATATATAAGACTGGAAAAAATATTATAAAATAAAAATAATAATTATATATATACTATGAAGCCAAATATATTTTACACTATATTTTCATTTCCACAATGGTACACCATTAACTACACATGATTTGCACAAATTCATAACTTTTTTAAAATTCGTTGTAATCACAAAAAATGTATCTTAAGTTAAAGAATCACATGAAAAGTTGTAACAAAAAAAAAAAAAAAGAATCACATGAAAAGTACCTTAAAGAATAAACCCAAAATTTGTTTGCGACAAAATTTGTCAATTTATTACCAAACATCTTAGTAGTACTTTATTATGAGTACTTATCTATAGTTGAAGAAGGGAGTAAATGAAAACAAAATTGAGAGTTTATTTTCTTCATCTTAGGCAAGGACACGCAGGCACGTGCTGGTTTTGGTGACACGGGGCGTGCTAGCAACACACTCTTTAATAAACATACTCTAACACATTCTCTTCTATTGGTTAAAATTTATATAGGTCCATAAAAATTATATGGGTCCACATTTTTTTATGGGACCCATGTGAATTTTAACCAATAAAAGAGGGTGTATTGGAGTGTGTTTGTTAAAGAGTGTGTTGCTAGCATTATTCTTGTTCATTTACCTGCGAGGATATGAAGGAAACAAGACCACACGTGTGCAACCGTCCTCATTCAATTCAATTCATCATCACTCACTCGCTTCTTAAACCCTCCTGTTAAAGTAAATTAATGCTTTCAATACAAGTCTCAATCTAATCTTATCGATAGATTTTCATTACTATAAGTATATTTTATTTGTAACAATCATTTACTCATAAACTAGAGTAGCTTGAAACAAAAAAACAGGAAAAACAAAGATAAAGTAGAGAGTAGAGTAGCGTATAATTAAATAATTAATAATTAGTTAGTTATAATCATTACTTAAACTCCGTTGAACTTGTTGTTGGTGGAACACAGCTGAAGCAGCAATAATGAAGTGTTTATCCATCATTTCTCTCTGCATTCTCCTCTGTCTCTTCTATTTTCAAGGGTATGTATCTCTCTATTCTTTACTTCATTATTGCGTTATATAATTTTATTTCCTTCTAAGTTTGTGGAGTAATAAACATGAAATCTTATAATAGAGCATCAATTGCAGACAGTATTAATATTAATGATAACTAGATTATTAAATTCAACCCTAATTTGTTCAGTAATCAATTGTAACCGGGTGGGATTGGTAGCTCATCTGGTTAAGCTAGTCGAGTAAGGTTAAGGAGTTGGAGGTCCAGGGTTCAAGTCCTGGAGAGGATAAAAACTGACAAAACATTGTAATATACTGTAACTACTAACAATTTGACATTAAAAAAAAAATGTAATCAATGTCAATGCTATCATGATGCCCTAATCTATGGAACCTTGTTGTGTCATTAGACAGATGAATAGTGTCTAATAATACAATTTGTATGTGCTATTTATTTCAGTGTGTCATCTAAAAATGTATCTGAGAGTGTTCTACAGCTAGCTAGTGTTCCACCAAGAGGTTGGAATTCCTATGATTCTTTTTGCTGGACAATTTCTGAACAAGAATTCTTACAAAGTGCTGAAATAGTTTCTCAGCGTCTCCATGATCATGGATACGAGGTATGTATGTGTGGGTTCTCCAAATCGGTGGTGAGGTTTAATATGCTAGTACTACTTTCATCAGATATAGACATCATGATATTGATAGTTGATATCTTTTCTTCAAATACTTTTGTAGTATGTTGTGGTGGATTATCTCTGGTATAGAAGGAAAGTTGAGGGCGCTTTTCATGATTCTCTTGGATTTGACGTGATTGATGAATGGGGGAGGATGATTCCTGACCCGGGAAGGTGGCCTTCTTCACAAGATGGGAAAGGGTTCAGAGAAGTAGCTAATCGAGTGCATAGTTTGGGTTTAAAGTTCGGGATTCATGTTATGAGAGGGATAAGCACACAAGCTGTCAATGCAAACACGCCTATCCTAGATACAACAACGGTATTGCTTCATAAATCTTCTATGACTTGAATATGGGTTTATTTCTTTTTTGTTTCCTCTTGTACAAACTTTGGTTGTATTATGCCCTATGTCATAAATTTTGATCTAAATTTTTGTTTTTGTTTTGGATCAACAATGTTATTAATAAGTTAGTGGTTATGTTAGTTTCTAGGGTTTGAATTATGGATTTTCATCTTAAAACTCCTACGGTGTCTCTTAGCTCACCAAACGAGCTAACATGAACGGAAAGATATAATGACATTGTTTTACCTTAACCTCAAGTTTCTCTTTTGGCTTCCTCTCTGTTCAATTTTGTAGGGAGCTGCTTATCAAGAATCTGGTCGAGTGTGGCATGCAAAAGACATAGCAATACCCGAAAGGGTTTGTGCATGGATGACTAATGGTTTCATGAGTGTAAATACAACGTTGGGTGCTGGCAAAGCTTTTTTGAGGTCCCTTTACGAGCAGTATGCTGCATGGGGTGTTGATTTTGGTACTTGGACTTCTATTTTATAATCTTTATGCTTGTTGCTCTGTCACAACATAGTCATGTCATGGATAACAACCATGATGACTATACAATTTATTGCATCAGCTTCACCAAGTTTGGAAAAGTGAAGCATTCATGCCTTTTTTGGTACATAATTTTTACTGTTTGTTTCATCAAGCTTATACTTCATTAAATATAAACTAATTATACAAATGAGTAAGTATGACAGAAAAGTTTGACATTTGTTCATGTTTGGTTAGACAGAAGTAAAATAGTAAGCAGTTGTGCCTTTCATTGGCAATTTTTTTTATAGGTTTTCTATTTTCCTTGCAGTGAAACATGACTGTGTATTTGGCGATGACTTGGATTTAAATGAAATAAGCTATGTATCAGAGGTATCCTGCAGTTCTACCTCTTCCCCATCCTTCTCTTTCTTATACAAACACTGACCTTGGTAATATCATGCCAGATTCATTGGAAAACTTACCATATAGCATGTCATTGCAGGTTCTCCGGGAGTTTGATCGCCCCATTGTCTATTCTTTGTCTCCTGGAACTAGTGTGACACCAGCCATGGCCAAGGATGTCAGTGGACTGGTTAATTTGTATCGTATAACAGCAGATGACTGGGATAAGTGGAATGATGTTAAAGGTCATTTTGATGTATCGAGGTGGTTAAATTACTGTATTTTTTACTTCGAAATATATATTATATATGTTCCAAATATGTTGCTTCTCAATTTGGGATATGTTGTTCTATCCATCATCCTATATCATGTAAATTTAGTTCATTTAATTCTGAATCAGGGATTTAGCAACTGCAAATATGATAGGAGCAAAAAGTTTAATGGGGAACTCATGGCCGGATTTGGACATGCTACCATTTGGATGGCTAACCGATCCTAGTAAATGTTATAGTAAGCCCTAATAGCCAATCTATATCGGTCGAATTTGCTTTTGTATCATGACATTGACTTATATATTTGTTAATATATAAATATATTAGGCATTGTGTTTATCATGTTATTTGTTATATAACATAATAAAGTCCTTAAAAGTAGATTGTTCAATAGAATATGACTTGATTGTGAGACTCTATTGAATAATAGAACAATCTTATTAAATCTTTTGTGGTCTAGTGTTATTGTTAATAAGGACGATAATAACATGTTGCGACTATTGTGTGAGTAGACTGAATTTTCACCTTTTCCTTTTGAAGGTATAAATTCAGGTCCATATAGGTATAGTAACCTCAACCTAGAAGAGAAGAGGACACAGGTATTAGAAAAACCATAACTGATTTGCTTTCTCATAAATTCATTTGTTAATACGTGTGCATGCATTATCAAAAGAAACTGACTGAATGTATTCCTATACAGATGACCCTATGGGCAATGGCAAAGTCGCCCCTTATGTATGGTGGCGATGTACGGAAGATTGATCCCACAACATATGATCTTATCACAAATCCTACCCTTCTTGAGATTAATTCTTTTAGCACAAATAATATCGAGGCACGCGAACCTTCTAATTTTTTTCGATGGGAAAAAGATATTAGTTTTTTGTCAATTTAATATATATTCTCTTGCGGAATTTGCAGTTTCCTTATATCACAAGCTTGAAGAATGAAGATCAGGATTCTGGAAAGCTAATGAGAAGAAGCTACAGAGAAACAAAAACATCATATACACATTCATTAGGCCTCACTAGTTGCACTGATTCAAAAGCAAGTGGTTGGACTAGTGAAAGTCTTGGCCTATATCCTGATAGAATCTGTTGGAAAAGGAGCTTAGGAAACAAGCATCTTGACCCCTTATGCATGCACAAGAGAGAACTGAACTTTGCATCGTAATCACGCTTTGTCATTCTTTGTCCTATTTGACTAGCTTTGATTTGATTGTTCATGTTCTTGTTAACAATAGAATTTTTTGCATTGATGCAGAGATGAAGAGAATATGTATCACGATTATCATCATTTAGTTGCAGCCAACAGAATAAAATTTTGCTTGGATGTTTCTCCAAAACTAAAGCTTACTTCTAAAGAGTTCAAGAGAGGTATATTTTCGCCCTGCAGGCGGGATTCAAATCAGGTACGTTGTGTCGTTATGTAATTAAGTCGCGTTAGAGTGAGATCTCATGTAATCATTTAGCCGGTGTGTGATTTTGATATATTAAAAAAATATCTTGTTTGTGCATCATTATATTTTTATCCGTATCTAGAATAGATACCATATACATTTGTCTTGTTGAAGTAATCTTCTGATTTTTAATTTTTTTTTATATCTATACTATATTCTATCGGAAGTTAATATATGCAGTATTTAACAGTTATGGCAGTTGAATCTTAATGGGACTCTGGTAAATGGCTATTCTGGCTTATGCGCAACAGTAGAGTCTGTCAAAGGTGAAATTTGCAAACATTTACCACTTTATGGAAATATTGTCCGTATGCAGTTTATTGGGTTTATCTTGGTAGTTTATTACTAGTATTCATAATGCTAGCCGGTAATTTATGCAGCTACTATTAATTCTGCCGGTTTTCGCTCTTGGGTTGCAACAGGAAGAACAGGTCAGTTAACAAAACATTGATAGTTCTCTTCATTTTTCTCCAAATTCACCCTAACAGTAACATCAAAGCAAATTAATTGAGTATTGGCATTTAAGCACTTGAACTAGCATGCCACAATAAAGATGTTTGTTATTTTTTTCTAACTCTTAGAATTGTATGTTTATGTAGGAGAAGTTTATGTTGCTTTCTTCAATCTAAGTGAACAGAAAGCGGTTTTATCGACGCAAACATCAGACCTAGCTAAGGTTTTGCATGGGAGAGACTTAAGTTCTTGTAAAGGCAGTGAAGTATGGAGTGGAAGTGACATTGTAATAACGCAGGGGACGTTATCAGCAGAAGTGGAAATGCATGGGACTGCACTATTTGTTCTCAATTGCAACTAGTTTGGTCCTAAAATAAGAAAGTCACGTGTTGTAACATTTAAAATGCACTTAATCATCCAAGTCAATTTGGGTGAAGTTGCACACAAGTATATATTTACAATGAAAAAAACAAGTATTACATAAATTTTATCTTATAACTTTTTTAAATAACGAACTCAAAAATCTCTTAAATTAAAACTAGGTACAAACATACTTTTAACAAGGTCTCATGTTTGAACTTTGAATGATGGTAAAAACGTAGCTGAAAGGGAAGACTCTAGTGAGGTTGTTGTCAACTCGTAAAATATTGAATATACTTTAGTTGAGATTGATTTATTTTTCCTTTATATTATTTTAGATTAATTTTCATTCACGTGAAATATAATTTTTTTTACATATTATCCAATCAAATTATACTAAAATTTTATTTTGTTTTATTAATTTTTAAGATAATTTTACAAATACATATTTGATGAGAAATTAACAAAATTTAATCCATCACACCAAATTAACAAAATTTAATGCATCACGTAATGCCTTTATTTAAATACATCTCTTCCTTCACTCGTCGGATTCTTGGGATACTGATTTCCATAAGCAACGGAGGATGGAACGTGATGAGAAGATCGCTAGAGAACTCCAAAATGTTGAGTACCAAAATACTTTCGGGTACAATATATTTTAATAATGTGAAAAATTGTTGTTGATTTGTCATATGGTTGTTTTGTTTGGGTGATTAAGAAATAGATATGAACGTTGATGGTTGACATGGGAAGAATGGTTAAAATATTAGCCGGAAATAATATCCACTTCTCAGGATTTGAATAAAGCACCTACATGTGCAATGCAACTAAATCATAAAATCTCGTTTTAAATTGTAAACTCTATCAATTCTCATTTTTTAGGTATGATTTTCGTGTTAAATTGAAGCTAAAATAGTTTTGAATAAAAACGCAAGTCAAAACGAGTTTGCACGATTTAACTCTCTGTAAAATCGGTAAAACCATTTAAACTCGTGTGTTTTTACCTACTTGAACGTTTTTAACCTAAAATATTTTTTTTACAAAAAGCAATTTTTTTTAAAATACATATAATATCATATTAGTAATAAATAATTAGAAGTGTAATAATTTTTTACACTTGTGAGTATTTTAATAAGGTTCAATATTCGGTCTATATTATAAATAAGTATATCAATTATTCAATTATCTTAAAAGTGAATTTTTATTGATAGCAATCAGCAGGAAACACACGTGTGCGAGAATAAGAAAGGAAAAAAATATATATACAAAATAATAGATGAAAATGTGTGAGCGACGAAAATTTTGATAAAATAATAGAATATTACAAAATTTTATATAGTTATTCAAATATAATAAGTTACTTAATACATATTAGATACATAAATGTAATAGAGGTTTCGTAAAAATAAAATAACAGCAGATAAAACTTACAATACAATCGCTTTATATTTCAATATATATAATATTCATTCTTACATGACATGCATGATTTAAAGAGTCATATTTAATACATGAAAAAAAAAGTGATATTATTCTTTACAAGATATATTGTGGGTATATAGTTGTTGGTACCATTTGTTGGGAAAATCAAGACTTTTCAACATGTATATTTTCAACCAATACCAACAATATTTGTTATTGAAATGCATCTAACAGTCGTATTTAATTCACGAGAATGAGAGAAAATCAATCGCGTGTGAATTATCTAATATTTATAATTAATTTTTGAATTTAAAATTAATAATACATTAATTTTTTTTTTATATTTTCTTTAATTAATATCATAACACTTAAATTTCTAGATTAAAAATTAATTAAGTTTTATATATATATATATATATATATATATATATATATATATATATAATTTTAATATGAAGTAAACTCTACGAGTTTAGGTTTCGATTCCATCTAATCTAAATGAGTCAATGTAAAAACTCGATTCTAACAACCTTACAACTAATATTGGAATAATGTAGTTATGTATAAACTATAGACATATCTACTTGTTTGTACTTTCATATGTGTATTTTCCTATTTGCGTGTTTAATAAACTATGTTATTGATAAAGAGCACCGAGTTATTTAGTAATATATATGGAGGGATCAAATTACACCAGTGTAATATTTGAGTAATGTTGCACCGCTCAATAACGCTTTGACGAATACAAATTTTACAAAATCCACTGTTGGATTGAAAACTTATATCGTATAAATCATCCATGTTAAATTTTACAAAAATCTAAAATCGTTTGACATGTTATTGAGATAAATCTAAAGCACGCCACAAGTAAGATGTTTGATGTTTTTCTCCAACTCCTAGAATTGTATGTTTTATGTAGGAAAGGTTTATGTTGCTTTCTTCAATCTAAGTGAACAAAAGGCGGTTATGAGAGGAAGTAGAAATGCATGGAAGTGCACTATTTGTTCTCAATTGCAACTAGTTTAGTAAGTTATGTCTTGTAACATTTAAAATGCACTTAATCCAAGTCAATTTGGGTGAAGTTGCACACGAGTGTGTGTATATATATATATATATATATATATAGAGAAGATCCGTTGACACCAGGTGTCAACGCATTCGTTGACACCAAATCCCAACCGTCTAGATCTAATTAATCTAAAGGTCTCAATTGATTCACTTAATACCTCACGTGACACTGACACAGTATTCCAAAAAGGGTGAATACAATAATTGTATCAGTGAAGTTATTTTTCTGATCGGTTACTTTGGATTTGTAAAGGAATCATTTATGCCCAAAAGAACAAGTGCAATTAGAGTCAAATTCCATATCAACAATAGGACAAATATTAGCTTCAGGCGACTTGGAATTTTCTGAATTTGGTTCTAAATCATTAGACACATCATCAACTATCTCATGGTCTTCTAAACACTCAACGGTGGAATTTTCCACACACTCATTATCCATGTACCTATAGGATATAAAAAAATAAAAGAAGCCATGAATAATGAGTATTCATGATCATGAGAGAAACATGACATTAGCAACACAAAAAAAACAGAAAATAATATGGCGTGGATATAATTGCCTCAATGAACAATGAAAGTATTTAATTATGGGAGAAACATGGTATTAGTGAAAATGTAAAGACAAATAAAAGAACATGGTGGTGCCAATCCCTATTAACACGTGAAAGACAAGCATATGGCGGTGCCAATTGTTTTTGACGGTGTACTCAATTGATCTTAGGGGAAAGGATGCTTTGTCATTGTCAATAAAATCTTAAGGGAAAAAGAATTGTGTTATAAAAAACTCACGCGGTGACGAAGGTGCGGAACTTTCTCCTCGGCGGCAACGGGGACTTGCTATATTTTCTATCAAAACCTCATGACAACGAGGAGAAAAGACAGTGAAAAAATGTCACGTGAAATTTTTTAATACCTAAGTTTCCTTTTTAGAATTAAACATTGTGAACCGCATGATTAAGAGATCTGGACGGTTGGGATTTGGTGTCAATGAATTCGTTGACACCTGGTGTCAACGAATCCTGTCTCATATATATATATATATATATATATATATATATATATATATATATATATATATATATATATATGAGTCAGGATCCGTTGACACCAACTAGTTTGACACCAAATGTTACACCTCTCAATAACGTTTTAACCGATATAAATTTTATAAAATCCACCGTTGGATTGAAAGTTTACATCATATAGATCATTTGTGTAAAATTTCAAATAAATCCAAAATCATTTGATATGTTATTGAGATACATCAAAATTAACGGTTTTTGTATTTTTTTAAATGCCGTTAATCTTTATGTGTCTCAATAGCATATCAAATGATTTTGGATTTGTCTGAAATTTTACACAAATGATCTATATGATGTAAACTTTCAATCCAACGGTGGATTTTATAAAATTTATATCGGTTAAAACGTTATTGAGAGGTGTAACATTTGGTGTCAAACTAGTTGGTGTCAACGGATCCTGACTCTATATATATATATATATATATATAGGGGGCTGCTAATTTAGACCCAGTTGGGTCTAAATTAGCAAGGTGCACCTTTTGAGTTGGACAAAAATACCCATTTTTTAATTTTTTGGAAGAATAGAGCAACAGGGGCATTTCTGTAATTTTATGCAACAGTACGCGCGCCCCCACTTCTTTTTCCCCCCCCCAGGACACGTGTCACGCTGTTATTTGCCAAAACCAAAGCGCGTGTACCACACGCGCCGACAGGCGCGAGTGGCTGAAGCCCAATCGCGGAGAGAGAAGCCTTTTTAAAAAGGCAGGCCACGTGTCACTCTTTCATTGGCTGCGTTAATTTTTTTTCATTTAATACTTTAAACTCGATTATTTCGTCGTAAATTAATTTTTTATTTTTTAATTTTTATACCAAAATTCATAATTTTTTTTTCTCTACAAATAGAGACTTGGTTCGTTTGATTTGGACACCGAAAAAAAAACGCGATTTTTCACTACTTTAAACTCGATTATTTCGTCGTAAATTAATTTTTTATTTTTTATTTTTTATACCAAAATTCATAATTTTTTTTTCTCTACAAATAGAGACTTGGTTCGTTTGATTTGGACACAGAAAAAAAAAACCCAATTTTTCACTACCTTAATCTCATCAAATAACTAATAATCAACTTACTGAAACCATCCTACCAGGAAAATGGTTTCAGATTACAACTCTCTGAAACCATTGTACCAGATAAATGGTTTCAGAAGCAAACACAATTAATAAATTACTCACTGAAACCATTCTACCAGTAAAATGGTTTCAGAGTACAACTATGTGCAACCATTCTACAAGCTAAATGGTTTCAGAAGCAAATAACTAATAATCAACTTACTGAAACCATTCTACCAGCAAAATGGTTTCAGATTACAACTCTCTGAAACCATTGTACCAGATAAATGGTTTCAGAAGCAAACACAATTAATAAATTACTCACTGAAACCATTCTACCAGTAAAATGGTTTCAGAGTACAACTATGTGCAACCATTCTACAAGCTAAATGGTTTCAGAAGCAAATAACTAATAATCAACTTACTGAAACCATTCTACCAGCAAAATGGTTTCAGATTACAACTCTCTGAAACCATTGTACCAGATAAATGGTTTCAGAAGCAAACACAATTAATAAATTACTCACTGAAACCATTCTACCAGTAAAATGGTTTCAGAATACAACTATGTGCAACCATTCTACAAGCTAAATGGTTTCAGAAGCAAATAACTAATAATCAACTTACTGAAACCATTCTACCAGCAAAATGGTTTCAGATTACAACTCTTTGAAACCATTGTACCAGATAAATGGTTTCAGAAGCAAACATTAGTTTTTAATTATCGTTTTATCTCATTTAAGGTAGTGAAAAATTGCGTTTTTTTTTTTCGGTGTCCAAATCGAACGAACCAAATCTCTATTTGTAGAGAAAAAAAAATTATGAATTTTGGTATAAAAAATAAAAAATAAAAAATTAATTTACGACGAAATAATCGAGTTTAAAGTAGTGAAAAATTGCGTTTTTTTTTCGGTGTCCAAATCAAACAAACCAAGTCTCTATTTGTAGAGAAAAAAAAATTATGAATTTTGGTATAAAAATTAAAAAATAAAAAATTAATTTACGACGAAATAATCGAGTTTAAAGCATAAAATGGAAAAAATCACGCAGACCCATTCATATGCTGACACGTGGCTGCCTTTTTCAAAAGTAAAATTTTCTCTCTCCAGCTTATAATCTAGTGTGGCGCAGACAAGATGGTAGGATGATCTGGGCTGTCTGATCAATCAGACAGCCTTAATGAGATCACATCTTGGCTGTCTGATGGAAATCAACGGTCTGTAACCATGGTCCTTCCGTACGCGCGCGACACTGGATCCACGTCTATTAATTTTTAAGAAGGTGGGGGCGCGTGTCATTATTTTTTTTTTTATGTAAAATTACAGAAATGCCCCTGTTGCTCTATTCTTTCAAAAATTAAAAGAATGGGTATTTTGGTCCAACTCAAAAGGTGCACCTTGCTAACTTAGACCTAACTAGGGTCTAAGTTAGAAAACCCCATATATATATGTGGCATCCAGGGTTTTACTTTCTTAGGGTTTATATTCATATTTCTTTTTACTGTATATTTTAAATTTTGTTTGGAATGCTGTAGAACGGAAATTGAGTGGCATCCAGGAAAGTGCTTGACACATAAGCTTTTGAAGAAACCAAAGAAAAGATCAAGAAATGCCAAAGGGATCATAAATACTGAAAAATGTGAAAGTTTCTTCAACTTTTTCAACCCTCCCCAAATTCCTGAGGATGATGATGATGATGATATCGGTGATGATGATGATGATGTATGTTTCTTATTTATATTTCTATCCATTAAAAAGTCGTAAACTGATTGTTATTGACCATTGCCTTTGTTGCTTGAATGGATAGGTTGAAGAGCTTGAGTTTTTGATTGAACGTGATTTTAAAATTGGGTATGTCACTAGTGAATACTTGGGAGTGATGAGATAGATATAGGGTCTGTTTGGTAAAAATAAGCTATAAGCTAGCTGATAGCTGATAAGCTAGCTGATAGCTGAAAAGCTAGCTTATAGCTGATAGCTGAAAAGCTAGCTTATTGAAATTAAAGTGTTTGGTAAAATTAGCTTTTAAAGTGGTTATTAAATATAAAATTACATAATTGATAGTGGGTAGTTTATTTTTTAGAGTGGGTAATTATTAAATTAAAGGGTAAAAATGGAATAAAGTGTAAAAAACTATAAGCTATAAGCTCAAATGCTACTTGAAATAGCATCTGAAAAAAAGCTATAAGCTAGTACAAAAAGCTTGTTACCAAACACCTCTAATTTTTTAAAACAAGCTTATAAGCTCATATAATAAGCTATAAGCTAGCTTATTTGTGTTACCAAACAGAGCCATAGTGTATCTTTGGTTAAGCGGCGACTAGAATTGAGTTTGGTAGAATTGATTTTGGTAAAAAGTGAGTTGATTAGAATTGATTTATGTTTGGATACATCAAAATTGCTTTTAAATATGTAAATTACTAAAATGGGTTTATTGGGTTTATTTTATATGCATATATTTAAAACTAAATTTCATTTATTATTTCAATATGGTTTTTTTTTTTTGGATACATTTCTATACGGATTTTAGTTCAAGACTTGTGAAGATGATTATTTAATTAATTAATTAATGTAACCCACCTAAAGTTTTATCTCATTAATAAAAATAATTTTCAATTCAAAAACAAACAAAAAAGAATTCCCTAGAACCTGACTTTTCATTAATAAAAAATAGAAAAATAGGACTATGAACTTGGAAAATTCCATCTCGCCCATTCTAAACTTGTGTCGCTACTTTTCTCTTGAAATTTCCATCTTCCTCATTCTTAACTTGTGAAATTCTTTTGTACCAATTCGTTGATGGCTAAAACAACTCCTCAGTCTTTCTCACCCACTTTCATTTTTCTGTATAAAATAAGAAAAAAACGTTTCTGAGAAAAATATTGAAACTTGAAGATGTTCAATGATGAAGAAGAAGTTAGGGGTAATTAGGTAAGTATACCTATCACCGAAAATTAATAGCATGAAATCGATTTTGTTTTGACGTGGAAGCTCCAATTTGTGGCTTCCAAGTGACGCACGTTTGGGGCTAGATCTGCGTTTGGGGGAAGCGATTCCGCGGTTATCCAAACATTGACAAATTTGCTCAAATCACGTTTCCTCATCTAAACTCGCGTTTGGGGTAAAAAAACGCAGAACCAAACAGTCACATAATTGTTGTGTGTCATTTGTTTTGAGATGTATTTATGTTGGTGTGCATTTGCAATTGTATTATCCAACATCAAATTATTCCTGAGGCTGTGTTATGGTTCACGGGAGAAGCCGACAAATGGAAGAGCAAGCGCAAGGTGTGGATTACGGATGCCAGGAAAACTCAAACCCGATAGACTCACCCGAATCTAAACTCAAGTCAACGGGCGAAATCCAAATTGACTGAGTTTGGGTTCAGGTGGCACGCGAATATATGAGTGTGGGTTTGGGTAGTATCAATTGATGGTTGAATTAGTCAAATTTTTTGCTTATAATGAATTACTATCAATGTAGTAACTCATTATTTTTTTGAAGATATGTAGTAACTCATTATATAATTGAGTTTTTTTTTTTTTGAAGGATATTATATAATTGAGTTATTACTATGTCATAGATATAAAATTTATATTACTATTTAGAAGTGTTTATCAATGTAGTATCTTTTTTTTAGAAGTGTTTATCTTATGATCTATAAAACACATAAAATAGATTTTTCTCTCTCAAGTCAACCAAGATGTTTCCATTAATCGATTCCGTACACATCAACTAAGAGGTTGAACTTCATATAGGTATATAACAAAACGAGAACGTATTTTGCCTTTCTCAAATCCAAACTCATAAACTCAAATTCATACTCATTGGTGTTTGGATATCCTCGTAGAATTTAGGTGTCCCCATCATGTCCCATTTTTAGAGGCGGAGCTACTCATGAACTAGAGAGGACCATAGGTCCATAGCCCGTCCCAAATTTCAATTTTTATTTTTATAGGTATATATATACATATTTTTGTTAAAGTGTATATGATATATATTAGTCGTTGCAATCTAATACCAATAGTCTAGCCTATTGCAGCAGTAACAAAGTTTTGCCCTGTTTTTGATTGGCACGAGTTTGATCCTCGTGGATGCCATTTTAATTCTATTTTTAACAAAAAATAAATACTATAAAATTGTAAAATGTGAGAGATTTGAACCCAACAAACCACTACACCGCTAGTGATGAATGAGATCCTAAATTGAATAAATATATATATATATATATATATATTCATATTACAAGTTATAAAAAAAATCATGGCCCTCCCCAAAAAATAGTTCTAACTTCGTCATTGTTCACTTTCATATGAACTTGAGTTGAATTTTGATATTTCTTTTTATTAAAATAAAGAGTTGAAAATTAAAAACTATTTTGTTTCAACAATATGATTTTTTTAAATAAAGAAAAGGCTTAAATGCAATTTTGATCCCCCTATTTTGAATTTTTTGAAGTTTTGGTCCCTTATTTCAAAAACCAACTTTTTAGTCCCCTATTTTAGATTTTTTGTACTTTTAGTCCCCCACTGCATTTTGAGTCAATTTTCATGATGTGACAGATGACACATGGAAACTACAATTACATTGTTTATTTTATTTCAATAAATCATTTTATTAAAATTTATTTTGATTAATAAAATATTAAATAAATAATTTAATTAAAAGAGATTAATCTCAAAAATCCCTAATTTTCCCAAATTTCTTCATCTACGATCATCATCTCATCTCAAATCTAGATTTATTCCTCATCTCATCTTCAAAATTAGGGAATGCTTTATTGAGTTGGTTTTCCTTTAGGTCTGAAGTTTTATGCTATGAGGAAAGTTATAGAATAAATAAACTTGTACAATAAATAGGTAATTTTATTGATATTGGGAAACAATGAACGATTTCCTGATTGAAAAACATGGAAAAATTTCTTGTTCACATTAGTGAGATTTTTGGTTACGAGGAGTTAAGTGGAAGAAACGGAGAAATGTTTTGGTGGGGTTGGTGATGAAGTTGAATAAATTTGGATTTTTTTTTTTTGTTGATAGACGAATAAATTTGGATTTAGAGGTGAGAGGATGTACACAACTATGATGGTGAAGAATTCTAGGAAAATTCAGGATTTTTGGGATTAATCTCTTTTAATTTATTTATTTAATATTTTATTAATCAAAATAATTATTTTTTTACTGTAATCAAAATAATTTTTAATAATATGATTTATTGAAATAAAATAAATAATAATGCCACGTGTAATTGTAGTGTTCATGTGTCATCTGCCACATCATGAAAATTGACTCAAAATGAAGTGGAGGACCAAAAGTACAAAAAAATATAAAATAGGGGGACTGAAAAGTTAGTTTTTGAAATAGGGAGACCAAAACTTCAAAAAATTCAAAATAGGAGAATCAAAACTGCATTTAAACCTAAAGAAAATAAACAAAGAAAAAACTTGTTTAATACGCACCTTAAAAATAAGCATATAAATGTAATTTAAGAGTTAATTTAAGTGGTTATAATTTAATAGTATAGACAAAGCCAGTTCAAAATACATATCAATATCTCAATTACCCACTTTACCTCTATTTTTTAAAATTGAAAAACACTCAAACTCAATGGATTCAAATATTTTCAATCAGGAGGAAGGGTACTGGAAGCAGCGAGCCAAGATGCACTGGCTTCAAGAGGGTGACTTGAATACTCGATTTTTTCATATGTCCGCTTCAGCGCGTAGTAAGAAAAAAAAGATTACCAAACTTATGGATGACGCAGGTACTATAGTTCATACTCAAGAGGATTTGTGCGGGGTAGCTAAGAATTATTTTAATGCTCTCTTCAGAAATATAAGTGGTATTCATGAACCTGTGCTTAATCATATCCAGCAAAGGGTGACAGAGGAGGATAATCATCTACTTACGGCACCCCTGACCAAAATTGAATTACAACAAGCTTTATTTCAGATGCACCCGGATAAATCACCTGGTCCTGATGGTTTCAACCCAGCTTTCTACCAAAGGTTCTGGAACATTGCGGAGATGATATTTTTGTAGCCGCATATTCCTGGTTAGATCGGGGGTATTTCCCTTCCAGCCTTAATGAAACTAATATTTGCCTCATCCCTAAATGTGATAATCCTACTTCGATGAAAGATTTGAGACCTATTTCTCTCTGTAATGTCCTCTACAAGATAGTCTCTAAAGTGCTTGCTAATAGGTTGAAGCTTTGTCTGGATAAATGTGTCTCCCAGGAGCAGTCAGCTTTTGTCGAAGGTAGGTCGATCCTTGATAATGCCCTTATTGCTATTGAAATTATACATGCTATGAAGCGAAAGACTAGAGGATATAGAGGTGAGTTAGCATTAAAAATTGATATTAGTAAGGCTTATGACAAGGTGGATTGGGGTTTCCTTCGTGGTATGTTAGTCAAAATGGGGTTTGGAGAGAAGTGGATACAATGGATGATGATGTGTGTGAGTTCTGTTAACTACTCAGTGCTTATGAATTTTGACAAAGTTGGTCCTATTACTCCGGGAAGAGGTTTAAGGCAGGGAGATCCATTGTCCCCTTATTTATTCATTCTTGTAGCGGAAGGACTGACCGCTCTAATACACCAAGCTGTTAGTAAAGGAGACATTCATGGTGTGCGAATTTGTCGAGGCGCCCCTGAAGTGTCTCATCTCTTGTTTGCAGATGACTGTTTCTTATTTTGCAGAGCTAATGTTGTTGAGGTGACCCAACTTTTAAGTATTCTACAAACTTATGAACAGGCCTCGGGTCAGGAAATTAACCTGTCTAAGTCTGAAGTGTTCATTAGTCGCAATATGTCACAGGCGGCTCAAGCAGATTTAGCCGGTATACTTGGAGTGCGACATGTGTTGGGCACAGGTATTTATCTCGGCCTACCGTCTATGGTAGGTAGAAGTAAGAAGGCGATTTTTTCCTATATTAAAGACCGTATCTGGAAGAGGATAAATTCATGGAGAGGACGAGCCTTATCGAAAGCTGGAAAGGAGATTATGATAAAGTCAGTGCTTCAAGCCATCCCAGCATATGTTATGAGTATGTATATCCTCCCTTCTACTTTTATCGATGATATTGAAAAAATGATAAATGCCTTTTGGTGGGGAGGTGGTAATGGTAATAGTAAAGGTATCCATTGGTTGGCATGAGAGAGACTTGCTTGCCCCAAAGATAAAGGGGGTTTGGGTTTTCGGAATTTTGAAGCCTTTAATATGGCTATGGTAGCGAAACAAGCATGGAAAATTTTACAAAATCCAGACACTTTGGTGGCTAGACTTATTAAAGCAAGGTATTTTCCACGATCTACGTTGTTGGAGGCGTCCCTGGGCTATAATCCTAGTTTTGCATGGCGTAGTATCTGGAAAGCTAGACAGGTTCTGTTACTTGGGTGTAGGTGGAGGATTGGTGGTGGTGACAAGATACACGTCATGTCGGATCCTTGGTTACGTGGGAATGGAGAACGCTGGATTCCTTCACCTCAACCTGAAGGAATGTATAACTTATTTGTTAGGGACCTGATGGTAGATAATTATAAAGCTTGGAATGTGACTAAAATTCGCATGTTATTCCCAGTCCAGGTGGCAGAAAGGATTATTGCGACACCTCTCATTGGGTCGGTTTATGTGGACAAAATGGTTTGGGAGGAGGAACGAAATGGGTGTTACTCTGTCAAATCCGGGTACAAGCTTGCTATGCAGTGTATTTTCCGTAATGATAAATACCATGTGAAAGGTAATTGGAAAGAAATATGGAAAGCGCATTCTCCACATAAAACGCGTCATCTTCTTTGGCGATTATGTAGGGGATGTATTCCAACGCGGTGTCGGTTACTAGAACGTCATGTTGATTGTGATGTTCATTGTCCATTATGTGAGGATGAGGTAGAAGATGATGTACACGTTTTTTTCACCTGCGCTTCTGCTCAATCCAGTTGGCAAGCAGCTGGACTGTCATCTGTCTTGGGTTCCGCAGCTTGTCAGCAAGGGAGTGCGGCAGATAGAGTGTTTGCCTTGTGTCGGAATGAGGATTACGCTACTATAGGTAGAGTGGCTATGCTGTTATGGAGTATATGGCATAATCGGAATGATAAAATTTGGAATGATAATGCTAGAAGCCCAAACCAAATTGGCCGGGCTGCGTTTGATCAGTGGAACGAGTGGAACGAGCGTCCATAAGTTGCGAAGTAACGATGATCATGATGTTCCGCTTGTCAGTACCATTCGGTGGGAAAAACCTCGTATAGGATGGTTAAAGTGCAATGTAGATGCAGCATTTTTTGTCGGTGCAGGTAGGACCGCGATGGGTGCTTGTTTTCGTAATAATTCTGGTGAGTTTATGGCTGGAATTACGCAGTGGCAGCAACTGACTTTATCAACAGAGGAGGGTGAAGCATGGACACTATTGCAAGCCATGAATGAAGCTAAGAGTAGAGGTTTTGAAAGCGTCCAGTTTGAAAGTGACTCTCAAGTGTTGGTTGATGCCATTCGTACCAAACGGCGAGGCAATTCAGAGTTTCTTTCAATCGTTAATGAAATTATTCTTGTTATGTTTTCATGTGTGAACTTTGAAGTTAAGTTTATTAGGAGACAAGTGAATTCGGTTGCTCACACCTTAGCTAGGGCGGCCAATTCCTGGACTAGTTTCCATAGATTTGAGATTATTCCTTCATGTATTGAACTTTTGATATTTAATGAAATGCAGTAAGTTTGTTTGGTTCAAAAAAAATATTTTCAATCAAAATTAAAGCGGGTTCGAGGGGTGTCTGCGCGAGTATATGTTATACTGTCATGGCTGACTTCATACCACCTTTTTAATACTATTATTATTAAATTGTTGGTCCATTTTATTAATACTATTAAATTCAACTTTTTTAAAGCATCATCCTATATTTTTGAAAGAAAAAAAAAAGTAATATTTGTTTATTTATTTATATATATGTACATGTACATACTAGTAGTAGTACCTCTCACCGCACCATACTCCCACCCACCCATCCATCTCATTCCTTTCCTCTCCCTCCTTTCTCTTCCATTTCCCTTCTCCTTCTTTCTCTCCCAAAAAAATAATCATCATTATTATTAATAATATTAATTATTAAAAAAAATAAAATGTTATTTTCAATCCCAACAACAACGGCGAGCACCTTATTAACCCTTCCTTCTCCTTCTTCTCATTTCTCATCCAAACTTAACGCCGCCGTTACTCCCAAACAAATCCAACTCAAACTCTCCGTTAACCCCCCCTTAACGGCATCATCATCATCATCATCATCATCTCGCGGCGTCACGGACAAGCTCAACAATCTCGCCTCCGAATTCGCCTCGCTAACCGAACCCATCGATAGAGTAAAAAGGCTATTACACTACGCATCTCTCTTACCTCCGTTAGACCAGTCCGACAAGGTTCATGAGAACCGGGTATCGGGCTGTTCAACTGAGGTTTGGATGGTGGCCCACATAGATGAAGGTAGGAAAATGAGATTTAAAGCGGACAGTGATTCGGAAATATCGAAAGGTTTTTGTTGGTGTCTTGTTTGGATGTTTGACGGCGCGGAACCTGAGGAAGTTCTTACGGTGGAGAGAGATGATTTGGTTGGTATGAATGTAGGGTTGAATAATGTTAAAGCACGTTCTAGGATTAACACGTGGCATAATGTTTTTTTTGCCATGCAAAAAGCTACTCAAGATTTGATTTGATCATTTAGCGTGTGTTTGGTTCTGCGGCGGAGAGAATTGATTTTGGCAGAATTGATTCTGTAAAATTGATTCTGGCCAAAATTGATTTTAAGCTGAAGTGGTTTATGTTTGGATATATTCATGAAAAAGTGAGTTGAACAAAAAATTTGAGTGTAAAAATCAATTCTA
Organism: Trifolium pratense; assembly: GCF_020283565.1. Taxonomy (NCBI): domain Eukaryota; kingdom Viridiplantae; phylum Streptophyta; class Magnoliopsida; order Fabales; family Fabaceae; genus Trifolium; species Trifolium pratense. Next base: position 53,765,582 of record NC_060060.1, read on the forward strand.
GAATCAGAAGCTACGATTTCTAGCTTCAAGTAGAATCAATTCTGGAGGCAGAATCAATTCTACTTTTGAGAAACCAAACAAGTCAGAATCAATTCTACACGTTCAGAATCAATTCTGGATACTCCAGAATTGAAACCAAACATACACTTAATTGGTTAATTTCTCGCACGTGTGGAGATAGATAGATGCTAAGGCTAGCTAGGTTAATTTATTTTCACCATTTGATTTTTCTCCTTAGTATAATTAACCTTTCTTGTCTTGGTTGGGTGATCAATAGATGTTATGATAGGGTAGGGAAGGGCCAATTTATATATGTTTACTCTATTGAGAAAATGTATAGAAAAGTAGTTTAAGTTGTTTTTTTAGATAATTAAGGAAAATATATTTTGGTGATGGGAGAAAACTAGCTTGGTGTTTTTATTGATCATTATTATGTTATAATTAGATGCATGTTGTTGTATAAAATATCCTTTTAATTTGCTATATAGTAGTAGTTCACAACAAGCAAGTGTGGTTGCATTTGTTTTATATGCTTGTAGGTTAGTAAAATAAAAAATAAATTGGAGACCATGAGAAAGGACATAGTATTAGTAAAGCTGTGGAACTTGTTTATTAGTGTAGTAATATCAATATTTTATATGTCCATGTACCCTTTTTTTAAAAATTATTAAATTAGACTATCAATAAAAAAATATAAAAATGCAAACATACGAGACACTTAATAAAAATAAATACAAATAATGCAAACCCATAAACACGCAAAACATTTAACACAAATGACTCAACCACTGGACTATTAGCTAATTTTTTAAAATATTTTTATGGTTAATTAATAATTAACTATAATTTCTAACAAATATTTTAAAAATATACAATAAATTAAAAATTTGAGGCCCTATGTTGGAACAAGTGTGTAATTTGTAGAGAAAACTTGGTAGAAATATGAACACAAATGAAGAACTATGTGTGAATTAAAAAAAGGTTCAATTAGTCTCATATTGGTTGGAACACACACATGAGTAGTGTTTATATACTAGAAGGTCACTACTTGGAGTACGCCCTAAGGGGTACCCAATTTTGTAAACGGGGCACATCATGCTAAATATCACACACACGCGTCGCCGTCCGTCCGGATCGGGTCGAGCTTGGGCTTGGTAATATATTATTTTTTAATACCCATAAGTTATTTTTTAATACCCAGAAGTAAAAAAAAAAAATTATTATTTCAAAATTAATTCGCACATGTTTTATGTGCTCCGACCAAGTCTTGAAACGGCTATATGATGAGTCATCATAACCGTTATGCTGGAACTGAATGGGCCAAATTTCTTGGTCACGTTTTGCTTTGCTGGCTCCCACGATTTCCTCTTTTCTAGTTCAATTCTTTGCTCTATAAATACTCTTCAGTTATCACAATTTTTTTTACTCTGATTTCACAATTCGAAATCTTCCTTCTTCTTTCTCGCTGCTTTATTCTTACTTACAAAAAATCTTTTTTTTTGTTGTTTCACAGAAAGTAGTTGTTGCCACTTCAAATTGATAATTCGATTATCAATATTAGACTAGTTGTTGTACGACCATCGAAGGTGTTTTTCTGCCCGTTTGCTACAGTGCAGTAGAGAACGATATTTAAGTGAATTGGCTGTTTTATCCTGGGGACTTTACGATTGCTAGTCTACCTTGCACAATTTGGGTAGTGCCGTGAAACGTCTTAAAAAAAACGTATTGAACCGCGACTCGGCCAGTAATTTCTTCGTTGCTTATTTTTAAATCTTTCAAGGCACCATTCATAATAGATGAAGAATTCTTCTTTGACAATAGCCATTTCCAAAAGCAAATTCACATACTCCAAAATCTCTTCCACATTGATTATCTTATCTTTGATGAAAAAATAGCTTAATTTCTAACCTGCCATCAAACCACACGACCAACTAAATCAACAAAATAGTACCCTTGAAAAACTTTGCCCCACACCTTCTTACCAAGTTGCTATTGTCTTATTGATGACTACGACTATTTTTATGGAGAGTCATTTCTTCTCATCAATTGATCTCGTCTTTTTGGGCATGATCTTTGACCTGTCTTTTATTTCTTCATCACAATTATTTACTAAAACGTTTTTTAAATTAAAAAAAAAAAAAACTTTGCATGGGCCTAGTCCCCTTCCTATAACACATTAATCAATCTCTATTGAACTAGCTAGTTTGTTGAAAATTGTTTTAAAATATAAGCAAAAATTGATAAATAAAAGTGAATGTATTTGATCCAAATTTTGAATCAATCAATCAAATACGTGAAGTTTGTTTGATTTATTTTTACTTATATTTTGAGACGGATGGATATATATATAGGAAAAAACTAACATGTGTCCTAAAGGTTATGACACATATTAGTGCTTTAAAAAAAATAAAATGTTTTACATCTTTTTTTTTAATCAGCTAAATTTTATTAATATACAAATCTCCTAAACAAGAAATATAAGTGATCAAAAAGTACAATAAACCACCACATCAATGTGAATGTTTTTACTTTTGAATTTTTAATATATATGTGCCCTTAGCAAGACCCATATATATTAATGAAAAGATAAAAAAATTAGCTCACCTCTCAAAAAAATGAATATGTATGATAATGATTGTGTTTTTGTAGGGATAAAATCATACTGCTTGGTACTTTTTTGGACCTGGGTATAGATTCAAATTAGTTTGTTTTTTAAATGATCATGGTGGGGTTGATATTTTTTTTTTTTTTAACCAAGGGTTGATATGTTTTTTGAAAGGGTAAAAGGTAAAGAATTTAGCAATATGTAATTAATAGTGAGAAGGAAAAACATTAATTGTGCTTTTACATTATTAGTGTGTGTGACTATGACAAGTTGATCGGTGGTGAGAGAGGAACGGTACAACTTATTGAATTAGTTGACAATGTATAAAAATAACAAACATACGATAACAATTGATATATTAATAAAATTAATGATCATTTTTCATAAGTGATCCATCATTGATTGGTGTTTAAAATTATCTGAAATTCTGGTTAAAAAAAAAAATTATCTGAAATTTCAACGATTGTCGATAATATTCTCTAAAAGTAAAAAATCAAGACTCTTGTAGTCTTTGCAATTAAAAATGACATGATTGGTACTAGTTCCATACAAGTCACATTTTTATTTTCCCTTGTTTTTAAAGGAATTTGATTCCGTGTCTTATTCATTCCCTGATAGATCAAGATATACAAAAATACAATTCCCCAAATTAGACGGCTCATCATCCTATATTAATGTGCAATAATATACTAGTCAACCTATATCAATATACATTAATATACAATAATAACTAGTAAAGACTAATTACAAATAATTAAGATTATTATATAATCTATTAATTTTAATCAAACCAGTATCAATTAACTAATTAAGTCATTATTTCAACAGTAAAAATAAAAATGATAATCAGTTTATGCTTTCAAAGAACGATATATACATTGTCATTAAAATTTTAAATATTTTTTAACTACTAAATCCACCATGGATCACTTGTAGTAATGGTCATATTAAAATTTTCCTACTAACAATTTATTATTAAAAAAAAAAAAAAACAGTGGTGGTGGTGGTGAAGAATTAATATTGAGAAGAAGATTTCAATTTCTCATGCTTTTGGCTTATGTGGTGGGGATGGGAAGGGCCTGCTTAATTATTCAATTTTGATTAAAATTACTCTTTCCTTTTTTATGTTTTATTCTTTCACTGTACTGTATTTGTGTTTGTCATATTCATTTTCTTTCTATAGAAAAAGATTCATTGATTCAAGCAAGCGGAAGTTAGAAAAGTCCATATTGATAACTGCAGCATATATGCATGGACCATAGAACATTATTCAATTTTGGTTAAATTTTGAATGTTGACGTTATCATTATCATTGGCAAAAATATCTTAGTGATGATGGAAACTGAATTGACTAGGAGTTTGTCCTTTTCTTATTTTCACATTAGATACAAAAATTTGTTTTTCCTTGAGCGCCTAAAAACGAAAGGAGCAAAAAAAATAAATAATTTCGACTTCACTGGGGATCGAACCCAGAATCTCTGGTTCCGTAGACCAGCGCCTTATCCATTGGGCCATGAAGTCCCTTTGTATTATCAGTTTGGCACGAATAGTAAAGATATTTTACTGACATCTAAACATACCCGTCAAGGATAAATAAGTTTTGCCTTAAAAAATAGAAAAAGTAGTTTCCATTCACATATTTCATCATAACATAAAATGAACTTTTGCTTCTTAAAAAAATTGTATCACTAATTCAAAATTTCAGCCATGAAATTTAGTCCAAGAGTTCAATTTTTTCATGGGATAGGTTGTTATTTAATTATTTTTAAAAATATTTTATGTCATATAATCAAATCCAAAGTAACCGACTTATCACAGAGTAAAATTAGTCTATTATAAAAAAAAGTATGATTAGTCCAAAATTTTTAGAAAAATAAATAAATTGGGGATTTTTAACATGAAAAATTGAAAGAGTGTTTAGTAAGAATTTTTTGAGGCAAGAAAGAGAATAATCTTATGTGGCAACCTTACCAATGACCACCTTATTGCACATTGGAGAAAAAGAAGTGTCGATGTTACATTTGTACTGTCCGAGACTTGGTTTCTCCCAATTCACCTGATGAGGCATCGATTGTGGGTTACTAACGTGAGACCGGACCTGCTGTGCTCGACGCTTCCAAATGGTCCACACCATAACAGCGAACAACTCTTGTTGTTCCTTATCAAGTCTATGCAGAATATGGAGAACAAGTTGTCTGTGATATTATTGTTAATGTTTAGTCCTACACTGATATGGTTCCATAAACCTGCTTGCTGCCATCAGTCGATGCTGCGAGGACATAGAAACAACACATGTGCACTATCTTCTTCATTGTCAATACGCACAAATGCAAAAGGAGGAGTGTTAATAATGCATCTAACCGTGTTGTTATCAAAGGCAGGGGCGTCTCAAAGTTTTAGGAGGCTCTGTGCAAAATATAAAAGTGGTCCCTTAATAAAAAAAATTAAAAAAATTATCGATTTAAATTGCATATAATATAAAAAAAAACATTCTTGTAAACATATAAATTATCAATATTAAATCTTACATTAAATTAAATGGAACAAGAAATACAAAATAATTATCTTTGAATATAACGTCAAAAAGGAACACCATAATCTAAGATTAAATTTATGCAAAGATTAAAATGGACTAGAACTATATTTACGAGTATAGATAACTAATATATTAATACTCATGATATTTATGAACATTAACAATATATAACTATTATTTTAGGGCCTAAAAATTAATCTATTAATATACATCTGATATTTTATAGGTATAAATAATATATAAGTAATATTATAGGACCTCAAAATTTTGAGGTCCTATGCCGTCGCACACCTCGCACATACATGCAAGCCTCCTCTGATCAAAGGTACCACTGATTTTGTCAATATCCTATGCCTTAGAATTTGTCATCATAATATCTTTCACCTTCATAAAATTGTCAAGCACCTGCATATTAGATGGAGTAGGATAGGAATGGACGAGAAACGATTCTCACCATTGAAAAAAAGTTGAGGAGATAATGTGTGTATCTAGACCATTAGATCATAAACATGTGATAATATTTTAATAAAAAAAATGGAGAAAAGTTGGTCAATGGTTAAGATCTGACAATTGAGAAAACTTGAAGAAAAAAATAAATTTGAGAGGATCCTTTCTTAGAATGGACATATCTTTATTTTGTTCTGAGATATTAATATCCTCTCCGGTACCAATACTTTATTCCACTTACAATGCCTTGGAGAATATAAAATATGGGAGTTTGTCTGTTGATGACTCTTGGTTCAAATTTAACATGAACAAAAACATGTATTTTTAATCAAGACATTGAATTCAAGTGAGTAATGAACTCCCATTAAATTAATTATTCGGAGAACTCGACTTCGATTCCTCTAGGAACAATTCTTGGTAAGAATTTATATTTTAGTTATTTTAGACCTTAATTCTTTTTATTTTTTTATTTTTTTATTTATTTTGTTGGTACATTAGACCTAAATTCTTTTTTAATTTTTACTAATCAGACAATGGTTATTTAGAACAAAATTGGTGGTTTACTCAAAAATTAAAAGTTTAGAGGGGTAATACGGGTATTTTGCGCGCAAAACCTATTCCCTTCTCTGCAAACGTGTTTCTCCTCTTCTCGTTTGGTGCAAGCCTTATTCAATCCTGCTCCCATTCGTTTTCTGCCATTCAGCCGCGCACACCACCGTCAACCAGCTCCACTCCGCCGTTCAACCGCCGCTCACGACCAGGTTCTTATCTTCTCTGATTATGTTTATTTTCCAGTGCTTTCTTATCACTGTCAATTGCTTTCTTATCATTCAAAAGTTTATTAACAGATCCAAGCACGTTGACATAATAAATTAGTTAACAATAACAATGTAAATGATAACAAATAATTGGATCCAGATCTATTCTACAATGAATTAGCAAAAGAAAGAAAATCAAAACCCCAAAAATACACCAAAATTGTTCAAGGTGATGACATAATTTGTGCGCGTGTGACTATGTGTTCTTAATTCTTATGCTCATAGCGAGAGGCTATAAAACACGACGTTATGGAATCAATTTTCATCGTTAATTTCTTCAATTTCTTAGTGTGTGTTTGATTATGCAGCGGAAAATTGTAAATTGAATGTGTAAATAAATTTGATTCCGACTAAGAGTGAGTCGAAGGTAAAATGATATGTTTGGATACATTAATGTAAAAATGTGTTGAACAATAAATTTGATTGAGTACCGTTGAGCATAGTTCAATAGGTAGTGACATTGCAATATGCTCAATAGGTAGTGGGGACATTGCATTATGCAGGGGTCGAGGTTCGAATCCGAAATTCCCCACTTATTCACCTTATGGAATGAAATTATGGCCACTAGGTTGCTTTACCAAAAAAATAATTTGAGTGAGAAATCAATTATAGAATCAAATGCTCCAATTTCTACCTTCAAGTTAGAATCAATTCTAGAGGCAAAATCAAGAGACCAAACAAACATGTCAAATCAATTCTAAACCTCTAGAATAATTTTTGCCTCCTCCAAGAGAGTGGAGCCAAACATACACATACTTGTACAGTTCAATATACTTGTAAATTTCATAAATATTTTCCTGAAGCACAAAGCTTTAGAGATAATATGGCTTTCTACAATTCTACTATCGATGATGGGTTTTGATTTTTGTTTGGTGATAATTCCACCAAGGTTTGATTCAATTTGATAGCTTCCTGAAATGTTTTAAATTAATTCTATGAAGATGTAATCAGCTGAACCAATATTCTATTAAGTTTTACTTCTAGCATTTCTGAAGTTGTTTACTTTTTCTGCAGAAAATTATAAAATCAATAGTGTTGATGATTTGCCAATATGAATAAGTTATTGGACTATGGAAGGAAAGCCCTGTTTTATGTCAGGGTACTTTCTGGATATGAAGAGCGAAGAATACGGTCTTTTAGGATGCAGCTTGAACAACGTGTCCTACAGGTCTAATATCTTATCTTACGCAATCATTTACATTCTTGAGTTATAGTTTTGTTCTCTTTTTTTCGACAGGATTTTTGTTCTCTTTTAGAAACCATATGACATGATAAAATATGAATGTTGTTAGCTGGGACTTGGGGATTTCATATGAATCTGGGGATCTTTGCAAATTACAATTGTCAAGAGGTGAGTCTCATTTTTTAAAAAAAATAGACATGCGATCAGGCCCGGCTCTGAGGCAGGGCAAGAAGGCCCATAGCCCAGGTCCTCAACATTTTTTGGGCCTCAAAATTATATAATTTATCAGGCTCGTCATTTATGTTATATCAGGGCCGGCCCGACACATGTCGAGGCCCCGGGCAAATTACATAAAGAGGCCCTTCAGCTTTAAAAAAAATAATAAAGCTTAAATGGTTTATATTTAAAAATGAGTAATTTTTATTTAAAATGTAAATAACATCAATAATATAAAAAAATAGTTATATTCTAATCAATGGTAGCAAAATTCACTTTCAAGTTAATATCATTAAATATTGATAGTATTTTTAATAAAAGTTGTAACTTAATTCTAGAAATGTAGTTTTTTTTTTTTAAAAAAATAATAAAGTACAAATTAAGTTTTGATTAAAATGTAGTTTTTTCAAATTGAGTTTTTTCAAGTTTTTATATTATTGATGTTATTTACATTTTAAATAAAAATTACTCATTTTTAAAATTGTGTTTTTTAAATATAAAACGTTTAAACTTTATTATTTTTTTACCTCTAAAGGGCCTCTTTATGTAATTTGCCCGGGCCTCAACATGTGTCGGGCCGGCCCTGCATGCGATGCCTCATTTTAGAGACAAAAGAAGAACTGTTTCCCTAGCTATTATTTGAAACAGGATAGAATCCACACTAGCGAAATGAAGGGGTACCAAGTGTTGTCAATTGCAGATTGAGAAAAAATGATGGTTTGTTCAAATTCCGCTATTCAAAAGTGCTATAACACCGCTATAGCTGCTACTTGACAATATATTTTGTACTAAATAGTGATTTGCGGAACAATAGCGATATGTTGAAATTCCGCTATGCAATAGCGCTATAGTGCCGCTCTAACTGCTTTTTAATAACTGAGTAATAGATTTTAATGGAGCAGGTGTGATGCATTTACTAATTTTAAAATTAGTATAACATTGCTTATGTTAAGCATCTGTGATCAGTTACGGTCATCACAGTCATCTTGGTTTTTGAATCATCATCATGTTGATCCATCATCTGATTAAAAAAAATGATCGGCTTCTAATTGAGATGATATAAAAATCATATAAAATAGGAAAATAACACAGGATAATTAAGATATTAATTCACAATGTATTCTTCCTTGTTTCGAAGTTACTATTTACATTGGGGAAATATGAATTTTACCTTTATTTTTTGTTGCGGTGAAGGTGGATATGGGATTTCCTCTTAAAAAACCACATGTTGCCCTCAAAGTCTTTCTAATATTTACTATTTTTATTTAATTAAGTTCTGATGTGTATGCTATTCTCTAATGAAAAGGCACAAGCAAGGAAAGCAGCCATAAATAAAGTACCTGAGCAGATCATTTTATCTGAAGTTCGTCGAATGGTTGAAGAGATGCAAGCTTTGAACAAGAAGCTGGAAGAAACAGTAAGTTTATGTCTCGATTCTAGAGGTGTAGAATTTACTTTGACTTAACAATTGATTTTAAATTGAAACTATAAATTGAAACTTTTAATTCTATAATTGATTTCTACACTAAATTTTTTGTTCAGTTCACTTTTAGATGAATGTATCAAAATATGAATCACTTCATTTTCAACTCATTTTTAGCTAAAATCAATTTTACATAATGAATTAGCTCAAAATCAATTTTTGTTACTTTCTAACACACAGTTTAATTGTATTCTCATGAAAAAAATATGAAACTTTGTAAATTTACGATTTAAATACATTTTTTATTTGGTATTTTTTTTTTTGAAAAATTTCAATTCTTTTCCTCCGCTTGTGAATATGAAGGCACAATGACTTCTAATAAAAAAAAGTTATTTATTCTTCTCGAGAAGATCTACTACGACATAATTGCAAACTTCCGTATGAAATGCAATTTGTCCTTAGTTTTGTTGATAGTGAATTTGGATCATTCACATTCTTTCATTTTGCTTTTTGTGGGATTAAACATTCATATTGTGTCATGTTTGTCTTAATTAAAATCTTTATGTGTCATATTAAGTTGTTGTGTCATGTGTGATATATGGTTTATTTTCATTTAACACATGGTCTTCGATTGTTTCATTTGTAGCACTCAAATTTGTTGCATAATAATAATAATATGATGCAATTTATGTGTAGGAGGTAGCCATCGAAGAATACTTCAAGCCTCTTGACATGGAGGCTGAGGTTTTGATGAAGATGCAACTTCAAGGGGAAGAAAACAAATCGGAGATGATGATGAAAGCACTGCAGGAACAAGCCATGCGTCAAGAAGTTGAGGCAAGAAAAAGTAGAAGTATGCACCAAACAGACAACATTGAAACTAACCAAAATGCATCCGAGACTCTGGTGAAAACGTGTATAGGCGAGGAAGAAAAAACTTCAAAGGACAGTGTGCATGAAGCAGACAAGGAAGAAAAAACTTTGAAACTTTGAAGAACAAACTATTTGTATTATTTAAAATTGCATCTTGAGGTGCAATCATGTTATAACATTAACCTTTGTTTTTTGAGGTACGGAATGGTTAAATAATAAATTTCCTGCATGTTCTAATTCTAATAGTACATGTAAAACATGTAAATTTTGTCATAGTACCTTCTTTTAGTACCGGACTGGTCGTGAATACTGTTAGTTACTAAGTGTATGTTTGGTATCACGCCGAGTATAGCAGAATCACGATGATCCACCGTGATTTTGAGATACCCACGGTAATACCAAACGTATGCTAAAAGTTAATTCAATGAAGGAGGATTAGGGGAACTTGAATTGTATATGGTACTTAACCCATTAGAAAAAGAGGTGGGTTTAACTTTAAATAGTTGCTAATTCTATGGTGCATCAGTAAAATAGCATTGCCACCATATACATGTTTGTTTTTTACCATTAAATCAATAAACCTTTTCTTATCTCACTTGTTCAAAATATGAAATTTATTGATCACGCCGTAGAAATAAACTTGTGTATGGTTGTAACCTATGAAGCACGGACACAAACATATGCATTGAATATGACACGGACATGACACATCAACACTGATAATAATTTTAAAAAATAACATAATTCAGTGTAATCATATAAGTGTCGGTGCCATGTTGTCCTACACTGACACGTGTCCAACACCGGACATGCCTAGTTTGAGAAGTGTCTGTGCTTTATAGATGGTAACTCATAAATAATCCTTAAAATGTAAGAATGTGTGATTAACGGTATATATTTAACCTTAAATAAATCATCTTATACTGTATTTAAGTTTAAGTAAGTCTCTCATATTGACCTTACCAGTGCAGAATCAGGTAAAGTATACACCAGTGATTGAGTAAAAAGCCATGGCATTGGGGTTATGAACTTCTAAACAAGTCAGAAAATACTCACATTTCGCCATATGTGAGAATGGCCCTATATATAGAAATCATAAATAAGTTGGTACCAGCTATCAATTATCATGTCTGTGTCCAATTGCTTTAAATACTTTGCACTTACCGGCTCACGTACGTTCAAACCAAAAGAATTGATTATCCAAAGCATTTTGGAAACAAAGTTTTAAAATTTGAATCGAACGTTGAATCAGCAAGATTCTTGTGTCGTGGTTTAACTATTTAAACTATTTAATAGGACAAAACAACAACTGAACTGTCAAAATAATTCAGTCGTTTTGTCAAAAATAAAATAAAATAATAATAATAATAATAAATTGTCCCCATGAGCTTAGCTCAATTGGTTGGGACATCAGCATTTTATATGCAGGAGTCAGGGTTCGAACCCTGGACACTCCACTTATCCATCTTTAAAGGTGGAATTTCAAGCCACTAGGCTACCTGACCAAAAAAAAAAAAAATAATAATAATTCAGTCGTAATGAATATAAATTTAGGTTCAACGATTTAATGGTTTGATTCCGTTTTTAAAACACCAATTAGAACCAACAAAAGGTGCCAACATGACATGTTCCTTTTTCATGGAAAGTAGTTCATGGAAAATTTATGTTATGACTAACAAGAAAAGGCACACAATTAACATGACAAGTGACAATAATTTTTCTCATTCTCAACAAGAAATTAAATTTATTATGCCGTATTAAAAGGTTGCGATGAAACAATGAAATTTTAGTCCTAATCATCAAGCTAAATTATTGGACAATTTTTTTTAGCTTATGTCTTGTGCCTTGGCTTGAATGGAGCATATGCAATGAAAATATTGGAGTTATGTGATTTTTTTTAATATTTTAATTTTTATTTTATGTTTCTTTAATGCTTTGTGGAAGGATTATAATTTATAACGAGTTAATGTTTAACCGATACTCCAATTTTTCGCAAAATTGGTTCCTTCAAATTGTTAGCCAAATGCAAATGAGTGTTGAAGTTATTATTAAACCCACAATTTATATAGAGAGCTCCGGTTCCATTATTCATATCAAATGAGAGCCCCCTCGTACAAGTTCCTTTATGATTAATGTTGATGGAGCTTAGAGCAAATAATATCCATTCACAGTTTATGGATGATTACTTAGGGATGCTCAGAGTGGTCAATGTCTTATCCAATATTGTTTTTTCAATCCCGACCACAATAAATTTGAGATTATTGTGCTGAGATGCGGAGTTTAGTTCACACTATGTGTGTTGCTCGCCATATCCATCTTGATCATGTTATTTTTTAAACGAATTCCACCTTTTTGTAACTAATGCTTTTAATCATTCTACCACCATATTTTAAACCTCTTTTAAAAAAGGGTGATATGCAATATTCAACATTATTTGAGATAGACCAATTCATTTGCGATTTTATCAACAAAAGGAATCGAGAATCAAATTTAATACTCCTTTCTTCTCAGTTTTAATAATCCTGGCGATAATTTTCTACAATTTTAATGTTGAATGTGTAACTTTGTAAAAATAGTTGCACTCCATATTTAGTTTGATAATTTATCCTTATTAGTTATTACTACGAAACAAAAAAGGAAGTGAAAAGAAAAATGTGAAATTATTTATTTATTTTTCTTTTGTTTTCACTACCGGTATCCGATTAATTGGACCACTAATCTGGTTCGGATGTCAGTTTTGATATCAAATAGTTTCAGCTCGCTCCGATCGCACTTGCAGGGATAAAAAAAAAAGTTAAATTAAGTTGAGAGAAATTAGTGTTTTAAATTCTACTATTTATAATTTCTTTTAACCAAAAAACCTATTTATAATTTGTAAATTCTAACTAATCATCAAAATTGTGGAAGAAGAAAAGAAAACTCTAAACCCAAACCCAAAAACAAAAAGCTACAAAACAAACTCAACAACAAAAACCGTGTGACCAAACTCACAAAGATCTTGTTTGTTTCTGCTATCTTATAAAACTCAAACCCACACAAACTGAAAATTCCATTCTGCCGCCGGAAAATTCATCCTCCGTTTCCTCCGTCATCATCATCACCACCACCAAAAACCCCTCCTCGCAGTTCACCAACTGGGGTTTTGTTTTCTCACCTTTTCATTCAAAAAAACCTTCTTTTTTGTTGTTGCTCAGATCTTCATCTATCTCCTGCTATTTCCGGTATGTTTAGTAGTTGTTTCTACAATTGATTGTTTCTGCAGTTACATAATCTAAAACCCCAAAATTGAAACTTCACTGTAACTCAACCTTCTGTTACTTCATTTCATTTTCCCCTTTTTTTCTCAAGGAAATTTTTATAAAGTCATGATCTTTCAAGTTGTTTATGATAATTCATACAATTATTTCCTCTTTACTGTTCTGTATAATTGTGCCTGTTTGGATTTTTGTTTTGCTTCCAAAAAAAAGCTTATGATTAATTTCTTAGAGTTTTTTTTTTTTTTTTTTGTTGCTTGATAAGGTAAGCTAAATATGAAAAGTTTTTTTGTTTTCTTCAATTCTTTCTGTTTATTTGATTCTTTTCTTTTTCTTTTTTTGGAATAGAATTTGAATCTTAGGTTTGTAAATAGGGAGCTACTAGTTTGGGATCATTATCTTGTGTATGGTATATCATCTTTTTATCAAAGAGATCACATGAATTGGTTAACCTTTCGAGTTAATTCGGGAGGTTATCGAGGAAAAGTGCATGCTTTTCTTGCATTATGGTTCATTTCACTAGCTGATTTTCAATATATCTTCTGCCAGCTAGCTAGCTATATTTGGTTCCTTTGTTGTTACTTCTACGAAACTTCTAGCACATTTATAGATGGTGCCGTCTAGAGGTGTTATTATTGATTAACTTCATAAGTAAATAGAACTAAACGAATCTGACCGTGAATCTCACTGGCATATTGAGAATTTTTGGTGATATTAGGAGATACAATATGTTCTTACAAGTTTGAACTATTATACGATTTGATTTATTAATGTATATTTTTCTTTATTATTTGGTTCTTCAGCAGGGGTTTTCATTCCTTTAACAATAACAAGCATATTTGCTTCTTATACGGAGGGCGTGTTCCAGTTGATGAATGTTGAAGTGTAGCATATAGTTTTATGAGCATACAGTTAGGGAAGTTCCGACATAAATGGGGACCGTTACTCGCAGGTCTGATCATTGGTGATAGCTAACTTGTTGATTATGTTTGTTTTGACAAAATTTTTGTATGCTAGTTTATGTCAATAATAACTCCGTTGGGTGCATTTCTGTTTCATTGGATGCAGTACTGGTAGAAAACCAAGTGAAATTATGAGGATAATTGTGACAACTTTTATTGGAGTAGTTTTTGGCTTCTTTTTAGGCGTATCATTTCCAACATTATCATTAACAAAGGTGCATACTTAGTATCTTCTTCTTTCTGCACTGTTGTAGATCTTTGTGGGTTATTTTTTGTTATTAGACTAAATAAATCCATTGCTAATAGTGCATACTGCATAACATTTTGCAGTTCAATCTCCCATCTGGGTTGCTTCCCTCGATTGATCTCTCTTACATTGAAGACAGATATACAGGTCGTCATGCTTGGTCTTTTATGAACAATGGTAACAAAAGATCTTCGCGACATTATTTATCAAATGATACATCAAAGGTAGACATTGTATTCTGTCATCATTATTAAGGACATTTTCATATGCTTATTCGGTAATCATTAATAAACGATTGATAAGGACTTTATAGAATGACATTGTTTTATATAATATTGGGAAAATGGATACATGCAGTCTCTATATTGACCAAATCACTTTCTCCTCATTTTAATGTTTTACAGATTTGGGTTCCATCAAATCCAAAAGGAGCAGAAAGTTTACCTCCTGGCATTGTTGAAGCTGAGTCTGACTTTTACTTGCGTAGATTGTGGGGCAAACCCAGTGAGGTGTGTATCGTAAGACAGTTTATAGGTCTAATATGGCTTTAAACTCCAAACTACATTATATTTTTCTTCCATTTTTTTAAGGAAAACATATAAACCAGCTAGTGTACAAAGGATTTAATTAAGTTGGCACTTGCAGGACTTAACACTCAAGCCAAAGTACCTTGTGACATTCACTGTTGGCTATGAGATGAAAAAAAATATTGATGCAGCCGTGAAAAAGGTTTCTTTCTTGGTCTCTTTCTCTCTGTGTTTGAGTGTGCTCATTGATGTGCCTTTTAACTAAGCATTTGCTTGAACAGTTTTCAGAGAACTTCACAATCCTTCTATTTCATTATGATGGCCGAACTAATGAATGGGACGAGTTTGAATGGTCGAAGAAGGCTATTCATGTGAGTGCTCGCAAACAGACCAAATGGTAAGAAGCCACAGTGTGTTATTAACTTTTGGATGACAGATTTTCATTGTGGCTTTTGCAGTTAATATTTATTAGTCTTTAGTGTTAATATTCCAAAATTATCATCATATTGACTATGTGAGTTTTTACATTTCTAGGTGGTATGCTAAGCGGTTTTTGCATCCTGACATCGTGGCTCCATATGACTATATATTTATATGGGATGAAGACCTAGGCGTTGAGCATTTTAATGCGGAAGAGTGAGTATTTTATATGGGAAGGTTATTTTAGAAGTTTCGTATGAATTAAAGTTTCATATGCCCTTCTCGTTTCAAGTGCAGGTATATAAAACTGGTGAAGAAGCATGGCCTGGAGATTTCACAGCCTGGTTTAGAACCTAATAAAGGGTTGACATGGCAAATGACAAAAAGAAGAGGTGATAAAGAAGTTCACAAGTAAGAATGAGTAGAGCACAATAGCAGTTTCTCGTGGTTCATGTTATTTTGCAAGAATGTGCATTAACTATTTATTTTTGTGGATATGTATTAGAGTGACGGAGGAGAAACCGGGATGGTGTTCCGACCCTCATTTACCTCCTTGTGCAGCGTAAGTAACTGCTGGTGTGTGTAATGTATTAATCTTGTATTATTTGGTCTATCGGGCTGTATCTAATTGTGCATTCTTTGTCACATGAATGCAGGTTTGTTGAGATTATGGCCCCAGTCTTCTCACGAGAAGCATGGCGTTGTGTGTGGCATATGATTCAGGTTGAATGGTTAATCCTAACCGTTTTAAAAGATTCCCCTCTAATTAGTTGTTTAATGATTCTTTAAGCACTTAATAGATTATAATTGTATAACTTCTGGCATTGCAGAATGACTTGGTCCATGGGTGGGGTCTTGATTTTGCTGTTAGAAGATGTGTTGAGGTTAGTGGATTCTCACATTCTCTAACATCATCTAATTTCGCGACTCTTACTTTTACGGTGTGGCCTTAGCAAAGGCACACACGAAAAAGTAAAAGTCTAAAAAATTGCAATCTATAGATGTGCTTGAGCTTTTAAAACTAACTTATTTTTCTTGATATAGCCTGCACATGAGAAGATTGGAGTTGTTGATGCTCAATGGATTGTTCACCAAGGTGTTCCTACACTAGGGAATCAGGTATAAATATTTTCATTATTATTGTATATATCAAACTTAATAATGTCACGAATGACACAGTAAAATCCTTATCAATTTTCTCGTTATTTGCAGGGTAAAACAGAAACTGGGAAAGCACCATGGCAGGGGGTATGTTTTGCATGTTTCATCTGATATGTTACTTGGCTTTTTATTTTCCCCTGACATTTGAAGTATATTAAACTAATCGACAAGATGTGAGATAGTGTTTATTTACGAACATCAATCATATAATCCATTTTATGTTGCAACGTTGATGGCAGGTGAGGGAAAGATGTAGGAGGGAGTGGACCATGTTTCAGAGTCGGTTAGCGAATGCAGAACATGCGTATTTCAAGTCCGGCGGCGGTATTGCTATATCTAATTCCACTGTTCATTAGGAGACAAAGATCAAAGCTTGACTTGTACACAGCTATGGCCATACCATTATGTGTAGACTCCCCTCACACCTTTTTTGAAATATATTCATATGTAACATTTACATGAAATAGAGTCCTAGCTAGGGACCAAACTTAAACCCAATGTAGAACTTGTCTTAGAGATGAATGTGATAAATTAAGTGAAGAAAATTAATACTACGTTATGACTTGAGAGCTCTTTTTTCATATTCTTTCATTCTACTTAGTCTATAAGGATTATAAAAATGATAGTCTTTAAAGTTTATATAAATGTTTTTGCAAGATCTTTATATATTAAAGGACCAAGAAGTTTAGTTTTTATATATTTTATTAATGAATTACTTGTTGTTTTTGTATATTTTAGAGATTAAATAAGAGAGGTAATGGTACTAAAAAATTAATTTGGAGGAGAGTCTTTATCAAAATTAGAGAGTGACACACATTAGGTATGTGAGTTCTAATTTTCCAATATGTTGGTATGAATATACTTTGAACAACTATATCTATATGAAGAAACAATTCAACAACTTTTTTGCAATTTGTTTGGTATGTTCATGTGTTGTGTATGAGCATCCCTCAACAAAGTAATTGGATTAGTTTGGTCACACATGTGGAGTTGTTCTAACTAATTGCAGTAGTTACATAAAATTGCAGTAATAATGAACTAATAAACAAGGTCATGTTTACAAATAGAGAAATAATTGTTGTCAGATAAACAAATTTGGAAATTGTTGCTACAATAGCATAAGAGATTTTTCTTCTTCTACTTACTTTTTTTAATATAATGACTTTTGAGGCTGAAATATTGAAAATTATACAGCCTTTATAGGTGTGTTTGGTAACACAAATAAATTAACTTATAGCTTATAATAGTAGCTTATAGCTTATGATAATACCTTATAAGCTTGTTTCATAAAATAAGTTACCTTGATATTTTTGTTGTTCTTGATTTACATTTTAAATAAAATATTACTCTTTTAGAAATTGCATTTTTTTTTTAATAAAAACCATTAATTTTACAAAATTTATTTTATCTTCAAAGAATTCTTTATCCAATTCATCTGGAGCCTCAAATATATTGGACGACTCTACTTACATATAATAATTATGTGATATTTTAGCAACTGAAATAAACTCACGAGATATTTTTGCTTTATTTTTCAACCCAAAAGTAATAACAACTTAGTGACTTACACTAAAATTTACCTACCTTAAACTTACATTAACAATATCATTTTCATCGACTCCTTCTTTGGGGGAAAAAACCTAAACTAATTTGTCATAACTCATAAGCAAGAATCAAACATCTTCGTTTCCTTATTTATGGTGTACAAGTCAAGTCATGTCTAAGCCTTTGGAAAATAACAAAATAAGTAATTACGTAGGGTCACATAACCAAATACGTGTTACATTTTTAAATCATGCAAGTGTACACGGATACAAATAATAATAACAAAATAATTTCTTTTTTGTTTATGTACAAAAAACAACACTAAGCAAAAATTCATACAAAAAATACACCACACATACATGCATGACATGATGCATCGATACAATGATGTGTGTTATGATTGATTGAAGCATTTACGTATAATTAAAGATGAAGTGATTACGCGTTGTTGACAGACATAACCAGAAATCTAGAAACCTCGGAGGGTGAAGATGATTGCCATCAGTCACAACCTCTGTGGTCACCGCATACACGTGGCTTTCTCAAACATACTATTTTTGTGATAGTGAAACTCCACATTTTTTCTTTTTTTTATCACTTCACTCATGTACTCACAAATCCCTACACGTGTTGCCACGTGTTATATGTGACGATGGTTAGTATTTTTGTTGTCATATACTACAGTATGTCACTGTAATTATAAGGGTTATGTTAACGTGTGCCCTAAGGACACATGATAAGGTATCCTAATATAGAAATACTATATTTAATAATGTAAGAAATTTAATACATAAAAATAAAAATGCACAAGTTTTCAAAAATAATTTCTATATTTGCTTTCTTAACATGTGCCCTTAAGGGCACATGTTAACATTCTCCTAATTATAAAACTCTATAATATATGTCACGATAATGAATTTTTTTTTTTTTGGCTAAATGTATCACCATAATGATAAAACTCTAATAATGTTTATTATTTTTTATTAGTTGCCCAACTCGAAATGAATTGACCGATAATATGTAAAGATTTGAGTTCAATTTTCGTTGTCAATAGAATATATTATTAGTTAATTCAATGGTGATTGGCGCTGAACATGGTAGAAAGGACCACAGTTTGATCCCCACAATTGCGTTTGGGAGGGGATTGAAATTACTTAATGCCAAAACTCATCCCAAATTCTGGACTACTATGGTCCCCTTCTCATAAGAACCAGAGGGTGAAAACAAAAAAATAAAAATATATTAGTATTTATAAAATTTGTGGGAATGAAATCATGGTCCCTTACTAAATTCAGCACTAATTACCACTGAACCGAGTTGTAAGGCATCATAAGTATTGATGTTATATATACACTATATGTTTGGCTATTAATATGACATTGCATTTTTTTCTCTTTATATATTTAATTGTCTCTTCTCCTCTGTTCCAAACTCCTCTGCTCAATTAACAATAGCAAAGCACTTAATTTAGAATTATGGGTCTCTCAAACTTCCCCTATGCAGCAGAAGGAGTTGTACCTGTACTTGTGATGAACACAGTTCTATCTATGGTACTATTAAAAAACATGTTCAGATCCATGCTTCAAGTAGTTCGTTGCACATCATCAATCACTAATAATTCTCCAAATCTTGATGAACAAGAACAACAACAAGAGTATTACTCCCAAGAGAATAGTAATAATTCAAGGGAAAGGAGGGTGTCAATAACACATTACAAGTCATTGTGCTACAACAGGACAAGTCCTATGATGGTAGAGTGTTGTGTGTGTTTGTCTGGTTTTGAAGCAACTCAAGAGGTGAGTGAGTTGCCTTGCAAGCATTTCTTCCATAGAGGTTGCTTAGATAAATGGTTTGATAACAAACATAGTTCTTGTCCTTTATGTCGTTCTATGGAATAATAATTAATTAGTTTGAGGTTAATTAATTAGAGTTTAAGTTTTATTAATTAATTTGTTGTAGTGTTAATTACCATTTGCTTCATTACCATGTCCAATTGGGAAAAGGAAGTGACAATTAATTTCTTTTCTGTACTATTTTTTATTTTATTTTAAATTTTATGTTAATTGATAATTTATTTTGAACTATTATTACTTCACTTATTAAATCATTCCCATTAATAATATTCAGTCTCAAACACATATACAATCTTATATTTCGCTTACCTTTTACAATTACGATTCATCTCAATCACCAAACTAATCTTTAATTAAACTTACATTTAAAGTTAAAATGCGAAAATTCTAAACACAATGTATCAAATGTATCAAAAACAGATTTAAAAATTAAAATCTTTGTTTTCTTTTACTTTTTCTTATTTACTAATTTAGTGGTTAGATACATTTTTAAATGTATGAATTCAAATTTATACTCAGATCACTACACATCAATGTTCCTGTAGTTAAAAATGTTATTCAATACGTATACACACTTTCTCTTATTGAAATAGTACAACACCCTTTGATCTTATATAAGTAAATTTTTACTTTTTAAATATATTAAATAATTGATGTATTTTCTTTTCGAAGCAAAGAGAAAAATACTTATTATTGAGTGTATTTGTTGAAAAAGTGAAAAGTTCTTTATATACAAGAAGGATTAGGAAACAAGAGCCGGTATGATATGAGTCTCCAAGGGTTGAGTTTTTTTTTTTTTCATCTCCGGACTCTTTCGTGTGTTCTCTAATATTTCACAACATAACCAACGAGTGTTGAAAGTGTGACAATATGAAAAAACATAGTTTGCTACTTAAAATAGCAAACTGAATTCTCACCTTAACTAGCACTTATTTTGTGAACTTTGTTTTCTATTTAAGTAGTAAACTATGTTTTTCTTAAATTTTGCGCTTCTTGACTTCTCTACTAAGTAGAGAACTGTATTTTTCATATTTTTGTCCTTTTTAACACTCGCCGGTTATTTTGTGAAATGATATTTTTGAAATTTCGGATGACGCCCGAAAAAATTAGGGGATGTGAAAAGAAATATCCCCAAAAGTTACATCTTCATTGGATTTGGCGAAGTCACACTAAGCTTAAAAGCGCGGGCCAATGTAAGCGGCCTGCAAGTAAGGCTACTGCCTTGGGCTAAACAAATTTTAGGCCTCAAATTGATTTATTATTTAGATATTTTCTCTTCCCCTCCCACGAATCTTTTATACCCCCAATATTTCAATTTTGCCCTTACAGAAACATTCGGTTTGCAGAAACCGAAATTTTTCTAGTGCAAATTCAGAGTAAATTTCGGTTTTTAGAAACCGAAATTTGTTTTCAAGGCAAAAAAAAACTTCAGTTTCTACGAACCGAAGTTTTTTCAAGGGCAAAGTTGGAAATTCAAGGGGATAAAAGATTCATGGGGTGGGGAGAGAAAATATCTATTATTTAATTAATAGTATTAATTTTATTAAGCCTCCTAATATAAAGTTTAAGGTATTAAGTATATACATGGATAGAAATTGAGATATGAATAATGGGTCTTGAAATTTTAAGTGTGTTAAAATATTATTGTTGTTATCTCATCTAGACATCTACTACAAACGTTTAAATCTAGAACCTTGTGGATAACTAACACACCCCTAAACTAATTGATGAGGGAAGAAAGTTGTTGATGGATTAAGTACTAATGTAAGTTATAAGTTTTACCTTGAAACACATATAAATGTGAAGATTTATTATATATTTAATCTCTTAAAATTTTGGATAAAAATGTTGGGTCTAATTTTACTTGTATGATTGCATTTAATTATGTAATAAACTAATAGTTCACTTCAATGTAAGCTTTTTCTGAAGTTCTAACAAAAATCTTGTGGAGGCTTATGTACTAAGAAGCTAAATTAGTCCACCCAAATGAACACTAGAGAGAATCGAACATGAGACCTATTGAAAATGAATGAATGAGTAATATCAAAAGTTGTTGGATCTTATACCGTTGAGATATATTGTCTACTTACAACAGTTGATCCAGATCCATGAAAACACATAACACACCCTCTTACTAATAAACTCAAAGGAAAGAAAGAAATCAAATTCCACAAAAAACTACAAATTTAGTTACTAGATAGAACATAAAACAAATCATTCAAAACACACCACTAGAGTGAGGTCTTGATGCATTATTATTATTATTATTATTATTTATTTGTATAAAATACATATTCTGATCAGGGAAATACATAAGGTTAAAATTATTGAATATATATTCATGTGTATAAATAATAAACCTCTGCATGAAGGATATATGATATCTCAGTCAGGCAAGACCCAAAGACTTGAGTCTGGCAAATTGAATCCTCCTATGCTCCATCTTAATAAAAACATCAGCTTTTTGATCCACACTCTCAAATGAATTTACACGTTCAGTACTAGTGGTTTCAGATTCTGCCACAGATGGTTCTTCTTCAACCGGTGTTATCGGTTCCTCTAGCACGGTTTTGAATGCAACATGACCCTTCTTATGATTTTTAGGACGATCATGGCGCTTGCGAAGCATTGGCTCTGTTACTTCGTGTACTTGATAGTCGTACGAGTTTGAGGGACACCATCCGCGATATCTGATGTTTTGGTTTTCCATTTTCTATATTGGATTGAATGTGTCTTGTTATGTTATGTTATGTTTGCAAGTGCTTCATCTTATATATTTATTCATTTTTACTATTCTCACTTGATTGATTATTATGTTATGCTTTTTTCTTTGGTGGATTGATTGAGTATATGTCCTGCAGTTATATATATTCTGTAATGATAAAGTGATTGGATCTAATACCTCTCCTTTTTACCATAAAGTTTAAGTTATGAAGCATGGACACAAACACCGAAATCGGACACGACATAAACATTGACACGTTGGTTCCGATAATAATTTTTAAAAATGACATAATTCAATGTAATTATAAGTATCGGTATCGTCGCGTGTCTGACACTGGAACACGCCTAATCCGATGATGAGTGTAATGCTTCATAGTTTAAGCAAATCAAGAAAAAAGAGAAGAGAAGACAAATAAATGAGGAGAATAAGAGGATATTTGATTTTGAGGCATAATATGGTATATATCTGAAGACTGAAACAGGAAAATTCCAAAGGATGGGCAGAAAATGAATGAAACATTACAACCATTCAATTTTATTCTTTTAGCATTTTTGGTGATGGTCTAAGGAAATGATGTATTATGCTTTTGCAGAGAATACAAAACTTGTGTTAATTTGTGCGCGGGTCACATTTGTCTTTTATGCGCTTTGGAATCAAATTGTTTGATAAATTATTCATACAAACTTCATTGGAGAGAAGAATCATGGAAATGGAAAGGAAATTAGTTGGAGTCATTTTGTTGGAATTCAAGTGTGACTAGGACTATAGGAGGAACACATGAAATGTTCGATATATAAAAGAGGTGATTCATATTCTCAATGCTTTAAGACTTTAGGTAGAGATGTTGTGTCAAAGCCTCATAAAAATCCGAAACATATAGTAACAGTTTGGGCGTTTGGCACAGTAGTGCTATTTTTGTAGGCCTTTTGCTATGTCCAGTTTAAAAAATGCTCAAAATTTTCGTTCTACCCCCCATTCTCTCAAAATTTCATCTCTCATTCTCCTTATTAGGAGACAACACATATCAACGCTTTTTGCCACACATCACACTCGTGCATAATTCCTTTTCTAGCAAATATGTTTTGTTAGAAATAATATAAAATCATTCATGTGGCTCTATCCTAATAGTTTAAATTTTTGGGATAATCGATTATTTGACATGGTATCACAGCCTCTATGACTAAGTGGTCTAGAGTTTGATCTCCGCTCCTCTCACTTTCTAATTAAAAAGTGGAATTTAAGCATATGGTTGGTAGGCCTATGCATTATCCACGCTTCAAACCCAAGTGGACTATTGCGTGAGGAGGAATGTTAGAAATAATATAAAACCATTCATATGACTCTATCCTAATAGCTTAAGTTTTTGGGATAATCGGTTATTTGACATGTTTTACGCAAATATTACTTAGTAATTAACCAATCATCGCGGGACTATAACATAATTGACTATATAACACTCCGATTAACTTATAAAACTTCATGTCCTTGCCTGTTCCCCTCTCACTCCGCCCCTAGTTATGGGACGGCCGCACTTGTGATTACGGTTCCCCAAGATCCAATATATTTGACCACTAATTAGGTCTACGTTGCAATCGGACACGATATTGTTCTATGGAAGCAATCGG
Source organism: Trifolium pratense (assembly GCF_020283565.1). Lineage (NCBI taxonomy): Eukaryota > Viridiplantae > Streptophyta > Magnoliopsida > Fabales > Fabaceae > Trifolium > Trifolium pratense. Next base: position 53,790,002 of record NC_060060.1, read on the forward strand.
ACTGCTACAGATGATGCAGCATTTGGGAATTACTATATATGTTATTCTGTTTGAGCAGTTACTTGCCACAATTTGATCTAACGAATTCAGTTATAAATGCCTTAGCTTAGAACTTTTTTTTTTTTTAATAAGCCCTTAGCTTAGAACACTTCATGATCTATATATAGTATATGAGAGTTGCTATTTGAACAATTTTTTTTGGAATATCATATAGACACCGTACACCTGATAGTATATGGTATCTCTATGTGGGTAATTTGTGGTTTATTTTGATTCGAGTCATATTCATGTAAAATCTAGGTTATGAAAAAGAAAATTAGAGAAAATTTTGGTACTGTTTTTCTTGTAATTTTTTGGACTGTTATGTATAATCCTCTAACAGAATATTTGATGCACCATCATAATTCAGAAGTATACAATAATTAATCATATCATAAATATAAAACTCCATTATATATCATAGCTTCATAACTCATAACAGGTAATATTGATCATATATAATGATTATAATGATCTTATTACAATAAGAAAACACCAAATAAAGCACACAATTTATTAGTACTTGATTAAAAGTAACCAAACATATTAATTAGACCCCTTTTAGTGTCCAATTGACTTTGTGGCTTCCATGACCATGAGGCTTAATCCTGTTATTATTATTGTATCCATATGGATTAGCATACTGAACATCTCCTCCATAAGTTCCATGCCTCTCATATCTCATTTCATCCATCTTCGCGCCGCCAGAACTAACATGCTCCTCTTTGTAAGTTTCATATTCATAGTCATCATGTTCCGACACATATTCCTGGCCACCGTGACCACCACCGTGACTAAATGGCCTTACACCGCCACCATTTGGAAAATGATTAGGTGAATGAGAATTGGCACCAAAAGGGAATTTTTGGCCACCACCATGACCATGATTGTTACCATAGCCATGACCATGATTATTACCATAGCCATTAGACATGGTATCTTGATGATACATGTTATGGTTTCCTCCTAAGCCATGGCCGCCATGATGGTTTGACATGGAGTGATCATATTCCTTGCCAAAACCACCTGGTTTCATGTGCATGCCTTGGAATTGTTGTGGATATCCATGGCTTTGTAGCTGTTGAGCCTTAGTTTCCATCCACATGCCATCATCAGTACCATAGCATTGTTGTTGTGGATATCCAAGGATCTTCCTTTGCATGATTGTTTTGGAAGGAAAACTAATTCACACAAGTTTTGATGCTATTTAATTTGAATGTTGAATTAGTTGTGTTGTTGGATGTGTCTTATATAGGCAATTAGTAATAACATTATATCATTATAATAGCATTATCATATCATATCTTATGCATTTGAATAGATAACTATGCATCTTTGTATCCGAATCTAATTTTTTCCCAATTACATTGGAATTTTGACAGAAGGAATGCAGGTTGTTGAATGCGGGGTGATATTTTATTTACGAATATAAGTTTAGGTGAGTTGAATCTCAAGACTCATCGGGATCAAGACATACTTCAAAATTTACAAAGTACATATAAAGGTAAATACAAATTATCTACCAACTCCTCACCAATCGGATCAATCGATCTACGTTGGCTTGTTTGGTCGTAAATTATATTAATATATACATAGCTTTAGTATTCTTAAATCTGTGAGTTTTCTTCCCATTTTGTATTGAAACATTGGTAATGATATATGAAATACTATTTATTTATACACCAAAAACTATGATAATAGAATTATTTATTTATTTTTGGTATTAACTTTCTGTTTTCCATAGAAAATGCTCTGATAATCCAAAGTTCGGCCGAATTGAAGGGACTATTTTAGTACAAGCGATAGAAAAAGGAAATTCAGCGGCTTATTTATTTGGAAAATATGCTTGTAGTAATGTATGTGGTATTTACTTCTTTGAATAATGAATTGTAAGTAAAAATCATGATCATGATTATAGATTAAGACAAATCTATGATTTATGTGCTTTTAATAATGTACGATCCTTTTCCATGGGTTGGATGCAAGAACCAACAGTGAACAAGACAAATCTTGTTCTTAATTTGTGTTTTAGAACCAAAAAAATACGAATCTCATTCGTTATTCACATGGAACCGTATTCTCTCCACTCCATATACAGAATTTGGTTCCTCCCATTATATCATTAGTAGTGCCCAAATATGTGCGATATATAATTAAAGAGATTTTCATAAAAAAAATATTTTCTTTTTAACAAGAAAAGCTAGAATATGAAAATTATTCCTTTTTTTCTTTTTTTGAAAGTTAACCAACAATTAACAATTACAGTGAAGTGAATTTCCTCAATTTATGGTAGAGAGGAGTCATAACTCAAACAATTGGGATGTGATAAATTTTATAGTAATTGTTTTGCAATGATCCATGATGATCCAAATTAGTAAGCTTTACCAAGTTATGCGATACACCGGACTAACCTCTTGGTGAATCACGCCGAGATTCGAGCAACGGAATAACTGTTACGAACTTGAGCGTTGTCATCTATAAAAGGCTTATAACCCTCAGTAAAAGTATATTCCTACCTATGATTAAACCTTTAAGCTCTACCAAAACTCTCACTATGATCATTTGAATCGTTGAATCTACACTACCCCAATAGGAGGAGTATCGCGGTCTTCCACCACGCCCGATCAATTTCAACCGTCATCTTTAGGTTCCCCCATCGGTATGACCATCTACATTGGGAGGTCCTTCCTCTATAAATCAGTGTCTACAGAGATGAATGCTTTTATAAATTAGACTTGCATTCCAACCTGACATTGGTCTTAACAATTGTTTCATATCAGGATAAGCTTATACTATTTAATTTCCCTGTCACTTGTTCTTATTTTCTTTGTAATCTAACACATGAGAATATGAGAGTTTGATCCCATAGTATTAGTGAATTCTATTATGTATAATCATATAATGTCATTGTTTAATATAATCTTTTTTGGCCTTTAAAAATACATTCAACCAAAACCATTCATCACACACATTGTAAATTCCTACTTCAATTTGTACCATCACATAATACTATACACTAAAATTTCAACATAAGATAATTAGAACAAAAAAAAAAAAAAAACACAAAATGTTTCATCCTATTATCACATTAATGACTAAAAGAACCTTGAAGAAGGAAACGTAATAGAACCAACAGAACTAAGAACTCTATCATCAAACCTATCCGACTCAGTTCTTCTATCTTTTGTTGCATTCGTGTAAACCTTCCCTTCTTCCCTATACACCTTCATCCTCCCAACTTTTTCCTTCAATTCTCTCACTGAATCCCAAAATCTCTTCTCCTCAATCCCCTCCATCACCATCATCATTCTCTCTCTGCACATTTCTAATCTCTTCAAAACACAAACCAATTCCACAATTTCTCCAAAACCAAGACAACCCAATTTCTCCCTCTCCCCAAATTCCTGAACTCTAACCAAAATTTCACTCAGAGCAACAACCCCATCATCTTCAACCAAATCCATTATCTCAACAACCACCTTGTTATTTTCACTTGTTGGAGTATTGGGTCTTTTCACAGTTCCTTCCATCAAAGCCACCAAAGAATCCATTTCTCTTAACAGATCACTATTAGTAACAGCCAAAACTCTTTCTTCTTGTGGCTTACAAAGCGGCGTGGTTTCTCCGATGAAGAAACCTAAGATTCTAGAAGTGCACATAAGGTGTTCGATGTATTGCGCGTACCACCTAACCCAAGAAGACAGTTCCCAAGAAACATGATTTGTTTTGTCTCGGAAGTTAGAGAGATTAAGGTAGTTTCTTCCCCCTGTGTAAGGGTACACCGAGAGCTGATCACGGAGAATAAAAGTGCCGTGTTTGATGATATGGTGAACGGCGATCAAGCATTTGAGAGCTACTGCTGAGTTATGAGTTGTTTGGAGACGGTCCATCAGAAGCTCTACTGCAGTTGATGCAGTAGCACGTGAACCGTCTCCAGAGGAAAGAAGGGTGGTGAGGTGTTTGTGTTTTGGAGGGGTGAAAGAATCATGGGTCGTGGCGCGAAGGAGGGAAAGAGTTTTGTGTTTGGAAAAAATTGCTGCTTTGCTTTGTGATGCCTTGTCCTTCAATTTTCCTATTATCTCTTTAAGTTTCTTCATTGATTCACTCTTTCTTGCTTCAATATGAATTACTTATAATACAAGAAAACTGTGATTTAGCTTCAAAGATTTTAGCGTGAGACCAATGTATGAGTTAGTACATTGTGAGTTACTAATAGATGATAAAGTATTGCATTGTTTGAATATGAATAGGAGATTCTTTTAATCTGTTTTGACTTGTTATTAATGTGGCTTGGTTCATTGTTTATGTGTGCTAATTAGTAATTAATCAGAAGTTAGTAAGACTTGGCTGGGTCAACCATTCAAAAAATTTGAACAAGTTGATGCATGTTGTGATGGGTTACCTATAGTGGTTGACTAATGCTAATGTTTAATTAATGGACAACATAATCACTGACGATTATCCAACGCAAGCAAGTGGAAATTGACTGGTTTTTTATGGGCAATTTGATATGGAAAATGCTGGATGTCGCGAAGCCTAGCTTCACGAATCATTCACGAATGACGTGTGTTGCATCTTAAATTGGAATATTCAACTGATACTCAAATCGTACACCGCCTTGACTCCTTTCCTTAATTAAACTTTCCAATGTCAAGGCTGCTTCACCGTTCGTCGATTTACGGCCGACACCGTCGTCAGAAAAGTGAATCTACCCATCCTCTTCAACCTGTAGGTGACTCTCTTACTCTCTAATTTGGTGTTCTAATTCAATCTCGAGACTGCAGTGATACATCACAGTTGCTTGGGTGTTGCGGCAATATTGCAGGTCATGATCGGTTACAACTTGACTCAGTAAGGCTGACCTGACTCAATACACGCTTTGATGGAATTGTGTTTCGTTGTTGAAGTTTTCGTTCAATGGTCACAATGGAATTTTGCTTGAATATTTACCAATTTAATATCATATTGGTTTTTCTTCTAAGCTTCTAGTTTGGATTTTGATTTGGTGGCTCACTTACCCGTACACATGAGAAGAAATTTTTGCAGCAAAGCATTTAGAGAGATGTTTTGACGGTGATTGATGCCAAAGGGAAGCGGTTACTTACTACTAGTATTTCCCTAAATTTTTATTTAATTTAACAACGAATAAAAATATAAAAATAATGTTTTTGATATTGTTGATTTATTTCCTGCCATTATTTCCGCTAATACGTCAATTCTATTGGCTAGTATAGATTAGGTGGGGTTCGTGAACTTTTCGTGACAAAGTGTGTCGCGACATATAGCAATGCTCTTAAAAAATATATTTCAAACTTACTGTATATCAAATGAGCATTGCTATAAACAATGCCCGTAAGGCATTAGTTAAACATATTATTATGAAAATTTCTTCTTAAAACTTGTATATTCAATAACTCAAAGATGTAAATTATTATCTTCTTACTTCAAAAAAAATTATTATCTTCTTAATATTAATTTTATCTTTTTCTTTTTTTTGTATGTTTAAGTAGTGTCGTACAGTTTAGCATATGACCCTATAATATAACTCTAATATAACTCTCTCTGAAAGAATACTATATGAGTTTGATTTCGAGAGTTTGTGTCAATTTAGGACATGTGCAATGGCGTTTTAAGATTAATCTCATGACATGTGTAAATAACTTAAATTTGTGAGGATGTGTCTTATTGCGCCATCTTAGGAATCAAACAAAACACCTAATTATAGTGGTTGGATAGAAAGAAATATGTCAAAGGCATTAATAAGTTATAAGGCCATCTTGACACTTATTAGGAGGAGAGTATAAGTCAAAGAATAAAGGCCAACTTGACACTAGGAGTAGGAGACTAATAGTAAAATGGATCAACTATAAGGCTTGCTATGGTAGACAAAAGAAAATCCTTTTTTTTCTACCTCAATATTTATCCCTTTACCCCAACATAATTTAAAATATTTCCATTATACCTTTATCTTACTCTAATTTTTTTTTATTACACCCCTTCAAATACTGTTCCGATAAGCTTTTTTTTCCGGTATGTTAATTTTAGGCTTAACTATACATTTGGTCCCTTACGTTTATTTTAAATTTCAATTTGGTCCCTCACGTTTAAAAAGTATCAATTTGGTCCCTTACGTTTATTTTAGGTTTCATGTTAGTCATTTCCGTTAGTTTTGTCACTAACACCGTTTGAACAGTACACGTGTCAGCGTGTCCAAGTGCCACGTGTCAGTCCACATATGCAAATTGTCTGCCACATGTGACAAAATTGACGGAAAGAACTAACTTGAAACCTAAAATAAACGTAAGAGACCAAATTAATACTTTTTAAACGTAAGGGACTAAATTGAAACCTAAAATAAACCTAAAGGATCAAATGTATAGTTAAGCGTTAATTTTACGGAAACACTTTTTCAAAAATGTTATGGTGTGCAACAAATTTTTGGAATCGTTTTTGTTTTTACCGGATCACTTTAAAAAGTGTTCCGGTTCTCATCACCATAAATCACTCTCAACACCATTCTTTGCTGCCGTTTCTTGTCACCAGCCCGTCTCCTTCGTATGGTTCTGTTCGAACCATGTTTCTTGTCACCGAATATATTATTTTTATCGGTTTGATTTTGAGTGAAAATAAACCCATCATCTGATTTGCTATATGGTTAATTCAAAGTAGGAAGGATAAGATTTTCGGATCTAGATGAAGAAATTTCAGTCTGGCTAAGAAGGAAGAAGAGTTTTATTCATGTTGTTAATTTGGATTTTGAGTGATTGTTTAGATCTGATTTTTTTTTTGTTGATGTTGTGTTTTAGATAAAAACTTGTTTTGAAGTTTTTGTGTATGAAGAAGAAGGGAGATGGAATGGAGATGATGATGATGATGATGATGATGATGATGATGATGATGATGATGATAATAAGAGAGATAAAAAAGTTGTTGTTTCTTTTCTCGGTTCCAACCCTTCAATGGTGGAATTATTGGTGGTTATGTGATGATGATTATATGGTGATGAAGGGTGATGATGTTGATGTTGATGTTGTTTTGAAAGCTTGAGGATGTCAAAGGAGGCACATGAAAGATGGTGAAAAAGTATTCTGGTAATACAAAGAATGATTCCGAAAACTGTTCCGGTAAAATTAATACACACTAGAACACTTTTGAAAAAGTGTTCCGGTAAAATTAACATACAAAAAAATAAATCCTTACCAGAACAGTATTTGAAGGGGTGTAGTAAAAAAAATAAAAAAAATACTAGAGTAAGACAAGGGTATAATGAGAATATTTTAAATTATGTTGGGATAAAGAGATAAATATTGGGGTAGAAAAAAAGTTTTTCTAGACAAAATAGTCAAAAACATTAATGAGTAGGTATGTCAATAAAATTCATATATGCGTATACGTGAGGGATTTGAGTAGTATGCAAGAGATCGTAGATTCGATCCTCTCTGCTTCCATTGTAATAAAAAAAATATACGTATATATTTGTGTCCGAATTATTTCGATTTTAATGAGGAAAATTTGAATGGATTAGATTTCAATTTTCTCCGATTTCAAATTATGAGATGAAGCGAATAATGCGAATATTAATACCTATTCTAAATTCATCCCCGAACCCATCCTTTTTAAATTGAAATTACTTTTTACCTATTAGAAATCCTTAAACAAATTTTAAAATTACATTTATATATTTTTATATATTTATTTTATTTTTAAGTTGCGTATTAAACAAGTTATTTTATCTATTTTTTTTTCTTTGGGAAAGTCATAATTTTAAAAAAAATAGTTTTGAATTTTTTTTAAAAAATGTAATTAAAAAAAATACTAAAATACAACTCAAATTAAATTTTATCAGCGACCATCCGTAGACATAAATATTTTTACCATCCCAACTTAGAGTGAACGCATCATCTATTTTACACGTTTTATTTTATACAGTATTATTTAGCTCTGAGCACAATACAACACAGTTATTTTTTCTTAGCAGCATGGAGACACATAAACACAAATTACAAGCACATTAATTAGTATTATACTATTACAAATCACATGCTAGAAAAAGCTTGTGATTTTTTTATTAATATTGAGATTACGAGACTAAACTTCTTACCACTGAGTTAACACCTCAAGTGTACGAAGGTTTTGATTTGAATTTCGGGATGAAGACGAAATTATCAGCTGGGAAAAAGTGGCACACAGAAGAGCTTCCTGGTGTAACCCCAAGAAGTTGAAATGAAACATGATTATGTGCCCATTGTGATGTATCCATGTGACAAACTGCCATAGCTTCCACTTTATCTCCATTTTCACCAACTAATGAAATTCTATATACCCTGTTCTCACTTTCTTGGCTATGACAATAAAAAACAACATAAGGGTAAGATAAAGTGTGACAAGCCACTACTTTGGGAGCTAGAATTTCCATTGGAGTTTCTACTATAGTGTAATTTTGGAAAGTAACATTTGACTTGGTTTTGTGCAAAGTTGCATAACTTTGGATTTCATATTTTGAACCAAAAACATTTTTTGTAAATTCAAGCATAGATTCTAATGATGTAGCACAAAACTTGACTTCTCCTTTGATGGGTTTAGTCTCACATTCTTTTAAGGTGTTTTTCATGGCTATGGCTTGAGGTGAACCTTGAGAAAAAGAGAAGAATTTGAGAAGATATGAAAGTTTGTTTGATGAGAAAGGAAGTGATTCAGCTTTTTCTTTGGGCCATAATGTTGATAGTGATAGTTCTCTCTTAGGAAAATATATTTGCATTCTTTTCCCTACTTTCAAATCTTTCAAAGTGAAGAAAACCATTAATGAAGGATCAATATTATGACCCATATGATTATGATGATGATTGTTGTGTTGAATTTCCAATGATTTGTTTTCTCTTTCAGCCAATACCTTAGCTTGGTCTCCATGAGAACAATGCAAAAGTAAGATTACTAGTGTATGAAAGAGGAGGATCCAAGATCCATAATTTATTCCCATATTACTACTTTCAATGTTGAAATTTTCACAACTAGTTCTTTTTTTTTTTTTTTTGAAGAAGTTCACAACTAGTTCTTATAAACAAATTCTAATACACCTCCTATCCTTTTTATAAGAAATAAAAAAACATAAATCACAAAAACTAAGGAAACACGTTGTAAATGGTTATTTTCATTTAATAGTTTTATAAATGTTAATTTATTCCATGAATACTTCTATTTAAATACTCTTAATTCCACTGATATACTTATTTTTAATATCATCCCTCGTAATAAATAAGGGCACATGTGAAATTAAACATCTAAGGCATTTCAAAATTGATCAAAGTTTCTTTTAAAAATGACAAAAAAAAATTTCACTTTTGTTTTTTTATTTATAAAAGGGACAGGTAAGAGTATTTAATTTACAATGAGGCCTACATTATCCTTTGATATAATTTGAAGTATTTATTCAACAACCAATGAAAACAAACATATAAGTAGATTCACATGTGGTACACTCAACTAAATTTTAACCAACTTTTACTTCACATACATATGTATGACTTCTTAATCTATCAACTGTTTACACTTAAGAATAAACTAATTGTTAATTGAAATCAGCAAGACAATTTAGAGGTAGATGAACTTCCCTTAGCCAATAGAAGGATAGACAAGTAAGAATACAATTGAATGCGAGTTAGTGGAATTTTTCTCAATGCAATTGAGGTGTACGAAGATCGTGGGAGTAGTAGAATCAGTCAAAGGTTAAGGTAGGATTTGACAATTGAATATTTTCTGATATTTTTTATTAAAAAATAAAAATAATTACATGATACTTCTCCGATATGTATCAGGAAGTAACATACATTTATTGGTGTCGGATATGTATCTAACATAATACTTGAGCAATTTTAAAGTATCAGAATTTCATTATGGAATTTTAGGGTTTGTGGAATACATGTTCATTACTTCCGATACGTATCAGAGAAGTATCGAATACGTATTTAACGATTAAATTTTATTCTTTAATACAAAAAAGATCAAACACATTCCCCATTTTTATTTTTATTTTATAAGCAAACACATTCCCGATAAATTTTAAAAATGTGAATGTTTATTTTATTATCAATTTTGGTTAAGTTTATATATTTTGCATTTATATATTAAATTTTTTTAAGTGTTTTGGCTGTATCATATCTTAAATTTTAAATTTATCTCGTATCGCTGTATACATATTGTATTGTATTTGCACCGCCTTCAAACCCTTCCCCAATAAGTACAAAACGAAAAAACAAAAAACAAAAAACAAAAATAGGTGAGCCAATGGAAACACTGTCAGTGGCGCCATCTCCACTGCAATGGTGGAAGTGGCAATGTCAGATACAATCATTTATGCAATGAACCTGAAGAAAAAAAATTATATATGAAATATATATTTAGTGGGAAGCCAATATATATATAAATAGTTAGGGATGTATCAATTTTATTTTTGTATTAGAGATGAAAATATAAAAGAATTGATGAAGAAAAATAAAATATAAAAAAAAAAACTTATGGTTATTTTTAAAGCAACAACTGTAAGAATTATAATTTGGCAAAAATGTTACAAAATTTTATACAATTATTTATAAAAAATGTTATTTTATACTTTGCAATTTTAATTAATATATATAATATTCAATATCACATGACTCTAAGATTAATTCATAATGAATTTAAAATTTATGTTTGTAGTTAAGCGGTAGTGTTTTTGGTGATTGATATACATGTAGTTAGTTAAAGGTGTTTTTGTTGATCGATATGTATGACTTCAAGAGTTATGTTTAATACATGAAAATGAGGGGATATCAATTGTATGTGATTCATCAAATATTTAAAATTTATTTTTATTTTAATTTAATGATGCATGTAGTTTTTTTTTTCCACCACCAATATCTGGTCCTCTTGACTGCCTAATGGTTCAGAGGTCAGTTTTGAGATCAAGTGGTTCCAGCCCTCTTTCAATCGCAGTTGCGAGGAATCGAACTGCAATCCTCCCTATTTCCACTTAATCATAAGATACATTGAGTGAGGTGATAGAGTTACGTATTTGACAATTGGAGATCATATACGGACGCATGTTTTGGGTGTGAGGGTGGCGTAGTACATGAGTTAAATTGATATGATATGGAGTGTTGCAAGCACTCTCTTTCCAAGACATAATCCTCTAATACTCACTCTCATTCTAGTATTAGCATGAATGTTTCTGGCTATTTACTATCCCATTCTTACAATAAATTTTGTCTAATATGCATATATGGTGGTAAGGTAACTTGTGGGGGGATTATTACTCATATAAGAGAGCCTTCTGGAGTTCTGGTTAGTGGGATATGACTAGATGGATTACTAACATATGGATGGTTTTGGCTATTTGCTAATAACATCATAAGATGATTTACTATATCTTGTTACAATAGATTTTGTCTAATGTTGCATATATATGGTGGTAACTTGTGGGTGAATTATTCTAGGTTAACTACTCGTACAAGAAAGCCTTGTGGTTGGTGGGATATGACATTGTTTATTTTATTTTATTTGAGAAGATTACTAAGGGTCTGGTTGTATTGATTTAATTTTGAGATCCTGCGAAATAACTTATGTAAATAAATAATTTTTTTTTATATATTATTATAAGTTTTTAAAGATAAAACATGGGAAAAAAATCTTATAAAAATGTAATTTTCGTTAGTAAAAACTTATAAATTAACATAAAATATTATTTATTTACATAAATTATTTTGATAAACTTAAAATAACTCAAATTCAAACGGACCATAAATGATTTGCTAGGAACTTATTTGCTAATAGATTGCCCTTTGCAGATTCCCCTCTCACTCTCTTACTTTTCAATTTTTTCATTACATTATTTTCTTTTTCAATTTTTTTATTTATTCTCTTTCAATTTAAAATTTAAATTATCTCTCTTCTAATTTAACCTAATACAATATTTCATTTTCGCTTTTTACATAAATATATTTTACATCTCTCTATTAATTTATTATCTAATTTTGATCATCAACTTTGTATTTTCACTCTCTTCAAAGAATATTTAACATTTTAATAAGATTTATTTTAATAAAATATATATCGTTGTGGTGCCTGATTAATGTGGACTCAAAGACCTTGATTTGAATTTATATAGTTGTTCATTGATATATATATTAAAAATAAAAATATGGGACAAATATTTGTCATTGATAAATAAGATAAAATGTGACAAATATTTATCACCCATCTACTATATAAGAAAAGAAAGTACCTATGAAATTCCTAATTTGCCCCTTTTTCATTTTTTGACACATAATCAATTCTGGGTTATTTTGTGTCTTTATTAAAAAACGTTAGTAGAAAAATGCTAAAAAATTTCTTACGGGTCTTATATTTTTTACTCATATATTAGTAAAATTGTTTATTTTTTTTTATAATTTTACAAGTTATAGTCATATATTAATATGGGGACATAATATTTCGTGTGAATTCTACGGGACCTATGTTTTTCTTTTTTTTTAGACTAACAACAAACAATATTCATTTATTCAAGTAAGTAGAGTACGTGTGAATCTGCACTGAATCTGAATCGGAGCAAATCTGCAAATCTGAACAAAACAAACATTGTACTACAACAGAATTAAACCGGACACCATACCAAGACGCGAACTCAAGACAAAAAAACTCTGCACTAAGACGGGATTAAAACAACATCAGACAAGAACAACAAAAGAAAACTCAAATGAAACATAAGAATGTGTGAAAAATCACTTATTTAAATAAAAAAAATATAAAACAATCAAAAAGGAGTGATTTTAAATCAAAATTGATCCAAAATCACCCCTCATTGAAAGATGAACAAGAATAAAAAGCAAAAAGTATGGTTTACTATGTTGTTGTTGTGGGGCGGCTATGAAAAAGCAAAAAGTGGCATATGTTTTTCCTCTTATTAATAAGATTTCATGTTCTTTAATAATTTATGTAGGACTATATATATTTATACTCATCAATTAATAAGATAACCTTTTTTTTTATTTGTACGAGACTTATAATTTTAATCATATATTAATAAAGTTGTTTATTTTTTTATAATTTTACGGGTTATACTAGATCAAATATTAATACAAGGACCTAATTATTTTGTTCATTTTTACGAGCTATATTTTTTTTTTATTAATATATTAATAAGGTTGCTCATTCTTGACATATATTTATACTCATGCATTAACAGAAGGATATAATCTTTTGTCTGATTTCTGCGGTGCCTGTGTTTTTTTTTTAACAAACTAAAATGAATTTTATTATTAATAATGAGTCCTGATTGACACAAGGTATGCCAAACAAAACAACAACAGTTTATATCATACACGTACGCAGGACCTATGTTTTTACTCTTATTAATAAAATTTACAGTTTTTAACTATTTTTTGTGAACTTAAATTTATACTCATATATTAATATACGATAACCTGATCTTCTATGTGGTTTATGCGGGACCTATGTTTTTTACTCATATTAATACGATTAATATGTTTGTCCGTTCTTTTATAATATATACGGAACTTATAAAATACTCATATATTAATATGGAAACTTTTTTTTTATTTATACGGGGCTTATACTTTTATTTATATATTAATTAAGTTACCTGTTTTGTTTTACAATTTTACGGGTTATACTCATATTTAATACGGTGACCTAATTATTTTGATGATTTTTGTGAGACCTATATTTTCACTAACATATTAACAAGGTTACCTATTTTTAATAATTTTAAAAGGATATATTTATACTCATATATTTAATACAGAGACCTAATTTTTTGGTGGTTTTTACAAGGCCTGTGTTTTTACTAATATATTAATAAGGTAACCTATTTTTCCATAATTTCTACATTATCATTTATATTCAAATATTAATACGGAGACATAAGGTTTTTTTGTGATAGTTTTACCATTGTTCTTTTTCTATTTTGTTACCAAATATTATATCTTTCTATTTTTTTAATCTTTTAATCTACTTCCCAATAAATTACTATTTTATGTTATCAAGTGAAGTTTTCAATTTTTTACTATTTTTTTTAGACCTATATTTATAATTATATATTAATACGAGATCCTAATCTTTTGTGTGATTTCTGGGGACCTATGTGTTGTTTTTTTTGGTACATGGGGACCTATGTGTTTTACTCATATTAATAAGTTTGGCCATTCTTTTATAACATCTACGGGACCTATATTTAAACTCATATATTAATATGAAAACTTTTTTGTTTGTGTGGTTTCTACGAGACTTATACTTTTAATTATATATTAATTAAGTTGTTTGAAACAAAAATAAAATAAAAATTAAGTTGTCTATTTTTTTTACAATTTTTCTGGTTATACTCATATTTAATACGATGACCTAATTATTTTGATGACTGTGGCGAGACCTATCCTATATTTTCACTAACATTTTAATATGATTGCCTATTTTTTAATAATTTTTACGGGACTATATTTATATTCATATATTAATACATGGACATAAGTTTTTTTTTGTGATTTTTCAACACCTATGTTTTTACTAATATATTAATTAGGTAGCCTATTTTTTTTCTTCATAATTTCTACATTATCTATATTTATATTTCTAAATTAATACGGAGACCTAAAGTTTTTTTGTGATGGTTTTACCATTGTTCTTTTTCTATTTTTTTTTACCAAATATTATATCCTTTCATTTTACCAAGTGAGGAGCGGCAACGCCGCGACTCCCGTGCGGACGCACGGGTGTCCTGCTAGTAGATATATAAAAACACAGGATAAATACTAGTCACTGAAAAATATTCACTTGATTCAATTGTGTTATTTCTATATTATTTTTTTGTATCCAAGAATTATTCATTTTAATACTTTTAAATGTTATTTAATCAATTATAGTATGTCACCGATATGTCTTAAACCCAATAGGGTGACAAAAATATTTGTACTCACAAAAAATAAACGTGTAAAATTTGCATCAAGACAATATTTAAACGGCTTTTCACCTATAAAATAAATAAATATTGAGTTTAATTGATATGCACCGATGGTGTAAAATAGTTTTACACTGTCGTCCAATAAATAACCATTATTTTGTCATGTCATGTCAAGAAAGTGGGGTGACAGTGTAAAATTATTTTACACCGTCAGTGCATATCAATTAAATTCATATTTTTAAAATATCACTTAATGATTTTCTCCATGTTATAGTAGCACTTAAACATCAAATATAATTCAATAAATATATTTAAGACTTAATTTTACTTTTGGTCTTCTATTTTATTAAAATCACGAAAATAGTCCCTCTAATTTAAACTTGAACTTTTTGGTCCTCTATTTTCACATTTATTGTAATTTTGGTCTAAACTCATTTTTTTGCCCTAAGAGTACTGGTGACTTTTGATGCCAAAAGAGGTGAATTTCGGTCTATAATGTGATATTTCATCTTTAGATTCAATGTTTGAGACAATAACTCACCTTTTATGACGCCAAAAATTACTATTTTTAGAGGAAAAAAAAATATGAGTTGGGACAAAAAATTACAACAAATATGAAAATAAAGGGGCCAAAAAGATTAATTTTAAAATAGGAGGACTATTTTCGCGAGTTTGATAAAATAGAGGAACTAAAATTACAATTAAATCTATATTAAATAAACCTTAAAAATTTTTATGTTAATTTTTTGAGTTATTAAATAAAATTTAAAACGTGGGGCAACTATATGTCATTGATACATAAATAAAATATGGGATAAATATGTCATTGATATATACAAAAAAGAAATATGGGACAAGCATATTTGTCACCGATGAAAATATATGAGATATAAAAAATCGTACCCGCATATATAATATAATAAACATATAAAATCTACAAAGGGGTGTCGTGCATATATTTTAATGGATTTACTATTTACTAACTGTTTATTTTATGAGAAAGACAAATATAAGTGGGAGATTAATGAGATCAAGTAATAAAACTCATTTATTAAAATGGGTCTACTAATTTTTTTTTTTTTTTTTAATTACATGATATCTTTTGAATTAATAAATTATATGATATTGATACGAAGTTACCACCACTGATAGCAATAACTAATTTTCATTGCGAAACTTGTAGATATATAAGGTGAATTTTCTCCTTCTAACTAAAATTTTTCCATGCGCATGAATCGAGAATCAAACCACTAACTACATGTTTAATAGGATTGACACTCTTATCACGTGTAACTATTTATTGTTGGTTCTGTCAAAATTGAGATGTTTTGCTTACTACTTCCTCCGTCCCAAAATATTAGAGAATATTGGTCAAATAAAATTGATGTATTTGGTTAAAAATTTGGACTAGATATATCAACTTTATTTATCCAATTTTCCTTTATATTTTGGGACGGAAAGAGTACATTAGCTAGTAATGAGGTAGCTTCAATAATAATTTTCCTAAATGGTACACACTATACATAATAGAGGCACGTGGTCACGTTCTATCTCTCATCTAGCTATATAAATAGGTGATTAATTAGTGAACTGATCAACCATCCAAACCTAAAGACACAAACAACTGAGGCTTTAATTTTATTTTTAAGATGAAATCTGCTCTTGCTTTGCTGCCTCTCTTGCTTTTCTTGGTATGTTCACTTTTCGTGGTTAGTTTAAATAATAGTACCCATAATGTTTTAACAAAAAATCATAGTTTTGCCAAAAATTAAGCATCCTTCTAATATATTAACTAAACTTAACTGCACACTTAATTTAATTGTTTTTTTACGAACTTAATTTAATTTGTTGTTGGCTTAATTTATAATGTTGTTAATGTTTTATTGACGATAATGTGATTAAGAATTAAGGAGGTTCAATCTTTTAGCGAAAATACTTTATATAGTTATTTGACTATGAAGTATCATCTAAGTGATAATAGTTTTACCATGAAATTTTAAATAGTGAAACTCTAATTGTACCAATATTTGACTATGGAGTAATTTTTCTCTTTAACTAGTTAAAAGATCCGTGCATTCGCACGAGTCTATTGACTTGTATTTAATATTTAAGTTTATCATTATTAAGGTAAACAATTATTTAGAATAAAATATTTAAAAATTTGTTATATAATATTGTTAAAATATAAGTGAAACTATTGTTTTTTTTACTTAATAAGTGAAACTATTGTGTTATTTCTTGTAAAATTTATTAAATGAATAAATTATCAATGACAAATATTTATTCAATTTTTGATATATCAATGACAAATAATGGTCCTGTGTATATTTTTTAATCAAAAAATTAGAAATTTGATTAGAAATATTTAGAATAATTTAGTAAATTTGATAGTAATTAACTTTATATTTTTTATAATAACTTTATTATATTATTATTAATAGTTAGTACTAGTAAATTTGGTAGTAATATTTATTTTTTATGTTTTTTTTATGAAAAATATTGTTTATGTTTCTATTTCTATAATTTGTTTTGTTCCTATTTTTAAGCATATCATTTTTTTTTATTTATCTTAAACTCTTTCTATATATTTGTTTTTTTATTTATCTTATATATATATATATATATATATATATATATATATATATATATATATATATATATATATATATATATATATATATATATATATGGGGTTTTCTAACATAGACCCTAGTTAGGTCTAAGTTAGCAAGGTGCACCTTTTTAATTGGACCAAAATACTCATTCTTTTAATTTTTGAAAGAATAGAGCAACAGGGGCATTTCTGTAATTTTCTGCAATTTTGCCAACCATATACACGCGCCCCACCTTCTTAAACCATTAATAGACGCGGATCCAGTGTCGCGCGCGTACCGAAGGACCATGGTTACAGACCGTTGATTTCCATCAGACAGCTAAGATCTGATCTCATCAAGACTGTCTGATCAATCAGACAGCCCAGATCATCCAGATCCATCAGATTCAAGCGCCTGCGTCACACTGGATTACAACCTGGAGAGGGAAAATTTTGCTTTTTAAAAGTAGGACACGTGTCACACAATGGTTGGCTGGGCGTGATTTTTGTTCATTTAATACTTTGAACTCAATTATTTCGTTGTAAATTAATTTTTTATTTTTTTATTTTTATACCAAAATTCATAATTTTTTTTTGTCTACAAATAGAGACTTGGTTCGTTTGATTTGGACACCGAAAAAAAAACGCAATTTTTCACCACCTTAATCTCATTTTTTGTCTACTAAATACGTTACTTGTGTGTTGTAATTTAACACGCACCACTCAACCAACTCACTGAAACCATTATACCAGGAAAATAGTAGATAATATTCTGGAACTTTTGGTATATTTTATGAAATTTTTGGAGACCTGAAACTATTTTTAGTTAATTAAATGAGATAAAACGGTAATTAAAAACTAATGTTTGCTTCTGAAACCATTTTACTGGTAGAATGGTTGCACATAGTTGTATTCTGAAACCATTTTACTGGTAGAATGGTTTCAATGAGTAATTTATTAATTGTGTTTGCTTCTGAAACCATTTATCTGGTACAATGGTTTCAGAGAGTTGTAATCTGAAACCATTTTGCTGGTAGAATGGTTTCAGTAAGTTGATTATTAGTTATTTGCTTCTGAAACCATTTAGCTTGTAGAATGGTTGCACATAGTTATATTCTGAAACCATTTTACTGGTAGAATGGTTTCAGTGAGTAATTTATTAATTGTGTTTGCTTCTGAAACCATTTAACTGGTACAATGGTTTCAGAGAGTTGTAATCTGAAACCATTTTGCTGGTAGAATGGTTTCAGTAAGTTGATTATTAGTTATTTGCTTCTGAAACCATTTATCTTGTAGAATGGTTGCACATAGTTGTATTCTGAAACCATTTTACTTGTAGAATGGTTTCAGTGAGTAATTTATTAATTGTGTTTGCTTCTGAAACCATTTATCTGGTACAATGGTTTCAGAGAGTTGTAATCTGAAACCATTTTGCTGGTAGAATGGTTTCAGTAAGTTGATTATTAGTTATTTGCTTCTGAAACCATTTAGCTTGTAGAATGGTTTCAGAGATTTGTACTCTGAAACCATTTTCCTGGTAGAATGGTTTCAGTGAGTTGATGTAAGGTAGTGAAAAATGAGATTAAGGTAGTGAAAAATTGGGTTTTTTTTTCTGTGTCCAAATCAAACGAACCAAGTCTCTATTTGTAGAGAAAAAAAAATTATGAATTTTGGTATAAAAAATAAAAAATAAAAAATTAATTTACGACGAAATAATCGAGTTTAAAGTATTAAATGGAAAAAAATTAACGCAGCCAATCATATGCTGACACGTGGCCTTTCTTTTTTAAAAGCTTTCTCTCTCCGCGTGTGGCCTTCACCCACTCGCGCCTGTCGGCGCGTGTGATGCACGCGCTTGGATTTTGTCCACTAACACGCTGCCACGTGTCCTGGGGGGTGGAAAAAGAAGGTGGGGGCGCGTGTACTGTTGGGTAAATTACAGAAATGCCCCTGTTGCTCTATTCTTTCAAAAATTAAAAAAATGGGTATTTTTGTCCAACTGAAAAGGTGCACCTTGCTAACTTAGACCCAACTGGGTCTAAGTTAGCAGCCCCCTATATATATATATATATATATATAGTAAAATTACAATGAGAGATATAAAACTTAAAACGTGGTTAAAAGTAATAAGGATATATTAATAACTTTGATAGTAATCGATTTTAATATATTAAGAATAGATAACTTTTTAAAAAACTTTTATAGCTATTTTGAAACATAGCAACACCAACATTAACAGACACATTTGCACCATTACTTCTTTTTTTTTTTCCTTTTGTCTTAATTTTTGTGTGTACAAAGTTTGTAGCAAATGTAGAATCAAGAAAAGATGCAAGGGAAAAATTGAAAGAAGATATTCAAGAACTCCTTAGCTTCAACACCGAAGAGAATCTCAAGACAAACAAGGGGGCCATTAAAGATTTTGAACCAAGACCTAACATGCTTTTCTACAATGGAGACAATGAGAATGATGCAAAGAAAAACAAGGGAACCATTAAAGATTTTGAACCAAGACCTAACTTTTTCAATTATGCAGACAATGAGAATGTTGCAAAGGAAAACAAGGGAACCATTAAAGATTTTGAACCAAGACCTAACTTTTTCAATTATGCAGACAATAAGAATGTTGCAAAGGAAAACAAGGGAACCATTAAAGATTTTGAACCAAGACCTAACTTTTTCAATTATGCAGACAATGAGAATGTTGCAAAGGAAAACAAGGGAACCATTAAAGATTTTGAACCAAGACCTAACTTTTTAAAGTATGCAGACAATGAGAATGATGCAAAGGAAAACAAGGGAACCATTAAAGATTTTGAACCAAGACCTAACTTTTTAAAGTATGCAGACAATGAGAATGATGCAAAGGAAAACAAGGGAACCATTAAAGATTTTGAACCAAGACCTAACTTTTTCAATTATGCAGACAATGAGAATGTTGCAAAGGAAAACAAGGGAACCATTAAAGATTTTGAACCAAGACCTAACTTTTTCAATTATGCAGACAATGAGAATGTTGCAAAGGAAAACAAGGGAACCATTAAAGATTTTGAACCAAGACCTAACTTTTTAAAGTATGCAGACAATGAAAATAATGCAAAGGAAAACAAGGGAACCATTAAAGATTTTGAACCAAGACCTAACTATTTAACTTATGGAGACAATGAGAATGATGCAAAGAAAAATAAGAGAACTATTAAAGATTTTGAACCATGACCTAATTATTTCAATTATGGAGACAATTAATGTTAAAAAAGAGAAGAATGCATAAATATATAAAGGAAAATGTTAACATGTGCACCAAGGACACATGTTAAGGAAGCAAAAGTAGAAATAATATATTGAAATTTGTGCATTTAACTTCTTAAACATTAAAAATTTTTTGAATATTAAATGCAATTTTCTATATTTAGAAGCTTAACATGTGCCCTTTGTTTTCTATCATTAAATGCTCTATTTCTATTTTTAGGTAGCTTAACATGTGCCCTTAGGGCACAAGTTAACATAACCCTTACTATAATGCTTCTTCAACATTAATAGTAATAATTTTCTTAGCAGATGTCTCAAAACATGTGTTGCTGGTACTATTATTCTTCATGAGAAGTGTTAGGCATACTAATAATTTTCTATCACATTTTTCAACACAATGTTAAATTCATAACTCTCCCTCCAAATCATGTAAATAATCTCATATAACTTCGATAGAATCTATATGAATTTAACAAATAAAAGAGTGTTTAAAATATGTGACCAAGAGGATATTGTTGATTAGTTACTGTTTCAAAGTAGTAAATTTAGGTAAATTAAGCGCTTATTGACTTATTTTATAAGTTATTTGAAGTAAAAATCTCAATTATTTGTAAATATTTGTTTTTACTAACAAATTAGTATTTTATCTATTTTCTCTCACTTGTAGGTTTTATCGATTAATTGAGAAAATAGAAGCAAGTACTTGGAGACTAATAAAGCTTATGATTGGATCCAAAACTTAAGAGGCACATTTGTCTTCTTGTTTAAAGGCACAAAGATGATTTTCTATTGGACCAAAACAAAAAGTGTGCAGCACCGTTTAAATCCTGACTACCAAATTAATTAGTGCAATCCATTTGTCTCTTCTCAAATATTCCTTCTAGTCCTTATTATAATGTCCTTATTATAATAGATATTTTACTTTTTAGGTTTATTGTAAAATTAATGTACCTAGACTATAATATTGTCTAAATACATTAGTTTTACGATAAAAAATGAAATTTTTCTTATAACAAGGATCGGGAGTACTAAACATTAAATTAGGAAGAAAAGCATCATGTGTAAACCGCCTTGTACAAGTTGCTTGCCAATAATCTAGGCATGCATAAGCTTTTCAAAAGAATTCATTCTCACACACACACCAGAGAAAATCAGAGAGTGAAACAGAGGAGAAAGGCAGAGACTGGGCATGAAACTACGACGGAGGAAAACGAAGGTGGATGCACACCAACTGTTTGAGGAATCAACTCGTGTTGTTATTTCATCTCTTTTCTTCTCACTTGTGTAGAGCTACTGTTGTGAATTCGGATCGAAAATCACACCAATAATATTTTTGATGTGCGGGACAAATGAATTGAAGCAACCAAAACAAAATGGATGAGCAATAATCAATAAATCAACAAAAGCTAGAATTACCAAAAGACGATAAAAGACACGATGAAAATTGTTTACTCAGTTCAGTCAAAACCGACCTACTCTTATCAAACTTCCTTCTTAATTACAAAGATTCATTACAAAAGAGTTACAAGAATTAGACTTCAACCCTAATTCTACCCTTTTCCCAAATCTCTTCCCGTGACCAAGAGATTTCAATGATAAGTGATTACAAGGTGTTAGTAACACTTCCCCAACCCTAGAATATACCCAAAAGGAACCCCTTTTGATCCTAGATTGATGTGGGATGAAGAAACCCTAATTGCTCCTCACATAATACCAGAAAAACGTGACATATATATAAGCCTACGAAATTTTCGCCTGAGGCACGAAAATAGAATGTCAGCTCCATTTCTACTGAAATTTTCGCCCGGGACACCAGAATTTCGCCCGGGGCACCAAAACAGCAGCTTTTGCTGTTTTTCCACGTTTTCAAGGCAATTCCCAACAATCTCCACCTTGCCTTTAAAACGATGGTGATGCCAACTTTCCATCAACCACCGTGCTGCTCTCTCCACTTGTTTACACCACACCTTCTTCGGCCCCCGGAGTCTACCTCTCCGTACTCCCGAAAAATGCTTGCCTCCAATTGCCCTTGGATTTTTAGGGCAATCCACAAGTTACACCGTACCCTCTTCAAACCCCGGATTGTAGCTTTCCGTACTCTTGAAGATATGCTTGCCTCCAACCAACCTTGGAATTTTTAGGTGGTTTCACAAGCTGCAACCTCAAACTCTCCTTGTGTCCAACTACCTCCCGCAGTCTAACAAGTTACCAAGCTTGATCACTGTTGCTTCCACACAAGGTCTCCATAGCCATACCACTTTGGTGTACCTCCACCTCAAACCGAGTTTCCTCCACCAAAGCCTCAAGCCTAGAACACGATGAAAATTGTTTACCCAGTTCAGTCAAAACCGACCTACTTTGGGGGAGAGAGACCCTCCAATCCACTATCAAACTTCCTTCTTGATTACAAAGATTCATTACAAAAGAGTTACAAGAATTAGACTTCAACCCTAATTCTACCATTTTCCCAAATCTCTTCCCGTGACCAAGAGATTTCAATGATAAGTGATTACAATGTGTTAGAAACTTAAGAGGCACATTTGTCTTCTTGTTTAAAGGCACAAAGATGATTTTCTATTGGACCAAAACAAAAAGTGTGCAGCACCGTTTAAATCCTGGCTACCAAATTAATTAGTGCAATCCATTTGTCTCTTCTCAAATACTCTCTCTAGTCTTTATTATAAGAGATGTTTTACTTTTCAAGTTCATTGTAAAATTAATGTACTTAGACTATAATATTGTTTAGATACATTAGTTTTACAATAAACTTAAAAAGTGAAATTTTTCTTATAATAAAAATCGGGAGTACCAAACATTAAATTAGGAAGAAAACGCCTTGTACAAGTTGCTTGCCAATATTCTAGGCATGGATAAGCTTTTCAAAAGAATTCATTCTCACACACACCAGAGAACATCAGAGGGCGAAACAGAGGAGAAAGGCAGAGACTGGGCACAAAACTACGACGGAGGAAAACGAAGGTGGATGCACACCAACTGTTTGAGGAATCAACCGGTGTTGTTATTTCATCACTTTTCTTTTCACTTGTGTAGAGCTACCATGGTAATGAGTAGCCAAAGACACATTTGGTAAGTTTAGATGTAAATTACTCTATTAGTATGTATTTCTATTGATCATGGCATTATAGATGGTTTTAGTTATTAATCAATATTGATATTATCCTTATTTCTATCGTTTTGATCTTTACACTTGAAGTGTTATAGGAATATACTCTTTAAATCTTAAACTAGGATAATATATATTAAATTTTAAACTCTAGGAATAGGTTTAGGTTTAATATTCACTTAAAGTGTCGGATTTTAACGCTATTGTATTGATTAATCACCCGAGGAATCGGGGGTTGATAAGTATAATAGATTTCTCGTCGTTATCTGGAGACGAAGCGTACGAAGAGCAACACATGATAATATTGATAAATGGCTAGAACCTATATAAATGATCAGGGAAATACGTATGAACGGGTCAATTAAGTCTAATCCCAACAATTTAATCTTTCTGTCAACTCGATCAACTTTTATTACTTTTATGTTCTCGCAAGTTTTCGTAATCAAATATCTTCAAAACCCGTAACTTAAAATCATATAAATTGTTGAACGGCATCGATATCGCACCAGTCCAACAGAAGTTATCATGTCCGATCTCTTATTATTTAGCAAATGAAACGCATTGTCCTAATCCAATGACCTTTATCTCTCACATCCTTTGACTACTAACAATCGTGCTTCCTTTCTACTAAGCAAATGTAATGAAAATTTTCATATATTGGATAATTCAAGAAATATTAAGACAATCAGACCAAACTTTCATATATTGAATATAAAAATTCCAAAGTTGTAGCAGAGGCAGAGCAATGGGTGAAGTTGTAGCAAATCAAAAGTCTACCTAGGGAAGGTCCACAGACTTTTGAACTTAGATTTTTCATTCCTAATGGAAGTTCTAGCAGTGACGACGATATGCTAAAAGAGACGGGCCAGTTCCAGATTGGCAGATTCTGGTAGTACTTTTTTCATTGCAGAAAATGGAAATGTCAAGATTTTGGACAGTAGTAGAAAATCCTACATATTTGGGGTACAAATCTTGTAAGATCATTTTGTCAAAAAAAAAATCTTGTAAGATCATCTTCATAACATAGGACAGTGAAACTATGGACAACTTCAGCGAGATTCTTTAATGAAGGATTAATGGATATTGATGGCTAGCTAGGGACTTAATTTCTTGGTTGATGGCCATTACCAATGGCCTAAAGTGAGAAAAGTCAAACATTAAAGGTCTGAAGCTTGGCCACGGCCGTGTCAAGGAGTGTTACAGTCATGCCAAGCAAAACTGAAGTGTTGGGCATGTCTGAAAAGTTCCCCACGGCCGTGCCAATGCTTCTCATGGCCGTGGCAGCTCTAGCTGAAAGAAATTGGCAGTTTGGGCTTTTAATTTTCCCATTTTAATGTCACTTATGTGCACTTATGTATTAGCTATCTAATTTTCAAAAAATTCTCAGCACTTGTAGCCTATATAATAGCCCTTTCTCTCTTGTAATCTTCATCAATCAAGCTTGTAACACTTTGCAAAAATCCAATAAATTTATCTTTGTACATTTTTTGTTTTTGTTCTTACTCTTGTAATCTATATAGTTTAGTGTTTTTCATGATGTCAAGGTGTGAGTAGTTCACACCCACACCTTGAGGTTACGGAGAGTAATCCTTAGCATAGCCTCTTGATTCATTTCTCATGTATCATTATTGATTGTGATTACTAGCAAGAATATCATAAATTGTAGATGTTTTTATGTTTATCCCAAGGTATCGGCGAGGAGCTTCAAACCGGAGGATTCGGTATCTCGACCCTCTATAGTTTGTGACCAGCGTATTGCAGTGATCAAACTTCAATTCCGTTGTGAATTCGATGCAAAAATCAACCTTAGGATCAACCTTAGGATCAACCTTAGGGGCCACCACATCAGCCTTAGGTGATTCGTCGGCCGGCTTTGCATCAACAATATTATGTTGTTCTTCTATCTTATGCCTAACTTAATCTACGTTAATTGAAAAATAAATTTCTAGTTCTATAACTCAATTTTTTTATAAGTTTGGTTGGGGCCAAAACCCCAATTGGGCCAAAGCTTAAGCCTAGGGATAATGAAAATTTCTCATCCCACCTACCCACTTTCTCACCCACCCCCTGTTTTTCCATTTTTGCCCTTGGTCAAAAAATTCGGAACGCGTTTTCCGAATTTTTTTTGCCTTTAAAAACAACTTCGGAGTGTTTTTTCCAAATTTGAATTAAAAAAATTCGGAAAACGCGTTCCGAATTTTTTGACCAAAGGCAAAAATGGAATTTCCAGGGAGTGGGTGAGAAAGTGGGTAGGTGGAATGAGAAATTTTCAGGGATAATTTGTGCGATCCATATCCACAAACATTGAGTTTTACTTTCTAAGTACAGTATTAGTGGGAAAAAGCAGCACCCTAGATGCCTAAACCAATAACTTCTTGTGAACGTGGGTTCACCAAGACCATGGACCGAAGCAAATTTCATGTTGTGAAGTTTACCATTGTTTTCACACAGTTTTGATTTATGACCGTCTGATTTTGAACGTGTGGTTGAGATTATTTTATGTGATTGTTAACTTTATTAATTTGATGCGTCCGATCAATAATTAACTATTGAGATTGAAAATCATGTGAAAACTTTGTTTTTTAAGTGTGGCAAATCTCAATTCACCATGAACATGTGTTGATTATCCAACTTAAAAACACATATAACATATCAGTTTCGATATATATTCTAGATATAAATTCACATTTCGAAAATTATCTTTCGAAATCTAGCGAGCAAAAATAACTACAAAACTTATTGGAAGATAACTTTCGAATCATTAATCTAAAAGATAAAATTGAATTTTTGGGAGCCTCTAAACTAAGCAATATAGGGAGCTAAAGAGCAAAATTCTATTGTTTGGATGTATGCATGAAAACAAAAATCTTAAAATTTATACTTGTGAACGTGGTTTCAACCATGTGTTGATAAATAGTACGAAGCATCAAATGCACGACACATTAGGATTCAGAACCCACCTAAGAATCTATCTGTATGGATATAATCATAATTTCACAAATCAATAATACACACAAACGATTCATATTATTATTATTGATTACAGCTCACAATGAAATAGAACTCATTTGCCACTTAACTACTACAAAATTTAGAGACCACTCTTTTGTCTAATCATTTCTTGTGTCGTTTATGATTGAGACTTATATCATGCACAATTGTAATTTTCCTCTTACAACAAACGACATAGCCGACAAAAACAAAAGGTAATTCTATCATGAAATGTCACATATTTATTTCATTCCAATTGAATCAACCAAAAAGTGCACCATGAATGAGAACATAGACCCAGTCATTACACTATGTTTTGTCTCTCGTCTATGTGTTGAATAAGCTATGAATATTTGAAAATCAATTTCTGCTTGTGGATTAATTTGCTTCATTTGTATCAAACACCATTGTCTACCTACAATGGGCTGGATTCAATGGTCCACAGTGTTGTGGCAAGTGTGAGTGGTTAAGTCCCACATTGCTTAGAAAAGTGGAGGTTGAACACTTTATAAGTGAGATGACCCATAAACCTAACACCTTAAGGTTTTGGGTAAGAGTGTGGTGTCCAACTCACTTGTAGAGTTGTTCTTAAGCCCAATGTGGATGATCCCCCGGCTGCCCCCTCGTGATGACCTCACAGTGGTATCAGAGCCGATGGTTCGACGAAGGGTTGAACTGGCTCCTTGTATCGAAAGTCTTCCTGACAAAGGTGGTCAGGCGGCGAGTCCCGTGGAGCAGTGTGGCTTACGGCGGTACAAGTGTAGGATGAAGAAAGCTTCCGCTTGAGGGGGAGCATATCCAAGAGTGGATGGACTCACACTTGAGGGGGAGATTGTTGTGGCAAGTGTGAGTGGTTAAGTCCCACATTGCTTAGAAAAGTGGAGGTTGAACACTTTATAAGTGAGATGACCCATAAACCTAACACCTTAAGGTTTTGGGTAAGAGTGTGGTGTCCAACTCACTTGTAGAGTTGTTCTTAAGCCCAATGTGGATGATCCCCCGGCTGCCCCCTCGTGATGACCCAACACACAGCATGTGGGGGATGGGGCAAGACACAGTAACAAGCAAGCTTTTAAATTAATCAAATCTTTAAGGTTAAGTTAATTAGCCCGAATGGCGCAACCAAATCAAATAAGAAAACTAAACTAAAAGGGTAATTGGTAATAAGCGATCAATCGACCGCCTCCAGGTTTTGACCTTTTAGCTTTATAATAGTATTTTTTACCCCTCTAGCTTTTACAAACTAGTGATTTTGGATTCCTGACCAAGTCAACACACATGTAGCAAGTCATGATGACCGCAAGACATGCTGACGTGGCATGTAAGTCACTTGCCACATGTGTTGGTTTGGTCAAAATTAGTGGGGGCACCCTTTTGCAAAAGGGACAAAATTTAAGGAGAAAAAGTGTTATTATGAAAGATAATTGGTCAAAATCGTAATATTATGAAAGTTAAGGATCAAAAATACAATTTAACCTTAAACTAATTATAAGATAACGCGACTCCTAAACATCAAAGCGTTGTAATTGTTATTGCTAATAATCGTGGATCATGCAAACCGGTGCCCCTGGGCACTGGTTAAAGAAACCAAAATAAGAAATATTGGGCACCGGTTAAAAAAACCAAAAGAAGAAATATTTGAATTGAAAATAATATTTTTTAGACTTTTAAGGAGTTAACTGCACAAGTTTCGATACAATATTACTATATTTATATCCTTAAACAGTGCCCCAATATTTTCCATCATAAACTCTTTACTTTTGACTTGAACGTTGAACCACTTATTTTACTATGCCTAAAAGTAGACCATTAACTTTGTCATGTTGACCAAACACCACTTGGTTGTTGTGGTGTTTTCAAATTATTATTTTATCCTATTTAGTTTGTTTCTAGTTAAGTTTATATTCGTGATAAATTTTAATTACGAAAATAAAATATAATAAAATTCATAATTAACTTATTATATCCTCCTATCATGCCATATATATATATATATATATATATATATATATATATATATATATATATATATATATATAAAAAGGTTTAGTTGCCAAATAAGAAGGAGCATTATATACCATGTGTATATAGGTCCAAATTATGATACACTTTTAGTTATTGTGATTCTCTTAACAAATATATTAATGATTAATTCTCCATTTATATATGAATATAAACTCTTATATTTTAAGAAAAAAATGGCACATGTTAAATATTTAATTTTAAATTAATACTTTTTCATTGCACCAAAAAAAAATAGTACTTTTCAACTTTCACTTTTTGACATGGTGGTATATGTTTTATTCAAAGAACAATTTTTAATATATTGGGTCCCTTGCTTATAAAATAAGGGAACTATAAAGAATTAAAAATGGTTTGTTTGTGTTGTCAATTTTCAGCAACTAGGACACAAGAGGAGTGGAAAAGAGAAGACATGAGTGGAGGCACCAGACTAGAAAGCTAAAGCCAATAAATTTCATTTTGGCTTCTACATAGCACGCTTTGTCCTAAAGTTATTTTCACATGATATATTATGAAACATATATATGCGGTTATATGTACTTTTAACCCCACAAGATAAAATATGTTTTCTTTTTGGAAGAGTAGGGTCTTATAATTGAGAAAAAAAGTGTTCACTAATGCTGTATATTGTCGTGCATGAAGATGCATAAATAAATATAAAAAAAAGGTGATAGTTGAAGTTTAATTTAATTTACTATCCAAAATCTTATAAACTAATCATTAGATGATAGAGGATTGGTGTGTTGTGGTACGGAAATCTTAATCTCATACAGTATTAGTTTATTCTCTCAATCATATAGAACAAGGTTTATCATTGATCAAAGCATATAATCAATAAAAAATATGACACCAAATTATTCACATACTAAGTTTTATTGTTATGATTGCCATTGTAACCAAAAAAAAATTGTTATGATTGCCTTAAAGTGGTTTCACAAGAAATTAATGTATCCACAAAATATAGAAAGGATTAATAAGTACAAAGTGAAGGAAAAAATTTTAAAAGTGAAATCTCTTTTAGCTTAACTGATGTTCTGGGTTCAATCCATTATTCATGTGTTGGGCATGCAGTAGTGTTAAAAAAATTTGAGAGAATTTTTCATCCATTTGAATTAGCCTATGCGGTGGGTGGCAGAGATATCCGGTTTACGCCAAAAAATATTTTGAAAGTGAAAGCATTAAGTACAAAAAAAATAATGTATCCAAAAGATTAGTTGCACTAGATTAAGTAATAATCAACAATAGATTCTTGTATAGTTGGTGGCGGCTAAAAAAACGAAAGCATTACTTCAATTAAAACTAATCTAACAATAGATTCTTGTAGAAAATGTATAGACTAGGATCATGAGGGTCAACAGTACGTTTTGAATTATTATCTTCTTTGCTAAAGATTTTTTTTTTTTTTTGGGTGGATGGGAAGGGCCAAATCCTTACCAAGAAATTAGATTCAAATTCACTAGAGAAAAAACAAAGTGAGCATTTCCCATTAGGCAGTCCAAAATAAAAACATAGAAATTAAAAAACTTACAAGCTAAATCTATATAAAATAAAAATTAAAAAAATCAAACCTAGTCAAATTAGCTCCTATTTATTTTTTTAAGCAAAAAGTTGGTAGCAAAAAACTACTAGCCCCTAGCCAAAACCTTTTCAAAAAAATGTAAATCTCTATTTGTTCGTGATCTTTCAGCTACCCTAAACAAGGACTATTACTATTTTTGATAAAAATCATTTACAAGAGAAAGTAGAGAAAAGTAAAATGGAAGTTATATTGATCATGAAATAATATGAATTACATGTCAATGGTAATGAAATAACTAACTAACTAATATAACTAACCCAACCGTAAATATAGTTAAGCCGGTAGAAACATTGAAATATAAATCTCAATTTTGAGAGCATTGAATTTAGATTTGTCACTTTAACATTAAAAATGCTACATAAGCACTTTTTTTGCTTGAAAAATTATTTGACCACCGAAAGAAAAGAACATATAATTATGATTTTGAGTTAAGAGGTGATATTTAATTCACATAAGTGATTGTTTAAAGTTCAATGTGATGATTTTGGATTTCGTCTTGACCCAACAATAAGTAATAGGGTTAGGGATATAATTGTTTATATGGCAACGGTTGTGCAAGGCAAAAATTACACTTCTTGATTAGGCTTACCTAGGAGAGATATCCTACTTATCTAAAGCAAGAAATATATATACTTGTTGTGATGTGAGCCTATGCAAGGTAAAACTTGAAAATGGATTCTCTGACTTTATTAATTTTTGTGACTTTAGTGTATTTAGATTTAAAAGTGAGATTGAAGATTAAAAATTTATTTGAATTAGACTGAACAATTAAGAGAGAAAAAGAGAAAATTGCAAAAGATAGAGAATCCTACCTGATGATAGCACCTACTCACTTAGTAAAAAGAAAAAGAACTTTAAAAAAATATAAAAGTGCAAAAAAGTAATCTAAAAAAATGTCATAATTTAGAAAAGCTAATAATTATTATAAGAATTTTTTAAAATATTTCTTCTAGAGCTTCTTAAAGATATATTAATATAAAATTAAAATAAAAGTTAAGCATCATCATTCATCACCATAGAGACATGTACTATATAAACTGTCCCCAAACCATACACAAGATCAAATACAAACCAAACAAAGAAACCTCAAAAACCAATATAAGGTATCACAAACATATATAATTAATATATGGCTTATATGACCAAGATTGGTAGCAACACCATGACCAATGGTGTAACCACAGTAGATTGTCAGAAACAAGTTAGATCATGGAGGCTTCTACGTTCAGTCATTCAATTTCTAATCCCAACTTGCAATTGCACCTTAGTAGAACATGAACAAGATCAAGATAGTAGCACTTCAAAAAACTGTTACCAAAACTATAACAAAAAAAACTATCTATCATCACATTCACTCATGACATCTACAACAATAACCGGTACTATATTCGGATATCGAAAAGGAAAAGTAAGTTTTTGTATCCAATCTAACTCAAATTCCGCCAACCCGATTCTTCTTCTAGAGCTAGCGATCCCGACAAGTGTTTTAGCAAAGGAAATGAGAGGAGGAACGTTGCGAATTGCACTTGAAAGTGTTACTTCGGGATCTTGTAGCAATAATAGTAACTTGTTTTCTACTCCTCTTTGGATTATGTATTGTAATGGGAGGAAAGTTGGGTATGCTGTTAAGCGTAGGCCTTCGAGAAGTGATTTAGAAGCGTTGAATTTGATGCGTTGTGTTTCTGTTGGTACCGGTGTTATAAATGGAAAGGAGATTCGTCAAGAAGATGATCAACTTATGTATCTTAGAGCTAATTTTCAAAGGGTTCGTCGTTCGTCTAAATCGAACTGTGAATCTTTTCATTTGATTGATCCTGAAGGAAGTATTGGTCAAGAGCTTAGTATTTTCTTTTTTCGCTCAAGATGACCTTGTTTATGTTTCTATTAAAAAATCATGTCAATTCGACCGTTTTTCTGAGGTATATTGTCCGTTTTGAATCTTACATGAATCCTCACGATTTTGTCCTAAAAAAGACTCTCAATAGGCTGAAGAGAAACCCGATTCTCAAGTAATGTTGGATTTTTTGGTGTAAGGACCAGCTTCATTTATTCAACTTAATTAATTTTTGAGTTGTGCCTAGCTATTGTGGTCAACTATAGCATTGGCATGGCTTTATGATTGTTTCATAAGTTTAATTTCTTTCTTTCTTTTTGTATGTACTATTTTCTTCATTGGTTGTGCTAGACAAAACCAGAATATGGTGACAAATTGGGAGAGAGAGTGTGCCAAGCCTATAGGCTTTTTTTCCCCTCTCTTCTAATGGAAAATAAGAATTGTGTTGTACCTAATTATACTTTTAATTTCCATTTAGTTATGTGTTTGGTTTGAACATTAATTACACTTGGATTTTACTTTGGCTATGTATGTTCCTCTTTTAAATTTTGGCTTAAAAATTAATTTTGGCCACATAAGTATACGAGATGCTCAATAGAACGACTCTGACTTTGTAACCCAAAAGAAAACAATTCAACTTCACTCTTGACAATTTTAAAATAATTAGGCTAAATTGCACTTTTGGCCTCATAACTTTCACATACTTGTGATTTTAGCCCCTAAACTTTCATAATAGCACTTTTGGCCCCCTAACTTTCACAAACTTACAATTTTTGCCCCTGACCAAGTATGCACCTGTGACAAATGACTCACAACATGTCTTGCCATGTCAACATGGTGAGTCACTTGCCACATGTGCATTGACTTGGTCAAAATGAGTTATGGGTCATCCTTTTGCAAAAAAGGGTAAGATTAAAGGGTCAAAAGTGCTATTATGAAAGTTAAGTGGTCAAAATTACAAGTTTGTGAAAGTTAGGAGGACAAAAGTGCAATTTAACCAAATAGTTAATTGTATCATTTTAGTTAATAGTAATTCATCTTTGATATATAAGGACTGACAAAGGAGCTATTTGATATGAGAAACTTTTTTATAAATAAACATTCAACCAAATAGATTATGAAAATCTAGGGGACATTAGATTTATTATTGTAAGTGTTTATTGAATAAGTACTTAAACTATTTGCTCACACCTTTCGTGGATGTTACAGAAAGACAATTGTGTAGGAAAATAATTCAACAAATCTTATTTCATACTTAAAACTTTTATGACAACTCATCATATTCTTCCTTTATTTGACAAGGCACATACCATCACTATTAAGCAACATAGGAGAAATTGTTTATATGGATAGAGATTTACTGCTTTAGCAATGCACATTTTTTATTTGTGTGTCCGCTGTCCGCAGATGAAATGACAAATATCACTGAAACACACTGTGAGGTCGCAAATTCAAACCTAAGTGAAGGCGTCCAATCTCACAATATTGGCATTATCAGTTGAACTAAGACTTATGAATAACAATGCATACTTAAATCATAATCCGAAAGACATCACGTAGACAAAACCAAGTGCAAGCTAATCCAAACAATCCCAAAGTGGATATGCTCTTTTTGCTGGGTGAGTTACCTGCAAAAACAAACAGGTAGTTTTTCAAAATTATCAAAAATATACCTGCAATAGTGTCCCACAAAATCTATACTTTATTACCTAATTGAAGATAGTTGTTCCTAATGTTCCATTCAAAATCCCAATGCTCCCTGTCATTTTTTAAAGTCCAATAACACCAGCCAAAGGAAGCTGCGTTATAGGCGTCTAACTGTGCCTTTCCAAAGTCCTGATAATCTGTTAGTGATCCGTTTGTCACATTCCACTCATTCACCCACTCTCCTGAAATCATGGTTATCGATTTGAGATTGTAATTGTGAATCAGAAAATCCGGTTTTCAATCATGTATCAGATGTTATTAAGAATCGTAAGAATAGAAGATACACGATCAAACAATTAGAAAGGAGAATTGTCTTACCAACAAAAATGTCTGGGCCATTTGAATTATTGAAGGCCTGCAACAGACCTTCCCGACTTTTGTATATGTATTGTACATTATCGCCGGGACTCATATTAACAAAGAATTTATCAAAGAGATTGTAGAAATGCAAATCCAAAACTAAGTTGGTAGATCCTATGTTAGCCTGATAAAGCTCCAAAGGATCTGCATTGCCGATTCTCTGGCAAATTATCACATAAGCCGACGAAGAGTATTTCCGAACAATTTGGTAGCCTTGTTTGTAATAGGAAACTAAAATATCTAAGGGAACTGTGGCAGCAGATGGTTCATTCAAAAGCTCAATTCCCAGCAAGGCAGAATGCGTTGCATATCTGCAAATCAGAAAATCTATTCAGTATAGTCAACACAACAAACAGGTTCGCGAAGCAAATTTACTGATTCTAAGTTCAAACAAGAATTGTGTTCAACACTTCAACGCATAAAATTACGACAAGCAAGAAACATTACCTAGAAATTAAAAATTCAATAACACGTAATGACTTTGAAATGTAATCTGGAGAAGTTGGCCAGTCTGTAAATCCATCTATGCTTGCACTATGCTCCATCCCATTTTGTGAACCAGGAGCAGCATGAAGGTCAATTATGCATTTTATATCATATTCTCTGCAACATAGTAACTATTAGGCGTATTATTAAAAGGAAGAAACAAAGTTTCAATTGTCGAATGTGGAAGAAACCTACTGTGCCCATGAAAATGCATTATCTAGAGCTTCAAGACTTCCTCCAATATATGGATTTGGAGGATCAGGATCATAAGCAATCCACCACCCAACTGGTATTCTCACGGTATTTATTCCGTGTTCATATAGAAATTTGAAATCCTCCATTGTAATAAAGCTATTTCTATGTCTCTGCAATTACAGAAAGCTCAACAATTATCCCGAAAAGCATAATTGTGCCACTAGAAAATTACCCAGAAAATGTTCAAAATATAAGATTTTACCCTAAGAACATCTTCTGCGCTATCATGTCCATAACCATTTGCAAGCTGGTAATCTCCATGTAGGTTATTCGCTGCAATTGTCATTTCAAATGTAGCTGAATTATCATCCCATCCCGGTTCATCTGGATAGTCTGCCGTGAGCTGGTTACCAGTTGTAGCCTATAAAGATAGTGGTATAAGCATTCATGCGAATCTGTTAAAACATTATCATACTTTTTCATTTTATTCTTCTAATTCAGAAACAGCATCACATTTTATATGGAACTAAATGTCTTTCAATTCAGCAGAAAGAAAAAGGATGAATACCTGCAGATAGGGTCCATTCTTTATCTTAATGTGAATCCTATTTTTCTCATTGCGCGTAATTTCAAATGTTTCTGGTGTTAAAGGCGATTTTGCTGTTGCAGATACAGTGCAGCCTTTACCATTGCATGTAAGAAATTGGCCTTGTGTGGTACGGAATTGAAATTCTGATTCAGATACTCTCCATAACTGCACAACACAAAAAGGTTAATCTTTTTATAAAACTTCACAAGTTCTTCTAAAATCACTCTAAGTCTCTAATAACTTCAAATCTCAAAATTCTATCGATATATATGAACTACGAATTCCTGATAAACTATTAGCGCCTGTCATATTTATTCAAAGTTGTGAAATAGCAAAATTAGTCCTTTAAATTAAAGGATGACTTAGGCCCTCTGTCGAAATATCTCTGTCGTAAACATTCATCAAACCCAATGAAAGACTCGCATATCGACTTGAATACTCGCTTGCTGGATCAAGGCAAGCATAGAACCTTTAAAATTGTTGTACTAAATTTGAAAAGTGACTAAATTAACCAAGGTTGTTCAATTTAAGGGATTAAATTGCTATTTCACAAATCTGAGTGACTAAACTAACCAACCCTTACAATTTCAAGGACCAATTAGAATCATATTCAAGTTCACAATCAACAATAGTTATGCATTCATTCCTCCAATAACATAATTAGCATCATTACAAGATATAATGTTGGATACAAAATGAAAATAAGAACATAATAACCAAGACATTGAGCTCCCCCTATGACGAATCATTCAGGAGAACCCGAGTTCGATTCCTGGTGAGAACAATTCTTGGCCAGGTTTTACTTACTTTGCGGCCGAACTCTGGATTACTATGGCTCCTTCCCCTGGGAACCATAGGGTTAATAGTTAATACCAACAACAAAAAACAACAAGACAATAACCGTCTTACCCTGAATGTTTCCCATGAAGATGGAACATCCCTATCAATTGTCACATTCATTCCTCCTCCATTCTCTGCTGATACATACTTCTGCAATGTCACTGACTTAAACTGCACTTCTGTCCCATCCTACATTTTTTTCAAAATATAATTAACACTTATCATCAAGATAATTAATCAAAACAACAAAATAATCAACCATCTAACAGAAAAATGTGAAGTAACTCACAAGCATGTCTCCATTGGCAATGCCATCAAACAATGAAGGTTTGATCCAACCTTCAATAACCAACCACCCTCCTAAATTCACTCCTCTAACTTTAGAACCAACATGTAACCCCTCAACTTGAAAGAAACAAGAAAAAATCAATTCCACAAAAGATAGAACTAAAACATTGAGTTGAATTTAACTTACCTGAATATACTGTAGAAGTGATGAGAAAATAGCAGAGTAAAACTGTGCATGCCCATTTGGTAAAAACAAGTCCCATCAAGAATGAAGGCTTCAAAAGCACTCAAGAAAGCAAAAATGAAGAATCCATCAAAGGAAAAATCAAAGCAAAAACTATGTAGAAGAAAGAACTCAAAGGACAAAGCAGTTAAAAATGGGGTGAATCTTTGAAATTTGTTCTTTATGATTCAGTTAATGCCAAACTCCAGTTTTTGAACAAACATTAGAAGGTAATTGGGTTTCAGTTATGTTGAAAACGCCAATGAAAAAAAAAAAAGTAAAAAAATAAAATTGTCTTAAAAGGTGTTTGATAGTCAGGAGTTCGATTATGAGATAAATAAAGTTTGACTAAAAATTATTCCTATCAACTTATTTTTAGTATTAAATTATTAATTGATTATAAGTAAAAACTTAATTGATTAATTGGGATGTAGGATTTCATTATCATTGGTTAGACTTAGTTTGGGCCGGTTTCATTATCATTGAAGGAAAAAAAAAAAAAAAGAAGAGACTGTGTTAGGAAGGACAATGTAATCAACATCTTATCTAGATCTTCAATGATGGTCAGTGGATTGAGTAGTTTTTTTATTTTTTATATTTTTGTTTTTAATCATCTGATTCCGGGGTTGGTAATCCAGAATTCAACCGCGAAGTGAATAAAGTAAACTCTGACCAAGAATTTTTCCCATCTAGAATTGAAATCGTAATTTCTCGAACAATTTATTTTAAGGTGCGTTCATTCACCGGTTGAGCCCAATATCTTTATTGATGGATATATTTTTTTGGTCAAGTAGCTTAGTACCTAGAAAATTCACCCTAAATGTGAATAAGTGGAGTGTCTCGGGTTCGAACCCGGGCTCCTGCACATATAGTGCGATGTCTCTACCAACTAAGCTAAGCTCACTTGGATCTATATTGATGGATATAGTAATTTTCATTCTCCTTAAAAATAGTTTCTCAATAAACTTTTTTTATATGGGAAGTTTGTCAATGATTCTAAATTCTAATGCATGCAACTAAAGAGGAATTGGATCCTATGAAGTCAGCATTAGCAACCATGCAGTCAGGCTGCAGTCAGAAGTTTCTAACCGTCTGATCAAAATTGAACTCATAGATCTTGATGCAGTTTTAATTTTCTAAAATATTAAAGTTTTTTACTTTAAATTTAAACCGTCCGGTCTCAATTAGACGGCCATGATTTTTCTGACTGCATGCAGTCATGGTCTTTGAATACACTCAATCTGCATCCATCTAAAGAGGATAAAAATGTAATGCATTTTTGGAATTTGTTGCTTTTTCAAGCGAGTAAAAAACAATTAAATAAATAAATTTTGCATAACTTGTCAATATGCATTTTTGGAATTTATTGCTTTTTCAAGCGAGTAAAATAAATAAATTTTGCATAACTTCTCAATATGCACTCATGTTACCATTGCAAATAGAGAGACGGATCGATAGAATTTAAGGTAGAGAAGTGTATGCCATAGAGGATAAATGTTAAAAATCATTTGAAAGACTAATGATTAAAATAGTGTCACTCTTCATCATCAAAACTTCATGACATACTCTTCATCACAATTGAGATTTTGATTTAATGTTTTGGACAAAAGTAACAAAAAGAATATTAGTGTCTCAAAATTTAACTAATATATATATTTTCTCTTTTTATTCTCGTTGAATGCCTATAAATTTATTGTCTTTTTTTAGAAAAATGTGAAGAACTTTAAACTTCTATGTAAATGTATCGACATCAATGATCGTCGAAGTTTTGAATAATTTTTAAATATGTCCATTATGTGATATGTTTTTACCTAATTGTTGTCAATATAAATATTTTATATAATTTAATCACATCTCATACATAGATAATTATAGAAATATTTTAAATCTAATATAATCAAGTGATATAATGATAAAATATCATAGCGTAAAGAAAAATAAAAAAATCTCTTGCTCACAAAAATAGCAAAAAAGAATCTCCTTTTTCTTTCATTTCCCCTTTCTCGCTTCCTAAATCATTCATGTTTATGTTTCAAAAAAAAAAAATCATTCATGTTAATGATAAATCCTTCTTCAAAACTTTATATTATACGCACACAATTATTATATTATTAAATTGACGTTGGCATTTTAATTTGTTTATTTTGGGACCAGTCAAGACAAGAAAAGCAGAACATTTCTTTGGTTTGGGAGAAGACTTGAAGGCTTCTCATTCTTTAGTAATCTAAAAGCAAGTTGCAACTTGTCCAATTTCAGTCTTTTATTCCCTAAACCTTCAACTCCAAAATTATGTTAGTAGCATATGAAAATTGGTTCAGCTGATAAGGAGTCGACTTGCATTCTACGAGAACATGAGTTCAACTCTAATTGTTAGATATCTCAATAGTGAGTAGTAGTATCTACATTGACGCTCTCCAAACCTTAAAACATGTCCTAACTCTGGTTTAAACCTAAATTTTACCGGATATTTTTACGCATGATTTCATCATGTTTATGAATTTAAAAAAATAAAAAATAAAATGAGGTTTGAAAGAAATAAAACATGTGGCGTTTTATAATGAGTTAGGAATCCCTCTGTGTCCTAGTGGTAATTTAATCTATAATTGAATTGAACCAAACTTGCAAGCAAGGTATTCAGGAAGCATCAAAATCAGAGTTACTTACAAAGCAAACAAATTCCTAATCACAAAAATTACTGCCTCTTCATCACGCTTTCCCTATGAATTCAATGCTTTCACACAACCACTAATTCCAAAACCTACCACTTTTTTCCCTTCCACACTTTAACCTGCATATTTTCCTTTCCTACATGCAATTCTCAACAAGAAATTAACCTGTAACTACATCTGTATAAACTTCATCATTCATCATAAAAAGATTGGATTTTTAATGGGTGGCCAACAAAGACCAAGGAATCAGGTTATGGGTTTCAAAGTTTCTCACAATCCTGCAGGGTTTGACCTTATGCAGAACTGTGATCTTCCTCCACCTTCCAAGGTTTTTCGGGGTCCAGATAAGACTGTCATATTGTCCATGAATAGGGTGTGTAACATTTCAGGCAAAGAAGAAGAGTCAGATAGAAAACACTATGGTACTTACCGGCTAGAAAATGGCAATGATGAAAAGGATAAAGTGGAGCTTCTTAAGGCGCTGGAAGCATCTCAAACACGGGCCAGAGAGGCTGAAAAGATGGCTGCAATTCTAAGAAAAGAAAGGGATGGTCTCTCTATTGCTTTGCTGGAAGAGGCCATGCAGTTGTTTGCTTGTCGCCAAATGGTGAGATTAATTGAGCTTCAAGTTTTAAACCTGCAACCACTTTGGCTGCAGCAACAACCAGCGATGTCGATGTCTGGTTGTTATGCCAGATCAACAGAGGGTGCTGTAGGATTACCCGGTGAAGAAGGCCACGATGAAGAAACGACTTGTGTCACATGGGTTCTGGCTTTGATTTTCTCGTTGGGAATTGGTGTTGCCACTGCCCTTGCTTGGAGATACTAATCCTGCTGCTGTTGCAGATGTATTGTTGATACATGAAAGACAATCTGCATATACAAAATTTTGCTTTATATTAACTAATAGTCTAATACTCAAATATAATTTCATACTGCATCAATATGACCTCCATTCTGTACAACAGTTACAGTCTTACAGAGTTACTCTCTGTTTTGCAGTATAACTTGAATGGTCCTATATATGATTGATACTATGTATTTTTTTTTTTTTGGGCAATTATATGATACTATGTACGAAATGCCGGAAAAAACCCAAGCGATGCAAGTTATATTTAATAAGTCTCGTGTACAGAATGGGTACAAGTAGTACTGAACTGCATCCAAGTAGTACCGAACTGCTAGTATACATACATTAGTTCACACATATATATATATATATATATTAAATTTACATTCTCTTCCGTCTATGTACATATTATTTACCACTACTAAAATTAAAAATACCACAACACAAATAGCAATTTATATGGTCATGTGTATAGTTCTCAAATGATCATAGCATTCATCACTTTTTGTGAAGATTTCCAAGCAAACCCAGCAGACATGCTTTCCGCACTTGCACTCAACGTGATTGCACCCATCAATCTTCTCAATTATTTGCCCACAAGCAAAACAGCTCTTGACTTGTTCTTTCCCTTTACACCACTCCTTCAGAGATGAGTCTGGGTCATCCTTGAGCTCTCGGTATCTCTCACACGAAAGGTATGGATGATACTCTATGTGACACTTGGTACAAGTCTCTGAATAACATGCCCCGCAAATAAATGGCTCACTAGCTGTGTCGGGATCTGCAACTCGATAAATTGAGGGGCAGTCAGGCGAAGGGCAAAACCTATAACTTCCCGAACTTGAAGCTACAAAAGCTCCCAAAGATGCCCTGAAAAGTTCATCCAACTTATCATTTGACAGGAGAGTTCTGAAATCTGTAAGCAGAATAGGATCTCCACAGCCCTTGTGAGCACAACATATTGGGAAACTGCCTTGGTTTTTTATAGCAGATTCACACTGCTCCATCAGACACAGCCGGCAGAACAAATGACCACAGCCTTCAAGTTGATATCCATTCTCAACATCACACAAGCAAATTGGGCAACTGGGTCCTGTGTCAAGTCTCTCAACTAAATGATGGCCTGAACGGGCAATCTCAAGAGCTATTTCCTCTACTCTTGGTTTCAACTCCTTGTTACCATGAAGAAAGATCGACTGTTGCCGTGTGTTAAGTTTAAGATCAGCTCCAGGAACCTTCTCTTTTAGTCCATGAAGATCTGGCCCAAAATTCTTGACCACTTGCTTCATTAAGTCAGAAGGTAGGTTCCTCCCTCTCAGAGGGATTACTAACTGCTTTTTTTCATGGATGGACAATAGAGATTGAATTAATTTCTGCTGAGCCAAAGCAATCTTATCTGGTGAACCAAAAATCCGTAAATTCAGGTTGTGCCTGTCAAAAATAATATAAGTTGTAGTCTCTTGCTGTATTGAGCATTTAAGACTAATGCCATCTCTGGACAACAGGAGCTGTAGAGCTGCAGGGGTGAGGCTGTCGTGCTCAATGATTTTCCCTCGAGACAGTTCTTCCAGACGTCTCCTAACTTCTGCCACTGTCTTTGTGGCATTGGCTGTTATCTTCAATCGGTGGGAGCCAGTAGCAGTCCTGTTTAAGTTCCACTCAAGACCTAATAATAAGAACATTGATTGTCAACAGTCAAATCATAATGAGCTTGTTTTAAGAAAATACAATTAAACTTGTCTCACAATATAAAGAAGCTTCCAATAAACCATAGATGGCCAGTTTGTAAAATTCAACATCCGAAATTTAGCATAACTAATACAGTGCCTATGAAACATTAATTTGACCCACTGTTCATGTTATAACCCTAAACAGTAGTCAATGATACAAATGTGCAGCAAAATTCATATCAGCTTCAAATGGGTGATAGCAGATGATTTATCCAGTAATAGAGATGTTAGATCAATCTGAAAGAGTTGTTTCCTCAAAATAGCCTGTTCTTTTATGTGACTTGTAAAATGTGGCAAAGCTTTGATAAATTTGTGAAGCTTAAATAAGTAGCTGTTGGGAAGGGGAAAAAGATGCAATATATGATGTGACGGAAACTTACAACCAAAATAATGATTTATTTAGGACAAAAATTTCCTTAAACACAAGTGTCAAAATACATGGTGATTTTTAATAGTAACCAAACAAATAATAGTTTCCATTTTACATAAAAAATCCATAATGCATCAACATAAAAGACATTCATGAAGAAATAAGTAAAAAAGGGGACCAGAAACAAAAAAACAAAACTACTTCCTACTCCTCTCATTTTTCCAAATGTGTTTTCTTTAGGAGAGAAGCAAGAAAACTTAGTGCTGAAGTTTAACTGGATACATCAATTATTTTTTTAAAAAAAAAATCCACACAATTGTACACAATGAATAGACATCCAATTCAACATTTTTCATGGGGGGAATATTAAGTTGCAGCCATGTATATAAAAGGTTCGGCTTTTAAGAAAGGCATCAACAGATGAATTAGAGGCATCTAGAAAAGAAAAAGAGCATAATGATAAAATACCGTTTAAATTGTTGAAGGTTGCAAGTATTTTTTCCAGTTGTTCCCTAATCACATGATAGACTGGAGCAGGAAATATCAAGGAGCTGTGAAACAACTGCTCACACTTTATCTTCTGCCATGAAAGACATCCGGGCAACACCTTTCCTTCAATTTTCTCCAAAGCTTTTGCTGCCTCTAAGTGCAACCTTCCATCAAAATTAATTAAAGCTCTCTTGAAAGAATCCTTTGGCTCAGCTGGAAATACCTGAACGCGGCAAGAACTAGTATGAGGATTTGTTTTGGGCATTAAGGGGGAAATTTCTTTATAGAGTGCCTCTTCGCAGGCACCGCATGGTGGATCTCCAACAGCATCTCCCCTCACCACGAAAAAGTCCAGAATCCTTCTACTTGTAGCAGTTCTCAGTACATCTAAAATTTCAGTTTCTGAAAGCTCTCTGTCAAGCCCACTTATCACAATACAATCCATAGACTTATTACTGGGTACACAGCGAACATACCTCCCTCCGATTGCAAGGTTAAAAAAATCTCTCAAGATGAAATTGACATCATTTTTATCACATTTAAGTATGCCAAATCCCTTGCTAGGTCTACGAGGCCAAAATATTTTTGCTTTAACTTCAGGAAATGAAAATGTTTTATCCCCTCCCATAGCTGA
Organism: Trifolium pratense; assembly: GCF_020283565.1. Taxonomy (NCBI): domain Eukaryota; kingdom Viridiplantae; phylum Streptophyta; class Magnoliopsida; order Fabales; family Fabaceae; genus Trifolium; species Trifolium pratense. The sequence goes on from NC_060060.1 coordinate 53,833,810, forward strand.
TTGTGAAGGAAGTATTTTCAAGGACGAGCCGCAAAACTCTTCTCCATTCAGCTCAACAGCCCTTTTGGCAGCATCAGGGGACAAAAATGTTATCTTGCCCCACTTTTCTCTATCATCAGCATCCTTTACCATGCCTTGGAACTTGTACACAGAACATATACAACCTGAGGTATTCTTCTCAAAAAACATCAGGAGCTCCTTATCATCAATTGCATTTATGTTTGGGTGACACACTTCAACACTCAAAGAATGTTTCTCAAGTTCCAAATGCTTTATCTCAGCACCAGACCCAAACAAGGCCACGGGTGATGAGGAACCAGACCCATGATACAAATATCTTTCCGTGCATTCAACGCGTAACCTCTTTTTCTCATCTTCTAAAACATCATTCACAAACATACTAGCTGTATCCATATCATGTGAAGCAGCATATAACTTGATGAGATTCTCATCAACATTCACTTCAACAGAGATTCTTTCATCCATACAAGCTTTCCTGATACGTGAAACAAGACCAAGCAAATTACTGTTGAGTTTCCCACAAAATTTCTTTAGAAGAACAGTGCCAAAACCAGTCAGTGTCTTCATCTGCAACTTCCGCTCTTCCATCTTGGATACATCAAACAAGGGAGAAGGTTGAAGGCTGTTTAATGATTCAAAGTCAACAGCACTCACACAGACCAAATATTCATTAGAAACCGAGAGAAGCTCACCAAAAACTACCCAACTAGGCCTCTGAGCAAATACGAGCAAGGAAGAAGATGGATGCAGGTGAACATGCTGTCCTGTTTGTGCTACTTCATAACCAAGCTGATAGCGTCCAGAGAACATGGCTACATTTTCAGCAAGTGAGGACAGTATAACCTTTTTCATATTCTTATCATGAACAGAAGGCGTATGGGGGTCCCAACGCCAGTAACTTGGAACAACAAAGCCATGTTCACGCTCGAGGAAAGATTCTAACTCCAAAACTGTGTCATGGCATCTCCTCATGCATTTTGCATTGATGCTGTTTTCCCAACACCATTTATTCCTCCTATCTTGTGGCAGAGCTTCCCATTCCTTGTACACAGAGAGAAGAGTAAAAAGGTCTCCATCGGGATGGCAAAATTGCACTTTGAGACAATCAGATCTTTGTTTATCATCTTCATTACCAAATCTGCAAAATATGTTACTAGCATTGGGCATCATGGCTGCAAGGACAATGCCCTCTCTACCCAAAGCAAGTTTGAAACAGCCAAGAATAAGTTTACCATGCCTAGGTTCAATCCCCATTCTTGCCAAGTACCTACCTTCATAAGTTAGTTCATGAACATTATTGTTCACTTTAATAAATCCTAATTGAATTAGATTCCTAATCGCCATCTCAATGGAGCTAGGGCTTGGAGCATCCACAAAATCAAAATCCTGCACATTCTTCACCCCTAAAGCAAGGATCTTCAAAACTGCTACACCAAGATGAACCCTTCGAATCTCAGGTTCTTGATTTAGCTCCATGGACTGATAATCAGCTTCTGAGTACATCCTATAGCACCTGCCAGGCTCAGTCCTCCCAGCACGACCTGCCCTTTGGTTAGCAGAGCTCTGGCTGATCCAGCAAACCTTAAGTACATTCATCCCACTGCAAGGATCAAATCGGCAATCTTTAACCAACCCAGAATCGATCACATACTTAACACCAGGAATTGTAATTGATGTCTCTGCAAGATTCGTTGAAAATATCACTTTCCTTTTTCCAGCATAGTTCTGGAAAACATGAAATTGCTCTTCAGACGAAAGCTTCCCATGCAAGGGAAGAGCAACTGCAGATGGGGCTTTAAAATTTTCACACGCCCATTCTACGTCAAACTGTGAGGTCAGAAAGGCGAGAATAGTTCCTTCTTCCTCTGTTTTGTGAATCTCGGTTGCCATTTTGACAACATCAAAAACATATGACGCCACAACAGCAGAACCAGAATGTTCTCCATAGTCAGCAGGAACATATCTCATCTCCACAGGGAAGTTTCTCCCAACCACGTGAAAAATTCCACAACCATAGAAATAATCAGATAGCTGCTTTGCATCAGCTGTAGCAGACATTATGATAAGTCGAATTTCAACCCTCTTACAAAGTAAATTCTTTATCAACGCCAACAGTAGATCAGTATTTAAGCTCCTTTCATGAGCCTCGTCAACTATGATACACGAGACCCCAGACAAATTCCTATCATTCATGTACTGCTGCAATAAACAGTGATCTGTCATGAATGCTATCCTGGAATCAAACATGTCGCCGGATGAAAATGTAGAATAACACTGGATTGAACTTTCTTCATAACATCCACTACTTTCTTCCTGGACCCTTTGCGCCAATGACTTGGCAGCAATCTTGCGAGGCTGAGTGCACACAATTGACTCATCAGCCCCAATGCCGGAATCCGCAAGAAACTGCACTATCTGAGTGCTCTTCCCAGAACCGGTCTCTCCAATCAACACTGTTATCTGCACATATTCTACTCATAAGAACAGCCAAAAAAATCTAAATAGCAACATAATTAATAGTATGCACTGGCAAAAAAAAAGTCTTATTTTTTGCACAACCAACATATACTAAAGTTGCAAACTTATACACATTTTCATGATCACATGAACAAACTACAACAACAACAAAACTTTTTCCAAGCATCTATAGGAATTAGAAAGATTAAGATACCTGTTGATGATGTATTTGCTGAAGAATTTCCCTCCGGTAAGCATAAATGGGCAATCCGTCTTCGAGTCTGCGACGTTCCCTAACAATGAGACTGTGAATCTTCCCCCAATCAAAACTTTCACCAAACTTAAACACAGGAACAAAATCTCCACCACAGTCCGCATGATTATTCTCTCCAAGATGCTGCAAAATGCACTCCATTGCAAACTCAAACTCCTTCAATCTCCTTTCAACTAAACTCTTCTCATCATCAAGCCCTTTCTTTCTCTGAATATTCTGTTGCTGAACCCTAATTGGAAAAGGCTTACCCAACAAACTCACAACACTCCCAATCTCCTTCGCCAATCGATCCCACTCCTCCACCAATCTCTTCACTTCCTTCCCTTCCATCAACTCCTTCACATGACTAACAAAAACCCTCCTAAGACTACCTTCAAGCTCAACCCTATCAGAAGGCACCATAACATTCGAAATCAACTCCGGCGTAAAATCATGACCTTCAGAAAGACGCGATTCCCAAAACCAAACTACAGCATCACGAGCATCCGTCCACTGAATGAAATTGAGTGAAGCAGCAACACCATCGCAGGGGTAAAAAAGGAAATTATCAGGATTAGGTTTACATTTACCGATGAGACACTCGACATCATCCCGATGAAGAGCACGACGGCCGAGATGAAGCTTGAGAATGAAATTGGGAGGACGGTGAGGGGAATTTCGTTCTGGAGGACGATCGACACGGTGGTTGGAATGAAATCCAGGCTTCCGGTGACGGTAAACGGGACAGTGCGGTGGTTGACGGTGGAAATAAGGGTTGTAATTTGGGGGAAAGGTTTTCTTCATGGTGAATCTATTAGCAAGAAACGAAACCCTAATTGATTAGAATGAAATTGAAAATTGAAATGTGTTGTGTGTGAGTGTGATTATTATTATTATAAGAGTTTTTGTTTGTTTTTATTTTTCTTGGTATCTACTCCTTCACACACTGGTTGGTTAGGTTATACTAGTGCAGTGTGACTGTGGGAATACTTTCATTTCTTTTTCAAATTATTTTTGAAACAAAAAAATTATTTCTTTTTTTTTTTTTTAAGAATTCTTTCTTTTTTTTGACTTTTAAACTTTTTTGATAATAATAGACAAAAAATGTTATTTTGTTTTTATTGCAAAAGACAGAAAAAATTGATAAAAACTACTACTAATGGACAAAATTTAGATGCATGGTTCTCTTGTAAGTGTCACATTTATCTCTCAAAAAATGTTTCACATTTAATATATTATTTTAAAATATTAATAGAATATTAAAATAAAATTACTTATTTACGAAAACAATTACTAATATATTCTTATTAATAAATATACTTAGTCCAAAAAAATTTGTTTTTTTATAAGAAAAGAAATTGAAATACTAAACAAGGCAATCTAATTTCTCTTACATCATTTGTTAGACGATAAAAAAAAAAAAAATTAAAATTTAAGGAAGAGTGCTTGAGATTTGCTAACAGGTCTGTACACCGATTAGCCTCGCGATATACATGACAGATTGGGGTTCTTCGTCTATGACAATGGAGAAGAGAGAGTACCTCTTGAAGAAAATGGTGGAGGAGAAATTTAAAGATGAACACGAAAGTAACTATATTAACCATGATTAGAGAATCCATCTCAAAAATTATATTTATGATGTTTAAATGTCTCGTCGTATCTATTACAATGTGAAGCGCTCATAGTTCCGCTCACACAACAAAACATGGTCCAATTTTATTGTAGAATCCACGAATGAACAAATCTTTATTTAATACTCAACTTAAAAAGAAACTTCACAAGTAGAAACTCCTTAAGATTTTTTGTGAGAACCATCAATATTAACCTTATAGTAATTATGAGGAGGAGGTGTCCAAGAAACCTCATGCTTCGTCTCGAAGGACGAGGTTGATATTTGACATTCATATTGGAAGAGGGTAATAAAATTAGCTTGGTTAGTTACCATACGAAGAAGATGGTTACCTATAAGTGTTTTTCTATTAAACACCAAGCTATTTCTATCTTTTCAATGCTCATAAACAGCAACTCCAACAAAGATATTTGCCAATTGTCATGAGTCATATATACCAATATTAGGCGTTGTGATGTTCCAGTCAAGCCATTGATACAATCCAATACTAAAAATCTTACTCCAGACATCCTGAGAGATAAGATGATTCCAGATAAAAATTATTGTTTCTTCGCAGTCTCTTAAAATATGGGGACAAAAATCGCAAATCTTGCAAAATAAAAGGACCAAAATTACAATTAAGCTTGTATTTTATTCACCACATGCTCCCACATGTTTTTAGAACGAAGATTACCTTCAAGTGGATATCCCAAATACACAAATGACATTTCACTTACTTTATAATTTTATAATTAAAGTTCATTGTCACCTCATGTAGCCAATCAATCGAAATGTTAATTCTTATTAGTGTCTATTTGGATGTGTGTCATGTTTGTCAAATTCATTGTAGCGCAGAAGATTGGTATTGTAGCATCTCAAAAATTACAGTTGGAGCAAAGGTAGACATGTGTTTGGAGGTGCAGACGCTCAACCAAACAAACACATAGTCTAATTTTATGGAGATTCACTTTTATTTCTAACGGTAGCTCAAAATGCTTAAATTAGCCTTTATGTTCTCCCGCTTTTTCTTCCTTATCATTATCATGTCATCAACAACTATAATACTAGTATGCGATATTTGGCTATATTCTAACCACAAAACGGTAACCTTCAAACTCCTCAACTTCTACTAATTTATTCATCAAAGCTCCCAAGCCTTTAGCTTCTATTAGAAGCAAGCCTTGCCTCTGTCCCTTTTCAACTCCAAATTCTTTCGTAAGACTTTCATTAACCATGATTGAAAATACTATTGCACTCAAACCTTCATCAATCCACCTTCATTTTTATTCACAAAAATTGTATCTTACGGCGAGTCATACAAAACTTTCGTTCCACTAAGTCATACGTTTTTTTAAAGTCAGCTTTAAAAGAACAATGTTTTTCTTTTTACCTCGTCAACCAATTCAGTAGCTATCAATATCACATCAAATATTTGTTCGTACTTAATAAATGTTGTATGTTTTTTTGACAATAAATAAAAGTTGTATGTTCTTCATATATTAACTTGTTGATCGCCATTCTTAATATATATGTTGCCAACACTTTATACACACAACCTATTAGAGAAATAGGTTTTATAGCCACATAATCTATGAGAATTTTCTTTCTTAGGAATCAAGAAAATAAGTGAATTGTTACTTCTTTTTACAATATTCTTGAGTTACTTTATAATTCTAAATGAAAATTTGTTTGGTCACGGTACATTGTATTTCTAATTTCCTTATTTTGAAATGGCAATAGTTAGGAACTCACTGTCTTCACCATTTATATTTTAAAGTTATATTTTTTCAAAAAAGGACTATTCCAAATTTTGTCTTAAAAATGCTTTTTAAAATGATTAGAAACCTCACACTTCACCTCCACACTCTTCCATTCTCCAACTCAATATCTTCTTAATTATATTTCTCCTTTCTACACATTCATAGAACAATTTTGAAATTACATCTTCTTTGATTCTTTCAACCACTTCACACTGGCTCTTATACTCTACTTTCTCTAATCTGAACCGTTAAATATAATAAATATTAAATCATGAAAATAAAATTGATCGAACCATGGTGGACAAATCTTGCATAAAATTGTCACTTATAAATGTAACAACATTAAAGTTTTTGGTACCACTACAATCAAACTCAACTTAATAGATTAATCGATAGCTTATTTATGCATGGTTAAAAAAATATATTTTTTGTCCACTCAACTTTTGTTAGCTAGTAGTTTTCTTTGTCTTTGTCTTTAGAGAGCACTCACAAATTAGAAAAAGAGAACCCCAAAAGAAAGCTACCTACCACTTATAAAGGGTAATGAGCTGTCAGGCAAACTTTGATCATCAGTTATAGTCTAATTTATTTTACTCCCAATTTTTCCTTTATTAGGACTATGAGTACGTTGGATTCTATACACATATCAATTTGTAGGACCAGGGCAACTAACAAAACCAAAAGGCTCATCTGCATTGGACACATAAGCCATGTGATGGTCTCATTGGCAAGTCATTGGATTTGGTGTGGGATTCAAGTTTTTGCCAATATGCCCCTACTAATTTTTAGAGAGAAATACACATTTATAATAAATAAATAAAATTAAAAAGAAAATGATTAAAATAATATTAATTGATGTGATTATTTTATTGGGTCATGCTAAACAGTGCCCTTGGGGCACTAGTTAATTAAGCATACTAAAAAAGAAAACAAATGATAAAGTTAATGATGAGAGAGAATAACTTTTCACATCATTAAAATATTGAATGCACAATTTACGAGATAAAACTTCTATATTTATATCCTTAACTAGTGCCTGGGGGCACTGTTTAGCATTTTCCTATTTTATTTTATTTTAAAAAAAAATTAATTTGTGTATGACTAAATTTTATGTCCTTTTATGTTCATGTAAGAGCATCTCCAATGGTGCAACCCATGTTTGGGTTCTTTATGGGACCCATTGAGCCACATCATCTTGAAGCAGCTCATCCAATTTTCACTCCAATGGTGCTACCTATCTTTGGGTTCTTTGTGGGACCCATTGAGCCACAACTTTACTTTATATATTAATATTTTATTCTTATTAAATAAAGCTTTGAACTTCTACATGTAACTTTTCATTACATTTTATTCATTTTTTAATCAATGCAACGGTAGCATTGTATTTCTCCGTTGCCCAGCCTGGGGAACTCCAACGGTGCAATTTTTCAAAGCAACATACTCCAGCTGGCAAACTGAAGAAAGAACCAGCCGCTGGAGTTGGTCTAAGATTTTCTCATCTTTGTATTCATGAAACTTGCAAGCAAACTAGGAGTATATAGCCTTCTCCTTTCAATTTCAATTTCAATTTCAATTTCAATTCCTATATAAATACTCCCTATATTTTAGCATATGTCAGGACTGAAAAAGGATTCACTCTTGCATGAATTTTTGTGTAAGCTAATCTATACTCACATTTCAGCATATGTCTGAAAAAATATTTTTTGCAAGCTCATCATTCTAACAATTGGTTAAGTATTTTGGGGGAGAAATAATTTCATGTAATGGTGTAGTGGTAGTGTGTGTTCTCATTAAGGAGCATAGGGTTGCTTGCTCAACTCCTACCTTTGTTTCCTTTCACGAAATAATATGAATTTATGATTAGGGTTAAAATCTCGGCTCCTCCACTAATGTTTGTGAGTTTATAATGATTTTATCATTTTGTCTATCCAAAAACAAACAAAAAAACAACTATACTTTATTGTTGTTATGAATAATAATATGTAATGAATGTCCATTATTGTGTAGGTTTTCTTGTCCCCTAAATGTGTCCTATAAATAGGACCCCTTTGTTACAATGTAATGCACACCTTGAATAGAACAATACAAGAGTCTATTCTCTCTTCTCTTTCTCTCCTTCATCTCTTCTTCTTTATTCTTGTTATTCTCTAGGAATAGTTAATAACACGTTATCAGCACGATAGTCTCTCCTCTTTCAAGAAAGGTATAACAACCATGGGAAGTGATAATTTTATTTTTTGTATGATTTTTTTATTCTATTTTTTATCGGATCATTTTATTCCTTCTCGTTTTTTTATATTGATTCATAGTCTACGATCCAGAAGTATCGTGATAATTTTTTTTAAATATGAATCCTGAAGATTCATAGTTTGACAAAATTTTAAAATATGAATCCTACGATCCAGAAGTATCGTAGTGAAATTTTTGAATTATGAATCCTGAAGATTCATAGTGATGAACTTTTAAAATATGAATCCTGAAGATTCATAAGCCTCAATTTCTAGAAGTACCGCAAAATATTTTTAAAATAGGAATCCCGAAGATTCATAGATATAAGAATGAATCCCGAAGATTTATAGATATAAGTAAAATGAATTGGATAAATAACTGATTTGATCTTATTATTCATTTAGAATTCCAAAAGAATTCAATATCTATATGCATCCCTGAAGGATTGCACTAATATATTTCTCATACTTTATAGTATATATTATACAGTTCCTGAAGAACTCAATGTTATATATGCATCCCTGAAGGATTGCATAAAGAATTATTTTTACATTATAACGATATTATATCTTAAAGAACTTAAAAATAAATAATCAAATTATTTTCTATATATGCATCCCTGAAGGATTGCTTAAAAAATGATTTTTACAATATAACGATATTATATAGTTCCTGAAGAACTTAAAAAAAAAATCATGGAATATTAACTCATATGTATTGTGAGAGTTTTAAATTACTACAAGCGTATTTTATCTCTTTGCTTATGCATAGAATTATATATAGAATTTTATGAAAATGAGATAAGAAGAACATGTGGTATAATTTGTTAGTCCCTAAAGAACTAAACCCTTTTTACGTTATTATTTTAATTCAAATAAAGAGTGAATGTAAATACATTTACTATTTTGTAACCTGTTGGATCATATGATTTCATATTAAGATTACATTTATGAAAATATGAAGATTTTGTAACCTCTTGATTTTACCCTTTTATGTTCTTATTAAAATACATTTACTATTTTGTAACCTCTTGGATCATGTATGAAAACATTTTCATCACTTTTAAGAGAATTAATTCCATTTTTTGTACATTAATTCCGATTTTTTTGTTTGGTAATATATCTTTAATTCTTTATTCTTTATTTTATTTTTACATGTACAATTATATATAGTCTTATGAATTTTAGAAGAATTCAACATTCAAGCATCCTTGAAGGATTGTGTTGGATATTTGTGTGTTGGCCTCATTTTGCTAAAACAAATATACAAGCAAGATGTTGGACCAAATGTTTCAACATGTTAGGTACAAAAGATGTTGGACCAAATGTTGTAACATGTTTGGGTACGACAGTCAGATTGCCCAAATCTCGCGCATTTATTACACGTATCTGCTATATATGGAAATCCACTCTACAAACGTGTATATCAATATTTGATCTGATCAAGACGTTATTAGTGCAGATATGTTCTTATCAAGACTTAATGGAATGATTCAACACATTGTTTATTTCCTAAAGAGGATCAACCATTTTAGGAAAGTTTTTATTAAGGTCTGATCTGCTTAGCTGGACGTGACTCAAAGACCAGCTGTGTTCTGAAGCTTATCTTGGAAGATCAGGAGCGTGCTAGCTCTGTCTATATAAAGAAGACTCAAGGCCAAGATTTTAATCAACCGAAACCACTGTTCATCAAAGATGTAGTCTTTAGGGTTTCGTGTCTTTAAGCCACTCTCTAGGAGAGTTGGTGTAAGTGAACCACTCAGGTTGTGAGATGGTCACTATGTCCTCACTCAGAAACCTTTAGGTAATGAGTAGAGTATTGTAACATCTCCGAAGCTTTTAAGCAAGGAGATAGTGTTTGTGAGCCTCTCACGTATTGATTTAATACTTGAGTAGGACTGTGTTTTATTGAGTTGTAATGTTTTAAGGTTACTCCTAAGCTTTGAAGTACGGAGTTAACTGTGTGTGATTTACTCGAAACTTTTAAGCAAGAGTAAAATATGTCACGGTGATTGTCGCCACATTTTATTCAACATTATATGAACAACACAGGTTGTGTTGGCTGTGTGGAAGTGAGATGGGATCTCATGTCTAGGAGTTCCTAGGCAGAAGTTGCATGAGTAGTGTCGAGGTCATAAGGCGTAAACCTAGGATTTGCTGGAGGTCTTAGTGTAAGACGTAAACCGAGGGTTTGCTGGAGGTCTTAGTGTAAGACGTAAATTCAAAGGGTTTGCTGGAGGTCTTAGTGACTAGATCTATTAGTGGATTTCCTTCCTGGATTGGTATCCCCCAGAGTAGGCAGGTTGGCTGAACTGGGTTAACAATTTCCTGTGCAGTTTATTTACTTGTTGATTTTATTATGTTTCGTAAGATGTTCCAACATTAAGTATGACATTCTCTTTAAATTGAATGTTGGAACATCTGATAAAACATTATTTCTCAGTATCCGTTTTAATGTTATATGGCTTGCCGTGTTATTCATGTCAGACCAGATGTCTCGACTTTCTATACAACATCTGGTTCTGCTATACCAGAATTTCAATTGGTATCAGAGCAGGCATCCTGTTCTGTTTTCTGGATGAGATCTTAGGGAAGATACTTTCTGGTTATGGGCAAGTAAGGAATACTGAAAATTTGTTTGAACTTGGAGAAGTTCACATTGATTGAATGGTCCCTAGAAGTGGAGGATGGACTATTCATGATATGGTGTGTATTAGACTTATCTTTTGTTGTTCAGGCGTGTAGATCTTGTGATGAGTTGCTGTATGGTTTGATTTATTTTCAAACGTGTGTTATTGTAGTGTGCCTGAAGTTTGTTGAGGAGTTTTGTGGTTTGAATTCCGCTGCATATATATCTGATGGAAAACTCCTGGTGGTTTTGTTTGTTGAGGATGCACCACTCTGTTCTATGATGTAAGCCCTGGTGTGGTGATGCTCGAGGAGAGTTTTTTTTTTAATTAACTTGTTAGAGATGCCAAAGATACTTGGGGGTAATCTTAAGTCCACTCATAAAGGCACTCATGTATGAGTTTGTTGAAAAGGGATCTGAAGGAAGTTATGAGCAATTTATTTTTGCTTCCAAAAGCTAACCTCCATTGGCTTTGATAAAGGATTTCTTGGCGTGTTTCGTTAGAAGGGAACTGATGTCTTACTAGATGTTGGAACATCTGACGGAACATCTGACGATCAGATTCTGCAGAATTTTGTTGGATGACAGTAGGGCATGACAGATGCTTGGGTGCTAAACAAGTGTGTGTTGGTTACATATGTTTGGAACCTTCTCCTGACCTGGAAGAGGAGGCATCTGTGTCTGAGATGGTTTCTACACTAGAAACATGTCTTAGATAAGTTTGTTGGGACACGATCAACATATGGTTGACCTCTTGGGTTAGTTCATGTCTGATCCAAGTAAGTGGTAGTTGAAGTTGTGTGCAGTGTTGATGTGTTATCTGATGTTTTAACCATGCATGTTATATTCTTGTGATAATATCTAGTTGTATGAATGCATGATTAAGCAAGGAGGATTTATTATTTTTGGGACCAAAGAATTATGGTTCTCTGGTATTTTTGGTGAAGTTAATTCTTTACCTTGTGCGTTAAAGATATCCTTTGAATTAAGATTGACGAAGTTTTTACTTCCCTTCAAGATGTGTGTTTGTGTTGAAGTGAAAGGAAGTATATGTTACATCCCTCTCTCCATTGTCTGGTGCACACTAATCAAGGGAAATCCATCTGATGTAGTTAATGCTTCCACTAAGGTCACAAGTGAGTTTGTTGATGAGTCTCTCAAAGGATCTGTCTCTGAGAATGATGTTGTGTCGAATGTTGGCACATCTCTGGCACCTAAGACTGATGTTGTGCTAAGTACTGTCACATCTGTGGTACTTGATATTGTGTTGAATCAAAATGTTTCAGATACCTGTTAGAGGGAATCTCCTCTATAGGTTCAGAAGAATGACATCAAACATCTCAAATAAGAAAAGAGGTTTGAACATTAGAAGAAGTTTTTGAGATGTAAAATATGCACGTCCATGCATGTGTGGATGATTTGATATTGAAGGTTGATCAACTACTGATGGTTGATTCTCTTGTGTCCCCTTGCAAGAGTTATGAACTACTATGGTATCTTCAGACCATAGTTCAGGATGAAACCGATGGGATTGAGATTGATGTCAGAATTAATGTTGAAACATCTTCTCCAACATCTGCTTCTTCAGCCAAGGAAGCTGGTTCTACTCAGGGTGGAGTACAAGGTCAAGCAACTGACCTAATCTGGAATGATTTTTTGTAAGAATAACTGTCATGAGTGGATGTTATCTGTTGGTGCCATATATGTGCAGAAGAATGATGTCAGATCTAATGTCCTACCTTGTGTGAGAAGGTAATCCTATCTGACAAATGATAAATACTTTAATGGGTGCTAAGTATCTGTATATCCTTTGTTGAAGTTATGCATAAAACTGATATATTTGTCTGAAGAGCTGTGCAATTATGTAGTCTGAACTTTATTGTTCGGAGAGTATATTTCTCTTCATGGTATTCAGGTGTTTTGAAAAACCTGGATGATCTGCATTGATGGTACTCTATTGGGAGCTTCTTGAAGAATGTTTATGCACAATGAGTCATTTTGAATGATGATTTATGAACCAATGTAATTGGGTTCCAAAATCAGAAGCTGATGTCCCAAATGATGTTGTAACATCATATTTACTAATGGTGTTCTGTGGAAGGTGCTTGAGACTTTGCATGGGAGTGCTCAAGTTGTGTGGTCAGAAGACGTGTTTCTGACTATGTGAATCAGAATGTGGAGGTTCTGATCTTATTTTAATAGTATGCTCTAACAATGCATGACTATTTATTCCACTAGTATCAACAACTACTAGTGAATGTAAGGGCAGAAGAATATTGTCAAATACTGAGGTTTGATAATTGTCTTTGATTTTCTTCTGTTGCAAGTCACTTTAGAAAATGGTTGATAATCAGGATCTTAGTCAAGCTTTTAAGCAAACTAAGATGTTTTGGATTTTGTGAGTGACTTTACACCTTGTATGCATGACATCCTGCCTATTCAAAAGGTCATGATACATAGTGTGGTTCTGCTAGGACATTGATCAGATGTGTCCTTGTTAAGTGAAGAGGTCAGAATGCTTGGATGTATTCTCAAGAAGTGAGAATATCTGACTCAGAATCAACTCTACTGAGGGAGTTAGTGTTGCCCTTCAACATGAAAGCATGAAGTCTTTCATATGTTTTCATTTAGTGCTCAAGTTTTCATCTTCAGTTGGAGCCCTGATTATCTATGACAGGTAGAGTCTTGTGTTTATCTGTGGATTGCATTGGTACATATATATTGTCTTGAGTGTTGTACAAGCTTGTGGAGATCTTATGCCTCATATGAGAATATGATGTCAGACAACATGTTGTGACATTATGAAATTATTAACAAGGCATGGTTGATTCTAGTCATATAAAGCTGAATAATTGTATCAGTTATCCACATATCTCTCGAGTGGTTAAATGGTTGAGTCTGGGAGAATTTATTTTTCTCTACAGATTGTTTTTGGAAGGACTTTCCAAGAGTCTTCGTTATTGAGAGATGTCACAAATGTGATGTTCAGATGTCTTGTTATGTGTCACTAAGTCTAAGTGAAAGGAGAACACTTAGAATCAAATGGAAGACAGTATGTTTGAAGATGTGCTGATCAATGCAAGCAAAAGAAGACAATGGCTGACTGAATGATAGAACATTATTCGAGACATGTTTCCTGTAAGATCAACAAGGAAGTGAAATGGACAGTGTGATCACTCACGTGTCAGAAGGGAATGCATAAAAAGTCTGTGAATACTTTGAATCCATCTGAATCTACTCCTACTTTGCTTGGTCAACAAAATGTGCATCATCTAGGAAACCTATTTCTAAATCCATTATCCAGGTTAATCTTATCTCTCAAAAGGTCCTAGACAAGTCTATCTATGTTTGTTGATGATGTTAATAAACCTACCAAACTCATTTTGATAATCTCATTGATTCAGTTGTCACCCCTAATGTTGAACTAATTGTTGTTACCTCTGTTAAAGGTTTTTGCCAGTTCAAATGTTGTGGGTAGTGTTGAAACATTTGTGAGATCTGCCTCTGAAATTGTAATTCTAGATAAACCAAGATCTCTTAAAACCATAGGTCAGTCTAGTATGAATGTTGTGGTTGTTGATAACATTTTTTTTGAAATTTTTCATGTGTCATATTTCAAAGTTGTTGATTCTGTCACTTTGTTATCCCCCACTAAAGTTGTGGTTGTGTCCCCCAAAGAAACCTAACCTGAGTCTGATGTCACATCAGATGTTGAAACATCTTGGACCAACCTGTTCGTGGTGTTGAAACTTGTTCTACAATTCCCCAAACTGATGCTAATATGGTTCTGAGAGTCTTAAACCTGATGGTAGTTTGGAGTATTGAAGTTTAGACTGTGGTGGAAGAAACTGATCTTGATGATCTTCCACGTGACCAAGCTATTACTCAAAGTATGACTGAAAGAGAACTGGTCATGCTATGACTGTTTGTGTGGATATGCATTCTGTTGAGAAGTACTATATGTGTTCAGATGTGTTGTGATCAGATGTGATAATGTATATGAGAGTTTATTTCCCCCTTTGTGCTTTAAAGGAGAAAGAAGCTATGAGAAGTATTGCTAGTTCCTGACATTATTATCTCTGCTGGTGTGAATGTTGCTGATTCCACAAACACAATTATAGATGTTTTGTTGTTGGTGTATCTCGGACAAAAGATGCTATTGGTTCTGTTGTTGATAAACCAAAACAAATTGTTCCTGAAACGGATGTTGTACCAGACGTTGACACATTTGTGGTCCAACCTAAGGCTGATGTTACTATTGTCCAGAAACCTGTTCAAGAAAGTGCTGTGGTGAAAGATGTTGGGACATCTGTTGACCCATCTGACTCATCTGATGAAGAAACAGGATCTTATGAAGAGAACTCTACTGAGGTTGAAGAAGGGTCTCTCAGTCTAAAGAAAGTCATCAAACTGTGTCACTTAATGAAGAAGTTGTTGATTCTGAAAAGAATATGTATGAGGTTAATGTGCTTGCTAGTAAGAAGAAACAGAGTTCGAAAAGAAAGGAAGAATCTTCAAGTGACTCTAAGTATGATGTTGAGGAGGATGTGCCAGACATCACACCCTTTGCCTCAAAGAAAAAGTCTGGTGGGAAAAAGATCCCTCAGAATGTGCTTGTTGCTCTCTGTGACAATGTTTCCTTTCATGGTGCTTCCTTTGCACAAAGATGGGATCATGTGTACAAGGGGAGTTTTTGTTAGATGGATGCTCCATGCCCTGATTGGAAGACCACGTGCTTTTATACCATGCTGGAAGAACCTGTGCTAGAAGTTGTGCTACCATATGTTGCAACATCTTTGCTAACATGTGACGTATTTTGTGATTGCTCCTATTTGCTCTGATACCACGCTAGATAAACATGTTGGAACATCATTGCTAACATGTGCTATGTGTTGTGCTATCATGTGTTGAAACATCTTTGTTGTCAATGCTCTAATACCATACCGGAGGAACCTGTGCTATCTGATGTGCTACTAGATGGTGAAACTTCTTGGTCATCATGTTGAAAATTTTGTGCTGATGAAGTGTGATTTGTTTTAGTCTATTTGATGATGACTCCACTGCTGATTTATATCTGATGAGGTATGTATCCCATGGTGTTGTCTTCGTTTGTAGTAGCTCTGTGCACTATGTTTCTGGATATCTCTACTATTGTACTCTTTGATTAATGCATGAAGACCCTATTTTGTCTAAACTTCTGACTAAAAAGGGAAGTAGTTTAGTAGTTGGTAGGCATGATGTGTTTTGCTGCTAATGTCTGTTGTGCTACCTGATGTTGAAACATATGCATGCTCGTTTAGTGGTTGAATGTGTTCTATTATATGATGTGGTGTCTGATGCTTAGACATCTGCTAATCTTGAGTGGTGTAGTATTGAATATGTGCTGTTGTATGCTTATGTGCTGATATGGATGATAAAATTGAGGGGGAGTAAGAATTGTTTTCTGATGATCATTCTGATAAGCATGTGCCAAAGTATTTGGAGGGAGTAAAATTAATTTTTGCTCTGATTCTGATTTTGAGGGGAAGTAGCATAATGCAGTAAGTAGTTACTATTATGTTGTGTAATGATCTATTTGTTTGCTCTGAATGATGTCCTGCCATATGTTAGAACATCCTGGTTGCATGTGAACTTATTTTTCTCAGCTTTGTGGGAATCTACTCTTCCCAACTGCTATTTTGTAGTTTGCTTAAGGAGTTATAATCTGTGATGTGTTTTGTGTGCGGTAGGAGTATGTGATGTATGGTATCTAATGATTATATGATGTGGAGCACAATGTTGAAGACATTTGTCTTTTCTGTTGGTACGTGATGTAATGCTTCTGCTATTTCAAGACTATGGATTGCTAGATACTAATATATGGATCTGTTATGCTCTGATATTCTGCACTATGGATTTATGTGATGTTCATTACTATTGCTCTTAATGCACGAAGTTTTTGTTTGGCATATTTTGTGGCTAAAAAGGGGGAGTAGTATGTGTATGTTTGTGTTTGTCTGCTACTTTACAATGTTGTATCTGATGTTGTGACATGCTAGTCTAGCCTGTCTATGAAGAAGTAGTAGTGTAGTAGTGTAGTAGTGTGTGTTGTGACATGCATGAATTCAGGGGGAGTAAGAAGGAGTAAGAACCATTTTTTTGATGGCCTGATGAGATGCATGAGCTGATGTATTCAGGGGGAGCAAAAGTAAAGTTTCTCTGATCTGATATTAAGGGGGAGAGTAATGCAATATCAATTTCTCTGCCTATGTGTGCTTAATGTATGGACGTTATGATGCGCTACAAAATGTTGAAACATCTTGATGCTGATGTGGGAATTTATTTTTCCCAAGTGTGCTTGTGAGAGTTTATTTCTCTCTACTGAAGGATGAAGCTAAGTTGGTTATGATTCCGCTGCTGTGTATGCCTCTGATGGTTTATGGTAAAGTTTATTTCTTTACCCTGTGCGTTATTTTCATTTGAGGGATTCTTTTGGAAGTAACATAGAAGATGTTCTACCTTCCTTCATATTTGTGTGCTCACGTTGACTTGAAGGATTGTATGGTTTTTAAATCTCTCTGTGCTAATTAATGGGCTGAAGTTGTTTTAGCCAAAAATTGCCAAAGGGGGAGATTGTTGGATATTTGTGTGTTGGCCTCATTTTGCTAAAACAAATATACAAGCAAGATGTTGGACCAACTGTTTCAACATGTTAGGTACAAAAGATGTTGGACCAAATGTTGTAACATGTTTGGGTACGACAGTCAGATTGCCCAAATCTCGCGCATTTATTACACGTATCTGCTATATATGGAAATCCACTCTACAAACGTGTATATCAATATTTGATCTGATCAAGACGTTATTAGTGCAGATATGTTCTTATCAAGACTTAATGGAATGATTCAACACATTGTTTATTTCCTAAAGAGGATCAACCATTTTAGGAAAGTTTTTATTAAGGTCTGATCTGCTTAGCTGGACGTGACTCAAAGACCAGCTGTGTTCTGAAGCTTATCTTGGAAGATCAGGAGCGTGCTAGCTCTGTCTATATAAAGAAGACTCAAGGCCAAGATTTTAATCAACCGAAACCACTGTTCATCAAAGATGTAGTCTTTAGGGTTTCGTGTCTTTAAGCCACTCTCTAGGAGAGTTGGTGTAAGTGAACCACTCAGGTTGTGAGATGGTCACTATGTCCTCACTCAGAAACCTTTAGGTAATGAGTAGAGTATTGTAATATCTCCGAAGCTTTTAAGCAAGGAGATAGTGTTTGTGAGCCTCTCACATATTGATTTAATACTTGAGTAGGACTGTGTTTTATTGAGTTGTAATGTTTTAAGGTTACTCCTAAGCTTTGAAGTACGGAGTTAACTGTGTGTGATTTACTCGAAGCTTTTAAGCAAGAGTAAAATATGTCACGGTGATTGTCGCCACATTTTATTCAACATTATATGAACAACACAGGTTGTGTTGGCTGTGTGGAAGTGAGATGGGATCTCATGTCTAGGAGTTCCTAGGCAGAAGTTGCATGAGTAGTGTCGAGGTCATAAGGCGTAAACCTAGGATTTGCTGGAGGTCTTAGTGTAAGACGTAAACCGAGGGTTTGCTGGAGGTCTTAGTGTAAGACGTAAATTCAAAGGGTTTGCTGGAGGTCTTAGTGACTAGATCTATTAGTGGATTTCCTTCCTGGATTGGTATCCCCCAGAGTAGGCAGGTTGGCTGAACTGGGTTAACAATTTCCTGTGCAGTTTATTTACTTGTTGATTTTATTATGTTTCGTAAGATGTTCCAACATTAAGTATGACATTCTCTTTAAATTGAATGTTGGAACATCTGATAAAACATTATTTCTCAGTATCCGTTTTAATGTTATATGCCTTGCCGTGTTATTCATGTCAGACCAGATGTCTCGACTTTCTATACAACATCTGGTTCTGCTATACCAGAATTTCAGATTGGTTAAATAATGATTTTTCTTGATCATTGTTTATGAAAATTATTTGTGATATAGTAGTTCCCGAAGAACTAAAGAAAAAAAAAACCTTAATATTGAAGTATCTTTGAAGAATTGCTCAAAGAAAGAAGTTTGATATCAATGTTTGAAGATTTCAGACACAACTCTTGGAGAACTATAAATTTAATACCAAGCATCCTTATGAAGATCATTTGTGATATAGTTCTTGAAGAACTATATCACAAAGAATATGGAATTAATATTAACGCATTATGGATGGATTGCTCCAAGATTATGGATTTCCTTAACTATTGTTAATGAAAAAAATTATTTGTATAGTTCTTGAAGAACTTAAAATCCAATATTAAAGCATTCTTGTAGTATCGCTCAATGAAAAATTGTAAAAATTGTGAATTTCTCCGGCCATTCTAAAAAGAGATTTGTTATTGAGTTCCTGAAGAACTAAATTCTTACGGCAGATTACAATCTATATGATCTATTTGATCTTGGTATAAGATGGACCAAAATTAAAGGAAATTAATAGAAGAATTGTTTATGTCTCTCGAATATGCTCCTGAAGTAGCAACTTTGAAAAGATAATTTCAAGAATATTTTGTATATCAATTGTTGCACATACATTGGATGAATATTATTGATATATTTAGCTCATGATTGAATGCATGGTTCATACGTTTTTTTTCCCCTCTCATAATAAAGATTATTCTCTTCAAATATAAATTGGTTTTAATTATTCGGTTACTTATTTAAATCAATTTATTGATTTTAATTTTAAAAACATTTTAATTGTTACTATCTTCTAATTTATTTATTTTATTTTGGTTATAATCTTCTAATTTCTAATTCTGCTGAAATCCACATAAACATTATTCTGTTATACTTTATTTTTACTCTTTTAATTCTCAAACAAATAAATTATTACTATTTTTTATTATGTTCTACCGAAAATAATTTTTTTTTGCTGAAACATATTTTTGTTAGCATGAAAGTATATATCTATATTACTATTCATAAAAAAAAAAAAAACAATTGGAAGGAATTAAATCCTATGTTTTATAGTACAAAAATTATTGAAGCTCCAGAAGAGCAAATACATTGTTATATCGAGAAACAAAGTTACACTTTGCTAATGTATTGTATATTTTAAAGTCTTAAAGAAATTTAGTATATATGCTTGGAGGATATTCACATAAATAAATATCATATTGAAACAAGTAATGGAGGAGATCTTGTATCTCTGTATTACGAGACACATTATCAATTTTTGTCTCTAGTTTGGGGCATACTTATAATATTAGTGCAACTCAGGCACATATATGTTTAAGTAAACCAGAAGTTTACAATTTAAATCATATTAAGTTTGTAATTGGCAAGATCGGATGGGTCATCCCGAATCTATTATGATGTGAAATATAAAATAATTTTATATGAATTGAAGGGCCTGAAGTTTCTTCAATCTAATAATTTTATGTGTTACTAGTTCCCGAAGGAAGTTGATAAATAAAGTAAATGAGCATCTTTTATTTTTTTAGAATATATATAAGGTGATATTTGTAAATCAATACACCGATCACGTGGACCAATTCGATTCCTAAAATTTTAATTGATGCATCAACTAAATGGTCACATGTATGTTTGTTATAAACTCACAACCAGAAGTTTGTGAGATTATTTTTAAGAGCTCATTTTATATATATTATTCTAGAAAGTATTTGATAAGTATCATATGTTAATTGAAATTTATACTGAACATTTTGTAGAATATGTTCATACAAACAAAAATAATGGACTTGAAGATCCATTCTTTAGAGGTCTAAAGTTAATTACACGACCGATACTTATGAGATCATAAGGGAACACTCAAACATGTATGTTGAGATATTAAATAGCATCATGCCAACAAATTATTATATACATAAGCTCTCCCCTAATTTATTTGAATTTTGGTTTATAAACCTAATTTCCCATATATAAACATTTTTGGATGTGTTGGGTACGACTCAATTACTCCAATATAATGCATTTAAATGGGTCGTAAAAGAATATTGGGAAAATATATTTGATATACCTCTTCATCCCTTATAAATTATATCGAGCCAATAAGGGACTTGTTTATAGCCTAGAAGGCTAATTTTCAAGTGATGAATTAGTTTTCCCAATATTAGGGGGAGGGAATAAGCAGCTAAAAAATATGAACCAGAAGTTCAAATGAATCACTTGAAATAAATTATTATTATTATCTCATCTTGATCCTCATATAAAATAGCTTGAACCAAATGTTCAAAAGATAACTCATTTGCAAAGTTTATGAAATCAATCAATAGCTGCTAATACTCCGATAAAAATAAATGTCCCTGTCGGACAATCTAATATTGCAAATGATTCTTAACCACGCTTGAAGCATGGTAAGCAAATCAGTTTCAAGGATAAATTCCTCAAATAAGATAAGGAGCTAAAAAGAAAGATGACTCAAGGGAGGATATAAAAAATTTTGAAAAAAGTATTTGACATAATTAATTTTTCAGTTCCAGAAGAACTCATCAGGTACCTGTAATTTATTAAAACAAAGAGATCTCAATAAATTATGTCATGAATAAAATACGATGGAACCGAGATGAAGTCAACGTTGACACTATTTTTGCACATAATAAAGCGCTATATGTGATAAATGACAATGAGGATCATGGATCAAAGTCTATTAAAGATTATAGACAATGAAATTATTGACTAAATAGGTAGATGCGATTGATACAATATTAAACTAGCTTTGCAAAGCAAAAGGTTGTTGGACGAGCAGTCCGTACACCTGAAGATGAAAATAACTAGTACAAATTAGTTTTCGCGCGAAAAGAAAATGATAAACATCTACCATTAATTTTCAAGAGGCGTATTCACCTGAAGTGAATTCAATACTTCTTTATAATTGATTAAGTTTTGTAGCACGTGAAATGCTCGATTTATTTGAAAGATGTGTTACAACGGCTCATTAGATAATGATTATGTGAAAATCCCTGAAGGATTTAATTTTAGTGAGACATGTAAAATAGACTATTGAATAGATGATTTAATAAAAATGAATAAGTCATTTTGTCTCTCAAACAGTTTTGATGCATGTGAATATTTCCAAATGAGGAATATGAGAAGGACATCATTTATCCATTTTTAAGAAAATATTTGAAAATGAATTTGTTATATTTGAGGCTTATATCGATGATAAAAATATCATCAAGACTCCTGAAGAGCTTATGAGATATTGTCATTTTTCTTACAAAATAAGTAATTGAAGAATGCTTCGTGAATCATGAATCTTATAGAAAACATGATTCTATATGAAATTGTTGTAAGTTCCTCAATAGTGAATTACTAATCGGTCCTGAAGTACCATATATCAAATGCTAATATATTTGTTGAGAAATATCATTTGCTGTAAATATTATCAGAACTCCTGAAGAGCTTCTGAAATTTGTAGATTAAAGAAATATCTGGATGCGCAAAATTTATTTGGAATTGCAAATTTATAATTTGAATAAAATTTTGTGCCTCAATAAAATGATATTTGACATTGACAAATCTAATTTGTTGTGTACTAAAATGGATGCGATGTCATTTGATGTGTCAAGCCTCAAGACAATGATGAAAATATGATATCTTAATTCAATTGTGGACACTAATATATTTTACTCGTTATACATGTAGTATTTTATTTTAGTCTTTTCAGCCAACACAAATAGTGGAACAAAGTCAAGCATATTATTTACCTTAAAGAAACAACAATATCATCCAATCATATGAAGATTTTAGCACTACATCAAGCAAGTTGAGAATGCACTTTTGTCGAGCCCCGAGGCCTGTAATTCAACGCATACAAGAAACTTGTTGTTTTTATTACAAAAGGATGGTTCCCGCAACAATTCAATATGAAGATAACATAAGAAGCACTGCTAACTTGGAGAAGAGTATAATAAAGAAAATATGTCAAATCTTTCTACAAAATCAACTTCAAGCAAATCTTTTGAGGAACTAGCACCGAAGATTATTTGGTTTTTTCATCTCATATATATCTATTTTTATGAGGGGGAGACATAAATATATATGTTCTGCACTCTTTTTCCCTTCACCGTGGTTTTGTCCCACTGGGTTTTCCTGGTAAGATTTTTAACGAGACAGTTCACATATAAAGGATGATATGTACTCTTTTTCCTTCACTAGGATTTTTTTCCTAATGGTTTTTTCTCTAGTAAGGTTTTAACGAGGCATATCCTTGATGGACATTCAAGGGGGAGTGTTATGAATAATAATATGTAATGAATGTCCATTATTGTGTAGGTTTTCTTGTCCCCTAAATGTGTCCTATAAATAGGACCCCTTTGTTACAATGTAATGCACACCTTGAATAGAACAATACAAGAGTCTATTCTCTCTTCTCTTTCTCTCCTTCATCTCTTCTTCTTTATTCTTGTTATTCTCTAGGAATAGTTCATAACAATTGTTATTTTTATTAAAAACACTGTCAGCTTTTAATGATATTAGTTTAAAGTGTATTTTTTTATTATTGATTAGAAATTGATTGTTTTTAAATAAAAGATTTCTCTTTTTTAAAAATTACGTTTTTTATTATAAAAAAACATTAACTATTAAATTTCTTTTACCATTAAAGCGTCTCTTTATTAAATTTGGTATGGGTCTCAAAATGTTTTGGGACGCCCCTGAGTATACTTCCTCTATCCCTAAAGATTTGAATGAAAAGAGTCATCTTAGTCAAATTTGATTCTCACCTCAAACAAAAATTAACAAATTAACAATTAATATATTAATTAAGATATAGTGTTTGAAAAAATAAGTACTATAATCTGTCTTTTTTGTTAATTTTTGTTTGATAAAAATTACTATGATTTCAAAAATGCATGATGAAGCAAGCAAATATAAAAATTAAATAAATTCAGTGTGAGTTAGTCATTGATTCAATCATATTAGCTTGTTGAAGGCAAACCTCCATCTATATCTTTATCCTCTAATAATCATTTGCAGTTTGAGATTTTTCTAGCCTTTTATGTGAGAATGATTAATGACCAACTTGTTACTCTATCGAGACTTGCTTTAGAAGTTAGATTCTTTATATACACATTAAAACAATGGGTGATGTTAACATGTGCCCTTAGGGCACATGTTAAAATATACCAAAATAGAAATTCAACATTTAATGATACAAGAAATTTAATATTTCAAAAGTTAAAATGCACAAATTAGCATTTAATAATTTCTATTTTTACTTCCTTAACATGTGTCTTAAGGGCACAAGTTAACATTCTCCTAAAAAAGTTATTAGTTTTAGAAAATACACAGAACAGAGTTATGAAGAATTGAAGATACCATTAAGTGCAAGTCAAAGACATCAATGAATATGTCCCATGCCCAATGACAATGCAAAGTGCATGCAGTCTCGTCTAGATCTTCTACACACACGGGGGTTATATTATGAAGTGTCATATTTTAAAAAGTGAGGCGCTATTCACTACAAGAAAACAACTCTTTATTGGCGGCCAAAAGCCTTCAAGAAAAGGCAAAAATCGTCAGAAAGTGAAGATTTAGTGGCGGCCAACTGGCGGCCACGTTACGCCAGTAAATAAGGCGTCGGTAACATTCTTGGCGGCACAAGCCGTCGAAAACCATCCTGGCGAAATGTATTGGCGGCCTAGACCGCCACAAGCCAGCAACAGTCACTTCAAGGACCACGGGAGGTACTAGTGGCCTAGATCGCCGCTAACATATGTTGTGTCACTAAAGTTTAGACTAGTTAGAGACGGCCTGAGCCGCCACTAAAGTTTAGTCGATTTTTAAAAAAAAAAACGTTTTTAATTAATTATTTTGTTGTTTTAAAATATTAATTGCTTTTAAAAAACATTTTATTTTATTTAAATATAAAATTTAATAGTTTTAATTATTTTGTTTATATTTATTTTAAAAAACCATTTTTTTATTTAATTTAAAAATAAGATATAATTATTTTAAAAAACCGGGTAGTGTATGACTTGGAGTTATTTAGACTAAGCTCCCAACCACGGCAACCGACGAACCATTCATGAGTCTCTAAATAAAGAACAGAAAAACTTGCATAAAAACAAGAGTGAAGAAGAACAAGAGTGAAATGATAAAGAGTTGGAGAATATTTAGAGAGATGTTGGAGAAATTTTAGATAGAGAATGGATTGTGGAAATGAGAGTTGTGAAGTTAATGAAAATATATATAGATGGGGAAGGCAACGTCGAAAGCTGTGTCTTGGAGCTTATTGGCGGTCAAAGCCGCCACAAAGCCCAAGGACGACATCAACGACTATTTATTTTTAAATTCCCAACACATTTGCGGCGGCCAAGGCCGACAGTAACTGCTGGGCAGTTTCCAAAGCGCGAACGACTATTTTTTTTTTAATTCTGGCCAAGTTTCTGGCGGCCTGGACCGTCACTAACTGAAAAGTCAGTTATAGACGCCCAGTACCGCCAGTAATCGTTTCGTTCCTTCAGTTTACTGGCAGCCTGGACCGCCACTACCAGAAAAGCAAGTTTTTGGCGGCCAGGACCGCCGGTAAGTTTGACGATAATCATTTAAATAATAGTTTTTTAGTTTGTGACGGTTTTTTATACTTATTGGGGGCTTAGGCCGCCAGAAACGTACAGAGGGCTTAAATCGCCAGTAATTTTCGTCGGTAAATGACTGTTTTCTTGTAGTGATTTACCGTGACAAACTATTACGTAGAAATGTCAAAATGAGTCAGACTTATATCTATTGAACTTGTATTTTAGTGCAAATCGAGTTGTAAAAGGCGGGAAAAGAAACAACTCTATGTTTTTTGTCCAGTTCACCGAGTCTTTATTTTTCAAGAGTTCAACTAGTTGGGCTTTGGGTCAACCGATTAAAAAGGCATGAAAAGAGTCAAATTTATCTATCAACCTTGTATTTTAGTATAGATCGAGTTGTAAAAGGCGTGAAAAGAAACAACTTTGATCCGGTCAATCGAGTATTTATTTTTCAATGGTCTAACTAGTTGGACTTTGGGCCAACCCATTAAAAATACTTACAAAAATATTGTAATCTAATAATAGAGACCAAAAATTGTGATAAAAAATATTTGAACAATTAAAAGTTGCTGAAATTTTTTTATAAAGATAAAAAATAAAATTTGACAAATTTACACGGCTAAAAAATTTATTTAACCCTATTTCAAATGATATTTTTTTAACAAAATTTGAAACATTTTGTTATGTATATTGAAGAAAGAATGAAGAATCAATGTATTTTGTTAACCGTAGATGTTTGGAATGACCGTGCGTCCCTGGCTCAAACTGAAAGCCAAAGATTCCAACCTCTCTCTACAGAGTAGAGTACAACAAACAACACATGTTCTTCTATGCAGTTCTCACACACATAACATAACATAACAGTGACTTTTGAAGAGTTAATTTGTACTACTAGTCTCACTTTTACTACCCTTAATTATGTTGATGAACCCACCTCACACGTGTTTTTGTCGTTTACAGTAACAAAAAAATGGGTCCTAGTTCATATAAAAGTTGGCACATTTGGCAGTCCAGCAGTCAGTCAGTGATGAGGACTGATGGGTCCTACTTTTATGCTAAATCTGTCTTTCCCTTCCATCCATGCCTGCCTGTCACTCCTTGCCAATTGTTTCAAAAAAGACCTTAATTTTGTAAGATACTTTAGGACACATTTAAATCTGGATCCACCGAGTAGGCGAGTACTAACCAAGTAAAAGATGGAAAGAAAATAGGAAAATGTTTGTAAATTATATAAAAGGTTTAGGCTAATATGAAGAAGTTTATCACGTCTTTCATGATGCATAAATTAATGATGATTGAAAATTTGTATTTTATATATATATATATATATATATAGGGTATTGCTACAAGACACCCATGAAGGTGTTTGTTAGCATCAAACACCCATAGTAAAAGACAAAAATTAAAGTAAAAGTAAGATTTGTTTTTCATTTGCCGCTATTGACTTTTTTTTGCGGGAAAGAATGGTTGTGCTTCTCATTATTCATTTATTAAATTTTATAAAATAAATCAAAACAACCCACAACCTAGAAACCTTTCCTTTCCCGTGTGTAAACAAGAAAGAACCTTTCCGTTCCATTTCATCATCGCCGTTCGCCGTTGGTAACCTGCGTTTCCTTTCGTCTCAAGAGCGCCGCCGTTACCGGTGGCAGTAAGCGACCATCAACCCAGACCAGGATCAAAGGCTTGTGTGAGTTGAAAGAAGAAGAAGAAGAAGAAAAAAAAAAAAGGAAACGCAGAAGCAGAGAAAAATGGAAACACAGAAGAAAAAAAGCCTCCTGTAAGCCACCATCAACCCACACCTCTCTACCTCTCTGATTGAGATAATTAAAGATAATATCACTGTTCAAAGCTTAAGCAGTGAACAACAGTGAAGGAAACGCAGAAGCAGGGGAAGTAAAAAAAGAAATCAGCTTCAACATTGCGGAGATCGGTACGCCAGAGTGACTTTCATCAAAAGGTATAATATTTTTCTTTTCAAATCATGTATTTTGGGATTTATTCATCAAATGGTAAAATTTATTCTCTTTAATAAAACTAGGTTAACATGACATCTGAAGAAAATAATGATGCTAGTGATTGGCACTTGGAAGCTCTTAAAGATTATACTTCTATATATGCAGATGAACATGTAAGTTCTTTACCATTTCATGAACCACAATATGAACTCTTTCCACAAGTCCATAACATTGATGAGTTGGTTCCTTTTGAAGGACAAATATTTAACAGTGATGATGATGCTTATGATTTTTATTCTTTATTTGCACGAAAAAATGGATTTTCGATTAGACGTGATCATGTTTATCGATCTTGTATACACGAGTCTGAGCATAATCCAATGGGTGTTTATAAAAGGGAATTTGTTTGTCATCGTGGTGGTATTGTTAAACAACGCAAAATTAATGAAGTGGAAAGTAAAAGGAAACGAAAATCATCAAAATGTAATTGTATGGCAAAAATGTTGGTTGCTAAGAGAACAATTGATTTAGAGGAAAAATGGGTGATTACATATTTCAACAATTATCACAATCATGATTTATTGGATGACAAAGAGGTTCAATTTCTTCCTGCTTATCGTAATATCCCAATTGCTGATCAAAGTCGTATTCTGTTGTTGTCGAAAGCTGGTTGCGCTATAAGTCTTATAACGAGAGTGCTTGAGTTAGAGAAAGGAATAGATACAGGTAGCCTACCATTTTTAGATAAAGATATTCGAAATTTTATTCAATCCCAAAGTAGTATTGGTAAAGAAAATGATGCTTCTGATGTTCTCAAATTATGCAAAAGTTTGAAAGATATTGATGATGACTTCAAATATGAGTTCACTATTGATGAAAATAACAAATTGGAGCATATTATTTGGGCATTTGGTGATTCAATTAGAGCATATGAAACTTTTGGAGATGTTGTAGTTTTTGATACCACATATAGAATAAACCGTTATGATATGCCGCTTGGACTATGGGTTGGTGTTGATAATCATGGAAATTCCATTTTCTTTGGTTGTGTTCTATTGCGAGATGAGAAGATTCCATCTTTCACATGGGCTTTAAAGGTAAATTTTTATTTACTTAAACTTGTCATCATTATTAAAGTTTGTTCAAATTTTATATACTTATTGAAGTATTTTATATTTATGTTACTATTTTTCAGAATTTCCTTGCTTTTGTCCAAGGAAAATATCCAAAAACAATTCTTACAGACCAAGATCTCGCACTTAAGGAAGCCATTGCAATGGAATTGCCAAACACAAAACATGCATTTTGTATATGGCATATTGTTTCAAAGTTGTCAAGTTGGTTTTCTTTTGCGTTGGGTTCAAGATATAATGACTTTAAACAAGAGTTTCATAGGGTGTATCATTTAGGATGCGGAGAAGATTTTGAACGAGAGTGGCAAGTAATGGTTGCAGAGTTTGGTTTGTTATTGGATAGGCATATTGAGTTGCTCTTTTCCCATCGTAAATTTTGGGCCCTAGCTTATTTGAAGGACTTTTTTTTTGCTGGGATGACTACAACGGGACGCTCAGAATCGATAAATGCATATATCAAAAGATTCTTAGATGCCAAGACAAGTTTGACAGATTTCGTAAATCAAGTATGAACTTATATGTGTTACTTGTTAGTACACTAGTAATTATTAATCAATTAGCTTATAATGAGACATAATTATTATATTTTTGTGTAGGTTGGGGTTGCTGTCAAAATTAGAAATCAAGCTGGAGAAGAGGCAAGAATGCGTCAAAAGTATCATAATCCTCATATTAGAACATGTTTTCCGATTGAGGAACATGCTGCATCTGTACTTACTCCATATGCCTTTGATTTGCTCCAACACGAGATCGAGTTATCAACAAAATATGCAGCAACTGAAATTGATAACAGTTCTTATATTGTGAAACATCATACTAAAGATGATGGTGGTCGTCTAGTAAGTTGGATAGTAGAAAAAGAGTCAATTCATTGTTCTTGTAAAGAATTTCAATTTTCTGGAATATTATGCAGACATGCTATTCGAGTTCTAACTCTTAAAAATTATTTTAGCCTCCCATCAAAATATCTTCCATTCCGATGGAGACGAGAAAGTTCATTGATCCCAAAATCTAGCCATGTAGTAAATTGCAATGGTGGTTCCTCTGCTGAGTTTCAGTCTCTAATTCGATGTTTGGAAGTTGAATCATCAAAGACAAAAGAACGAGAACAAATTGCTATTAGAGAATTAGAAAAAGTTGTCAAAGAGATAAAAAATATGCCAGAAAGTGAAGAACATGTAATTGATTTGCAACCCGATGATGCAAACAATGATGGTTGTGATGTTGAAAATCCCGTTGTTACAAAAAGCAAAGGTCGACCAAAAGGATCAAGATCAAGACCAAAAGGAGGAGTTGAAGGTGCAAAGAAGCCTCGTTATTGTCATGTTCCAGGTTGTAATCAAACTGATCATGACACAAGAAATTGTCCAAACAAAAAGAAAAATATTAAAGTATTGCCTTCTCAGTCTCCTAATAAGTAAGTTTCAATTGTTATATGTTGTTTTGTTCATGTCTAAATTTATTGAATACTAATATTAACTTTGTTTTTCTTCTTTTTGTTGCTTTGATAGGATCATAAAGGGTTGGAAATAGCCTTCTTC
Source organism: Trifolium pratense (assembly GCF_020283565.1). Classification (NCBI taxonomy): domain Eukaryota; kingdom Viridiplantae; phylum Streptophyta; class Magnoliopsida; order Fabales; family Fabaceae; genus Trifolium; species Trifolium pratense. The sequence continues at coordinate 53,863,922 of NC_060060.1, forward strand.
AAGTAGTTGTGCTGCTGTCTATTTTGTAATAGCAATGTTAGGCACTATATTTTTTTGTTGATAGGAGATTTTATGTAGGATTATGTATTTATGATAGTAATGTTATGCTGCAAGTAATTTTGTATGAGAGTCTATCTATTGTAATTAAACTTGTCTAATCTTGGATCTCTAGCTATATCAAATGAAAATAGATGATTGAGTAAAAAAATTGCAGAGATTTTTGTATAGGTGGAAAAATGAGAAAAAGATTGTATAGGTGGAAAAATCAGTTTTTTTGTCTTTTACTATGGGTGTTTCATGCTAAAATACACCTATCAACTTTTACTTTGATTTTTTGTCTTTTACTATGGGTGTTTGATGCTAACAAACACCTTCATGGGTGTCTTGTAGCAATACCCATATATATATCATTCATGTTAAATTTTAAATAAATGAAATATGTCATTGAAATCGATCAAAATTAACGGTATTTAATAAAAACTCATAAAAAGTTAATCTCGATGGGTCTCAATGACATATCATATGATTTTTAGTTTCTTTAAAATTTAACATGGATGATCTATATGATATAAATTATCTATCTAACGGTGTATTTTAGAAAATTCGAATTCGTTATAATGATATTAATATTATTGACTTGTGCACCATGCACTATATGCATCACTTGTCCATGTTAGAATTGATCATTATAAAAGTGTTATTTTAATAGACAATATAGCGTTAACAAATCAAATTCTAGATCTTAACAATCAGACTAAACACTTTGACATATGATCAAATGTGGATAATAACTTGAGATTCATAGTTTTAAAATGTCATCCAACGTAACCAAAAGAAGATACTCATGTGTTAACCCAAAAAATCAACTATATGTAGTTTCTTAGGTGACCAATGACCAATTCTATCACATATTGATAAGATATCCACGAGGTTGATAGAAAATGGTCTTAGTGATAACCGTCATAACCCCTTAATTGAAGCTATAGACTTATGACTCCAAATTTGTATATCATTGGTTGAACCTTTTTGAACAGGTCATTGGTTGAACCTTAAATGAGTTGAAGCTGATCTATCACTTCAAATGAAACATACACTACACTATAAGACAAAAAAACCAAAAAATATTACACAAGACGACGAACAAAACAACGGTGCACTTAAGAGATAAAAACACAAATAATAACTCAAGTATATATGTGAATAAAACTTAATTAGATAAATGATGAGAAAAAACGACAAAGAAGGGTGATTCTAGATTAAAAAAAAATGACCAAAAATTAATCATCTCTAACAAATGAACTTCTCTCACTAGAAAAATTAGGACAGACTACTTATGAAGACCAGCTTCTAGATATCCATTTTTAGTATGGCTAATTGTTTAGCATTTTCCTTTATTTATTTATTTATTTTTGTCAAATGTCTATTACTAATTTTGAGTGAATAAAAGATATAAATGCATACATTTTTAAAAAATTGTGATCATAAATTATACATTTATATATATCAAAGGACATCTCAATTATTTCAAAAATGTAGATGATCTATCATAGAAAAAACCATTAGTAAAAAAAAATCATAAAAAAAAAACCACACACATTCGAGTAGTATTTGAATTTTAAGATTAAAACAAAAAATACAATAAATTAACTCTTATAATAATACTCTAAATTCACGAGAGAAAACTTTTATACCATATATACAAAATTTTACATCACACGTTTTTTTTACCATGATATTGATACGAATTTTTCACCGTCGTTAGCGATGATCATGTTAGAATATTTTTTAATATTTTGTGGGCTATAAATCAACCGTGAGTTGATATTGCTGTGATCCATATGATGATGCTTAGGCCCAATAAGTGTGATAGGTAATAATAGGTTTTGAACACTAATTCTGATTTGTGTAGAAACAAAGTGTAGGACCAACATCTAGTGTACATCATGGGTGCTATGGCTAGGGTTGTTATCTTTATAAATAGATAGGCTAGATCTCATTTATCGTCACGTCATCACGCGAGCAATACGCTGAAATAAACTTGTCTGAGGTTGCCCCATTGATAACCATAGATCCTGTAGCATGTCATCAGGCAAAGGAAGACCTTTTCTAACACATCGGTAATTCCGATTCCGGTAAACATGATTGTTGTCTTCAACGGTTCAACAAGTAAGTGTGTTCGAATTTCATATAATATATCGATCTCTAAGTTTTAATTCTTATAGACTAATCTTCATCGGGGAATCTATGGGGCACACAAAATAGGTTCTCCCATCGATTTTTCTCTATACGCATGAGCCAAAAATTGAACATCTGACCACATACTTAAGGGGGTCAAGATGCTTGCCACTTGAACCAATTCATTATTGGTTTATTTATTAGCTAGCAGTTTGACATTGTCGAATGCCAACTATATACTTTATAAAATATGTGGATTTAGTGCAGTCGTGACAATATATATATATATTATGCATGAAATAATCATCTGATTAAGATCATAAATTTAATAGAATTTTTATTTTATTTTTTTAATATTAAAATCTGAAGATAAAATCTAGACCGTTTTGACACAACCATAACCTGACTTTTGAATGCATCAAAGCTTCATCAGTCTATTGTGTAGCAAAAGTTTAGGTACAATTCGGTGGGTTTCCTTTTGCAAGGTAAAACAGGCAAAAAAAAAAAAAAAATTTGCCATTGAAATAGTTTCCTCCATAACTAATTTTTGGTTTTTTCATATTATTTGAGTAATTGAAAGATGAAACATATTGAAGCTAATTTGTTATGTCTAGCACCTGTTGATACCAATCTGTACACTCCTTGTTGATTTTGTTATTTTAGTTGCAAGCAATCGATTTAAGCTAATGCAATTTGATGAATGCCTTGTTGAGTACATGCATGATTGAGGATTGTTTTACAGAAATAGTTAGTAGCATGATTGATAATACTTTTGACAAGGATTTCAAATTTGTGTTTCTATATGTAGTCATAGCTAAACATAACATGCTGATTAGTAGTAGTAATTTAAACTAAACTAACCATACTAGCTATTATATTTTGTCCTATATTCAAAGCTTGAAGCAAATATGTTTCAATATGGTAATGCTAGTATCTTTTTTCTTTTGGAAAGACCATGTACTACTATCTTTAATATTGATGTCTAAAGCTGTTTTCTTTAACTAGTTGGTTGATTGTTATATAGATATCCATCATCAATAAATGCTTTCTTCTTGTAGTTACACATGTGTATCAGGCAAAGGAGTGTGTGTAGCCACTGTCCTAGTACAAACTAACTTATTTTGTGCACCCATTGACGTGTTTCATATTTGTGCAGCACCACCAATCTTGCCATAACAATCTTGCACCGTGTTGTTCGACTTATCTGGACATGCCGCCTGATCACTTTTGTCAGAAAGATTTTTGATACAAAGAGTTGGTCAAACTCTTCGTCGAGCCATCAACTCTAATACCACTTGGATCACGAGGGGGCAGCCGGGGGATCATTCACATTGGACTAAGAACAACTATACAAGTGAGTTGGACACCACGCTTTAACAAAAAAGCTTAAGACATTAGATTTATGTGTCATCTCGCTTACAAAGTGTTCAACTTTCACTTTTTTAAGCAATGTGAGACTTAACTCACTTCATGCTTGCCTTGTCAAAAAAATTCAATTTACACTTGCCACAACAAAATTCAACTTCTAACAACAAATTTACAACATTCATTCATACTAACATATATGTTTCACACCAAGCACTTGTGTTAATAGTTATGACTTAAGCACGTGAGGATATCCAAACTCAAAAGACTAGTAGGTGAGAGAGCTCCGTGACTTAAATACCACATTAATCATTTTGATATACTCGATGTGAGACTCCTAACATTGCCACACCCTTTAAGAGTCGAAGCCTACGGCGGTTTTCACTCTATTGGCATTGATCTGATGGTAGCTTTTACTTTTCGACGGCTTCACTCACCCATTAGTAGTCGGCGGAGCACCTTATTCCAGTTTACAAAAACTAACTTATCGAGTATTATAGAATTCAAAAAAGTGGGGCAAACTTTTTGGACCCAAATGAACGGTAAACTCTCTTTCACTCAAGACTGCTAAAAGAGACCGGCATACTCTTAAATGAAAGGAGTAATATTTTATCACATCAATGATTAGTAATAATCCACGAATAATGAACTTTATTTGCTTTATTCTGAAAATGAAATGATTTCTTGACTTAATTGTACAATAATCTCTTATATTACGCTCTAGCTAGCCAAGAAAAAATCACCGTTACTAAACGGTCGAAAAACCGGAAACACCACCGGACACAACCGGTACACAAAAATTGCATTTGGATTGAATTTGGGTTCATTTCAATGCTAACTAACCACGGTATCACTAAACCTAACCCAAGTCAAATTCTAACCCATCTTGGGTTTATATAATAAATAAACAGAGTGCAATTGATAACCCCGCTGGTTCACCACCATCATCATCTCTTCCTCAAACCTTCCAAACTCTAATCAAAGTTCTTACTCTTCTAAATTTATATTCACACATTACTATTATTATTTTTGTAATTTTTTTTAGTTATTAAGTAAGTTTTTATTTGTTTAATTGTGTGTGTTTTTGTGTATGAATTGTTTGATGGATGAAAAGGGTGAAGGTGTAAGAAAACAAGAGCATGATGATTATGTTAATAATAATAACTACTTTCAGTACTTTAAGAATTGGTGTTGTTTAAGTGAAAATCTTTGTTGTGTCAGTTTTTCTTGAGATCTTTAATTATATAAACATTCATTAATTAATCATAATTAGGATTAAAAGAGTAGCTACTTACTAGCTAGTTGTTCAATTATTAAGATCTCATTTTCACTCATGAAGAGACTATCCACCTCAGATTCTTCAAATCCTCTCATCACTATCTCTCCATCAACAGGTTGGTTAGTTAATTGCAACTTCATTATTGTGTTGAATTTTGTTGTTGTTGTTGTTGCCATGTTGTAGGTGTGAAATTTCTAATAGTCATTTAGCAGGTGCAAAGTTTTTACCGTCGTTTGCCGGTAACTCAGTAACTCTAGACTTTTATATGCAAGAGAAAGTTGAGTCAACAAAAATTAATGTATTCGGTCATCGTAGATGTATTATCAACTTATTTGATTGTTGATGTATCTGATCAACCAGATATATCAACTCATCTAGTTGCCAATCGAACCTGAGACCTTGAGAGGAGCATACTCCAATTACCCAAGCCAACACTACTAGATCAACCCAAGTGGGTTACACTAATTACCATCTTACAACCGTATTATACGTAAAAACTTATAAAGTCAATTGTTACCACCAAATTAATTTGAGACCTAAATCTATGTGTTTTTTTTCTTTTTTTGGAGGGTACTTTTGAGGGTACTATGATTTACTTTCACGTTGGTTATAGCAAATAGTCAATTACTACTATTATATACTAATGATTATGATTATTATTTCTTGTTTGCATTGATTTAGAGGAGCAAAGTCCAAGGAACAAACATGTGTATGGTATGGAGTTTCAATCAATGATGCTTGATGGATTTGAAGAAGAAGGATGTGGTGAAGAAACGGGCCATCACTCGGAGAAGAAACGACGATTACGAGTGGATCAAGTTAAGGCTTTAGAGAAAAACTTTGAGGTAGAAAACAAGCTTGAACCTGAAAGAAAAGAGAAGCTTGCTATAGAACTTGGGTTGCAGCCTAGACAAGTTGCTGTTTGGTTCCAAAACCGTCGTGCTAGATGGAAGACTAAACAGTTGGAAAGGGATTATGGTGTTCTTAAAGCTAATTATGATGCTCTTAAGCTCAAATATGATGCAATTGGTCAAGATAACAAAGCTCTTAACAAGGAGGTACAAACACACACAATAGTAACTCAATCATAATTTAGTCTGTCATAAGTGTAGTATGAGCTGAATTAGGAGTGAACACTTATCATATAAGTGATTATAAATAAGTTGTTTCTATAACCAAAGATAAAAGTATGTTTTTGTGCTAATTCGGTAGAGTTTATGAAAATGAGCTAAAAACAGTTTAAAGAGATATGTCACAGGGTTTTTTCCCTATATAAAATTTTGTTAACTTTATAGGCTAAAGTGATTCGAATTTTCGCTCATTGTAAACATACGGGTGGAGTTGAGTTTTTTTCCAATAAAATTGGAACTTTATTTAGGGAAAAAATGTATCAAAGTTGAAATTATTGAAATTGAGTGATTGGTTTGTTGTATTTACAGATTAAGGAATTGAAATCAAAGCTGGAAGAAGGAGAAAAAAGCTCAAGCAGTGTTTTGGTGAAGGAGGAGATAATGATGCTTGAATCCGACGAAGAGAAGCATAACCCATCATCCGAAACATCAATTCCTAGTTCAGAATCCAAGGATCACTTGAATTATGACTGCATAATCAACAACAATGATATTGGTATTGGAGAAGCTTCTTCACTCTTTCCGGTAGACTTGAAAGACGGTTCTTCTGACAGCGACTCTAGCGCAATTTCTTCATCCGGGGTTCTTCGAGGTCACCTTTTGTTGTCTCCTGACTCTTCCTCTATGAGTTGCTTCCAATACCCGAAATCCTATCAAGTGAAGATGGAAGAGCAGAATTTCTTAAGTGCAGATGAGGCATGCAATTTTTTCTCGGATGATCAAGCACCGACGCTACAATGGTACTGTCCTGATCAATGGAGTTAAATAAAAGAAACAAAAAGATGAAGAGTTGTAATACGATAAGATGAGGACATAATTACCTAAATTTCTTTGTAAAAAATGGCTGGTTTGGTTTCTTTGTCGGTCTCATGTTGGACATCAAAGGTAGCAAAACTATGGCTAATGAGTTGTTGAATCTTGCATGTGAAGAAAAGAACAGAGAAGAGATTGGAGCAGGGTGCTTGTTGCAGCTACATCGATGGTTTAAGGGATTAAGGTTGATTATGGCTCTGGTATGGTGGTATGAATAATTTCTTAAGTGGTAAGGTAATAATGAAAATCCATGCTGTAAAAATTTAATTCCAACAAAAAATGTTGCTTTATCTTTCTTTCATTTTACTGCTAAAATTTAAAAGGTTCAAGTTGTTTATTCATTAATAAAAACAATTGAACTCAAGTTTTAAATTAAACTTATTTAGATTAATAAGTCGAGCTTATAAGCAGTTGCAAAAAAACAAAAGTCGAGCTTATAAGTTGGACCGTCATAAAATATTCGCTACAACTTAGGAAAAACTTAAGGGTCCGTTTGGTCAGAAGAAAAGAAAGTGTCAACTAGTTGAGCTATTCACCACACCTCTAAAATGTTAGCTCAAATCAACTGAGCTACCCACTACACCTCCAAAATCTTAGCTGAGTTACTTGAAATGGCAACTAAAGTAACCCATAGCTAGGAGGAGACATGGATATAAAAGGGAGGAGGGGACCAAGAGAAGACTTTGTCTAATATGTGCAACATCTTTATCATTCATAAATTTGTTTTTATGGTTGAATTAATAAATTTCGCTATTAAATCATTATGTCACATTACATCTTTATTTGATCTAATGATAAAAAATAAATGTGCATAAAAAAAAAAAATTGTTTCACTTTTGCACTATAATTAAACTTGATCATAGAGAAATCCTAACTATTTATTTACCCTAAACATTGAACATTAAACACGACTCATCATCTTGAGGTTTCTAATTGTAGTCACTAAAAATATTTTGGATTAGTATGAGTCTTTCATTTATTATGTTTTAACTTGAATTTTGATCCAGAAACATTGTTAACGATCTTAAATACTCCCACGTGATACTTTATAAGCAAATTTCACTTTTTTAGGTTCATTGTATAATTAATGTATCTAGACTATAATATAGTTCAAATACATTAATTATACAATAAATCTAGCAAGGTGAAATTTGCTTATAAAGTGTCACGGAGGGAGTAAGACCTCAGCGTCTAATGGGTCAAAATAAATGTTGTCGTACTTGATCATTATTATCATTAGTTCATTATAAGAATGCAAGGTTGGCTCAACACTTTCAAAAGTGATTAGCTTCATAGGAGAACATGTGAGGAATGGATTACTCTCTTTCAATCGATTTTGTTTTTATACACAAAGTCAAGAACCAAATTGACTCAAGTTTCTTATTATTTGGATCAATTTATTGTCGGTGGTTAAGGCGAATTTTAATAAGAGCCTTTTTTATATCTGTTGTAATATTTGTTTAAAATGTTTTTCCGGTTGTAAGGGGTAGCGAAAATGAATTTTGGTATTAGATCAACTATAGGATGTGAGAAGTCACACTTGAAGAGAGATTGTTGGATTTCAAGTATGAGCGATTAATTTTCACACCGACTATGAATGACAAAATTGTTGGATATATAAGAGAGGGGACATATGAGCGTAATGCCTTAAGATTTTGAGTGAAGATATGATATCTTCATCTCTTGCAATTCTGATTGTTGAAACTCACACTTGGGAGAAGATTGTTGAGTTTTAAGTATGATTGTGAGTAATTAAGTCTTACATCGAATATGAATGTGAAAAATATTGAATTTATAACATATATGTAATCGATGAACCTAATACCTTAAGATTTTAGATTAAAATGTGACATTTCACGGACTTCTGCCCTCTTTTTCTAAAAAAATAAATATGACATCTGATTCTCTTATGATCATTAATTGAACATTAACATATTGTTACTTCCGATTTTTTCAGACTCCCCAACAAATATAAAACTTTTTAAAATACATATTTTTAACCAACACCAACAAACAATAATATAGAATCAATTCTCATAATTTATTAATTTATACACACAGAATGAGGTCCCTATCCCTAGCAATAGCATAGATGTGGCCATGTGGGTCATATTTTCTCTTGATTCTTTTGTTAGAGCCATGTGATATATGGGTCCCTCCTATGGAACGTGTCATTTTCAAACATGTCACCGTCGCGTAGAAATTAGAACAAACTTGGAAGCTGTATGACGACAGTGTATAGTTCCTTCTTTGGACTCATCCAATCCATTGCTGCTCTGCTCTGCTCATCAACCCCCCACCTACCCGTGAACTTCTCAGCCTTGACCATCATGTTCGAATATCTTTCTGCATTTTCAACCTAGTGTCACAATCACAAGGGTAAATACTTTCATCTTTTAATCTTATAAAAAATTATTTATTCAGAAATCATCAACACACACCACACCATGCATGTGTTTGTGTGTAGATCTAAGAAAATGTCTGAATATATTATTATTATACTATTAAAATCATGGTAAATTCTAATATGAACCACTTCGTTAAGTGGTCTATAATGGACCAGTCATGAATAATATTATAACAAATACGAATTTTACAAAATCTACCGTTGGATTGAAAGTTTATATCATATAGATCATCCATAGAAAAATTTAGAAAAATTGAAAATCATTTGATATATTATTGAGACACATCAATATTAACGGTTTATTAAATAACGTAAATTTTGATGGGTCTCAATAACATATCAAATGATTTTAAAAAAATTTTAAAAAATTTATGGATGATCTATACGATATAAACTTTCAATCCAACAATAAATTTCGTAAAATTCATATTCGGTAGACCACTTGTCCACGGTGGACCACTTGTGAAGGTGGTCCACCGTAGCATTAGCCTTAAAATCATACACACTTGATTTTTTTTTCTTTTTTTCATAAACATTTATCACCAAGGATATGGATTTTTCATATGCTATCTTCCATGTTCTCGCCTTAGCTAAGATATGGATTTTGATATGCTGATATGCTACTCTCACTCCTTTCACCATGTTAATATCATCAAAGGTTCCAACATCCAATTTCATGTTAATGTTGTATTGATCTAAGATATTAAAGAGATGGTTTCTCACAACAACGTTACAATATGTTGCAATTTTAGAGAGGGAATTTAATGCGCAAATTTCTTAGCTAAACTTGATTTTTCTTTAGACGTCGATCTCTCAATTCACGCTTCTCCTCCGGACGGCATCCTTGAGCTTCTCAGGAGTGACGTGACTGACTTTTTTCCTTCGTGTTCAGTCTTTATTATCGTGCGTTCTTTTGTTTTTGTTGTTTAGCCTTGTAAAAAATAAAAACATTTATCATAACACAAAATAAATCTTTGATTAAATGGACTAAAGCCGTCGGCACAAAATAGTGAAAATTAAAAAATGAAGGCCATGAATACCAATAAATCATCCGACCAATTTTTTATATATTTTTAATTAACTCTAATTTTCATGAGAAGGAGATTCGATAATCCAGAGTACATACGACCAATTAAATTAATTATATTGACTTATTTTTCTAGTAAAAAAAGTGAATTTTACGAAATTGGATAACAATTAAATTTAATATATGTCTGAAGTTCAATTGATATGCATTCTTAATGTAAAGTTTAATAAAATGATAAATTATTTTCTTTTTTAAAAAATAATTTCTTTTTTTGGTACATAAATAATTTCTATTATTACTATTGTTATTAAATGATTGGTTTAACTACATATTTAGTCCCTTACGTTTATTTTAGGTTTTAATTTGGTCCCTTACGTTTAAAATGTATCAATTTGGCCCCTTACATTTTCTCTGTTTGCATCAATTAGTCATTTCCATCACGTTTTCTCTGTTTTTTTTTTTTTAGATCTGAAATAAAAAATTTCATTCAAGAAGATTCTTCTCCTTGAAAAACCCAAGTTTTAAGATAATCTTGTTCACCGTAAAAACTAACATCCCAGAATTTGCAACAATAACAATTAATAGCACCTGGATTCCTGGTACAGCACTGATGATGTACTATAGCAGATGAACGAATCAAAAATTTCTTAAGATTTTTGGTAAAACTAGACTCTGCCAACGCAGTTATACAATAATATTTCTACCAATTGTGGTAAATTTATTGGAACTTCTGAAAGTATTTTTTTTCCAAGTGATTTAAATCAAGTTGTTAACAATTTCATTAAATTATTTTAGAGAATTCAAGTTCGAGTTTTTCCTAAAATATTTTTTAATTAAAATTTATTTACTTTTTAACCGAACTTTAGAATATGAAACTTAATAATATTTTTTTTTTTAATTTTCATCACCGATATCCAGTTTATTAGACCGTCTAATTCGATTCGGGAGATCAGTTTTAGCATTAAATAGTTTCAACCTCCTTTCGATTACAATTATGGGGATGAAACTGTGATTCTCTCTGCTACTAAGCCTACGCTAATCAGGAACTGTAATTACGACTAAGAAAATATTCTTTTACGGGATCACAACATATATTGTTGGCAGTAAAATTAAGAATATTGTTTGAGATGTTTGTCGGATTTAAATTAAGAATATTCTTTAGTTGTACTATTCATTCATTAAAAATGGTCTATATCATCTAAACTTCCACACAACTGCATTTTTGAAAGAGAAAAATACACCTACATACATTACTATATAAGCTTAATTTGTTCTGTCTATGAAATTGTTTAATTATTGTATACTGCCAGCACAAAATCTCTTTTGTCTGTTTCCACTTTCTCCCACTTCAGTGTGTTTCACATTGTTTGTTTATTTTATTTTATTTTATTTTTCAAATCCCGATTTGCTTTGTGTTTTATATTCCCACTTTTGCTAATCCTCCTCAATTGCAGATTAAACTATCCCCATTATTCCTATCACTTTTCCTCTTTATTTTGGGTTTTTCTGGGCAGGTTACACCTAAGGTAGCATGCTTCATTATGTTCTCACAACAAATAACATCAGTACAACATTCATCTCATTAATTAAATTCATTTTTAATTTACATATAAAAAGATTTCAAATTGCTTGGTGAGAATAGATCAAACCTATGATAATCCTTCTTCTGTCCCAAATCTTTGCTCCTTTTATCTTTTTAGTTTTGTCTCAAATCTTTAGTCTTTTTAAAAAATCAATTCACAATTAATGATATTTTACTATTTGTACCATTACTAAAGCTAAAACATTAGTTAAATATATTTTCTCTTTCTTAATAAAGTAAGGGTAAAAATAACTTAACTTATTGTTCTGATAAACACTCAAGGGGGGTTATATTATTAATAATGTGAGAATAAATTTACATAAGTTTGATCAATGATAGACCGATATCTCTCTGAGTGATAATGACAATGTAAACAAGAATTGATTGAGAAAAATGTGTTGGTCCTCTTTACAAGAATGAAAGAGTTGTCTTTTTACAATGAATATGCGAAACTATTTATAGCCCGTAAATTCCTTCTTCTCCAAGTTTGATTTCCTGATTCTTCGGCCACCACCGTCTTCTCCGGCGAGCTAACGTAAAAATAGGGATGGTTATTCTTTCCTTCGTCCCCAAGCTATGGAAGGTCATGATGGTGATGATTTCTTCCATGCGAAGCTAAGCAGTTAAAAGTCTTGGAGGAGAAGATATTTTGGGCGCGACACACCGTTCTGGAACTGTTGGCGCCACGTCACTTTATCTCACCCTCTTGTCTGTTGAGATTTATGGATTAACTTTGATTTATGGATTACCTTTGATTGAGCTTTTGCAATTTTGGACTTATTGGGCCTAGTTAATTTTCCTTTCAGTCCATTGCCCGGTCCACTTATCAATCTTTATCATTTCTTAATCCTCGTGCAAGACTCTAAAAAGACAAAGTTTTGGGACAGAGGGAGTAATAAAGGTTGGATTTCGTGCATAATTAACTCTCCCACCGATTATGAATAAGAAAAATATTATATTTATAAGAGAAATAACTCATTAATCTAATACTTTAATAGTCTGTTTGGTGTGCTGGATAGGGAGACATGACAATATAAAATTAACCTATTTTTAATCACATCCTATCGACTCTTTATTATTCTAATCCTTATTTTGAACTGTGATAACAACATGATAGCATTGTATTAACCTAATGCGTTTTTGCTTCTTCCTACTTTTTTTTTCTTCATGCTCAACTCCTCTCTTCTTCTACCTCTACCCACTTCCATATTATCTTCATCTCATGTAAACCCATCAATTCCATATTATTCACTTCTTCGCTTCCATTTTATTTTACTAATTTTTTTGTTTGCTTCTTATGATTACTTGAACATATTATTTTTATTATTCTTGTGTAGAGTTATCCCAATGCAAAAGATTATAGGTATGCTCCAATTTCACTCTTTGGCAAACTTGCTCAAGCTTTTGGAAAATATCGTGCTACTGGCAAATGTGTTGCACCACCTACTGATAACATTGAGGAGATACATAAAGAAGATCAAGAGCAAGATAATGATGAGGAGAATGAAATAAGAATGACTCAATCATCTTCTATTGATCAATCTAAAACAAAGGCTAACAACATGAAAAATCAATTTAGGAAAAGAAACAAAGGAGCAAGTATAATTGCTTAGAGTATATCTAAGTTAGGAAAGAGTTTTGAATCTATAATTGAAAAAAAACGTAGAAAGAATGTGTGAAGCTGCAAATCGTTTAGGATTTTGTAAAGATTTGGTTTATGATTCAAGAAACATTATGGATGAGTTGGAGAAAATGGAGCTAATAGAACAAAAGTGTTTTATTGCTACCGACAAAATATTATCTATGCCACATCGTTTGCACATATTTATGGGTTGTCATGATGTTATTCGCCTTTTTTTTATAACTGAATCAAGAGCATCCTGACATTAAGGAGCAACTAAACATTCTAACGAAGTTGGAATCTCTAGTCGCTCCCATCCTCTGTCCATAGCTCATAATATAAATAAATAAAAAGAAAAATAAATATGTACATGGGGACTAAACCTTACCCCGAAGAAAAAGGTGAATCACAACTACATAAAACGCTAAAATGGAATGGAAATTTTAACTTTCCCTAAAAGACTCATCTTTCATATAGTGAGGTACAATATCCTACAATGTGAAGGACTTATCTTACATATCTACTATTCTGCAATATATATTTATTTTTCAATCTTTCCCAAACCACAAATGGGTTTGCTCCATAGTAATCAGAAGTACAACCAACTTAATAGCAGGAGCATAATTCAGAAAGCACCCTTGGAGCGAGTGTGGTAAGGTTGACCTGTACTTTTGACTATTCTGTTGTTTTTCTTCTTTTGTTGCTTAGATATAATAGTTGTGAACTCTTGTTCTTGTTCCGCCGTGCCTGCCCAAGATTGTCGTATAAGTTGCATATCTCTTTGTGCTACCAAGGGAAGTGCACGATTTTGTGTATCCCGAAAGACATGGTCGACACTAGGTATAGGAATTCGCCTTGCATTTGTCAAGTCTTTGATAGAATAATTTAAGTATGATTTGATAAAAATATTTGACAATATATTATTGTTTTATCCTTAATATGTTTTTACTATTAATGAAAAAAATTCATTCCCGGTTTTATAAATTTCTGGATTTGTTTTGGCAAAAAGACATATTCCATTAATTGGTAACAACATTGCAAGTATAATAATGAAAAAGACTCGCACTTAAAAGGTGTCCCCTCCAAAAAAAAAAAAGGTGAGTCTGATGAAGTGTAAGTGTGATATTAGAGCTCAGCATTTAGCTAGGTTGAGAGCATGAGTGAGTTAAGGTGTTTGGGTCTTTGTATTTTTTTTTTGAAAACGCTAAAATTAAATATATTAACAAACAGCCTCCTCAGCACAAGGTGTGCTAAGGTAGACTACCAAAGTTTACAAAGAGTCACGGAAACAAAGAAAAAATCAATCATACAAGGCCCAAACATAGCAAAGGACTAGACCACCAACTATGGTAGTTTGAGACTAAAGTGATACTCGTCGTCTTCAACCATCTATAAGAAAAGAGTTTGATCTTGTCCAACATCTGATGAAGGGTACTAGATGAGCTTCTAAACAATCTATGGTTTCTTTTTGTCCACACAACCCAAACGCTAGCAAGCCAAATGAGCCGCAGAAAAGACTAGCGAGCTCTAGATACACCAGCTGAGGAAGTAAACTGAACAAAATGATCCTGAATAGAAGTGGAACCTGTCGGTGAAATGCCAATCCAAATGCAAACTAGACCCCAAAGAGAACCAAAAATGGTGCATGAGATAACTAAGTGATATGCCGACTCGGCCTCCCCACATCCAGATACGCAATAGTGAGCTACAGGAAATAAGATGCCTCGAATGACCATATTATAGACTTTGTGGGCAACCTATCACGCAATAGACGCCAAGAAAAGACGGAGACCTTCAAAGAAACCCGAAGATGCCAAATAAGATACTCCGCATCATCCATAATAACTAAGTCAATGGTGGTCAACAACTGATATGCACCCCGTACCGTGTAGCCTATATCTGGGTCTAACTGCCACTGCCACCTATCTGAAGATTGTGCCTGTAATGAAATGTTAGAAAGTAAAGACTGACACTCCCTCAACGAATCCTCCTCCCACGCCCTTAACTGCCTCCGCCACACCAAAGCCTCCCCATTCGTCCCCCACCCTAGAGTGAACATCTTAGCAACCGTACGCGGTTTGGTCTCTGCCAAATCAAACAAGCGCCCAAAACGCTCACACAAAGGAGTCCCACCAATCCAAGGATCAGTCCAAAAAAAGAGTATCAGACCCATCCCTAGGGATGGCAACGGGCGCCCATGGGTGCGGGTTTGACACTTACCAAACCCACACCCGAAATCATCACCCAAACCCAAACCCAAAGGTTGTTCGGGTGGCAAAACAACACCCACGCCCACACCCATTGGGTTCGGGTTTTTTCCACCCAAACCCAAACCCGCGGCACATTTTGAAAATAATTTGCAAATTTAAGAAATTAAATTCCAACATAGACTTTGAATTAAATTACAACTAAAATTAAGGTCTTCCAAGGAAATTCAAACATAGACTTTCAAGAAATTACAACATAGACATTCAAGAAATTAAATTACAACTAAAATTTAAGGTCTTCCAAGGAAATTGAGGGAGACTATGGGGGTAATTAGGTAATTATAAAATATTTCGAGTGGGTGTATGGGTTTCGGGTGTGGGTTTGACTGATACCAAACCCACACCCATATTATCGGGTGTCACCCGAACCCAAACCCAAACCCAGTCAAATCGGGTTTCGCCCGTTGACTTGGGTTTGGGTTCAGGTGGGTCTCTCGGGTTTGGGTTTTTTTGCCATCCCTACCCATCCCCCACCCTTCGAACAACATGATCACCGAACCAACTGCCCCCTGACTCCCCACTACCCTCCCTAATACTCGCTATCTCTCGCCAACACAAAGACCCACGCCTCCCTCCATATTGCAGTCTCCCGCCCTCCACCCAATGTCGAGTTGCCAACACTTTAAACCACATCCTCTCTGTCCACTAACATCCTCCAACAACATTTGCCTAAAAAAACCAAATTAAACTCCCTCAACTGCCTAACCCCCAAACCTCCATACTCCTTACGTAAACAAATAGTTTTCCAGTTAACCCAAGTTGTTTTCCTAAAATCCTCACAACCCCACCCCCCCCCCCCCCCCCCCAAAAAAAAAAAAATTAATTAGAATAGATTCAATAGAGGAAATGATAATTGATAGAGCTTTGAAGAATGATAGAGCATAGACAAGTAAAGACCTAGTCCAAATGAAATCGGGTCTTCTTGGTATATGATACCTGAGGGGTCTTTGTATTAGATCTTTGTTGGGAAAAGGAGGTGTGAATATTAGAGCTGTTAAAAATGGGCCGGTTCATTTGCCCACGGGCTTGGGCTGATCGGGCCTAAAAAACCTAGTCCAAATGAAATCGGGTATTTTTTGCCCAAACCCATGTAGCCCAAATGAAAATTGGGTTGGGCCGGGCTAGCCCACTGGGCTTCGGTCCGACCCATTAACGAAAAATTTATGTTATTTTTGTAAAAATAATATCAATTAAAACATAAAAAATTATCATCTAATTGAAAATTTATTATAAAAATATAGTTAAATGTGTAAACATAATAAAAATGATCATATTTACCTTAAACTCTTTATAATTTATTAATTTGATTTAATTTCTTTTATAAGAATCAAACTTGAGTTTAATTGATATTTAATGCTGATGTAAAAATTATGTCTCAATAAAATTGATAATTTTGAGGAAGAGCGGAGGTGTCAAAAGAAATTCTCATGAAATTGAAATGTGTAATATTGCAATGTCATGATTAGGATTATGCGGGCCCTTCAATTGTGAGGCCCATTTCAACCGAAATACAAAAAAAAAATGATACTAGTATTATTTTTTTGAGTGATGTTTCATCGACAATTAGGTGTGATAAAATGAACATACTTACACCTTCGATTATTCCTAGTAGAAGACTAATTAAATCAATCTAATCTTTGAGTTGAAAGTTATCGTTAAGATCAAAGATATACAATTTCATAGAATTTTTTAAAACTATATTTCACCGCATCATATTTTTTTTTTGGTTTATAGTGAGCTGAAAATCGAACTCAGGACTTATTACATACTACTCAAACCTCTCACCATTAGACCAAATCTAATGACTTACACTGCATCATATTTTATTGTATAATATGCTATGTACAATATATATATTGTACATAGCATATTGTACAATAAAATATGATGCTTACACCTTCGATTATTCCTAGTAGAAGACTAATTAAATAATCTAATCTTTGAGTTGAAAGTTATCGTTAAGATCAAAGATATACAATTTCATAGAATTTTTTAAGACTATATGATATTTCACCGCATCATATTTTTTTTGGTTTACAGTGAGCTGAAAATCGAACCCAGGATTTATTACATACTACTCAAACCTCTCACCACTAGACCAAACCTAATGGCTTACACTGCATCATATTTTATTGTATAATATGCTATGTACAATATATATATAGGAGTTTTCTAACTTAGACCCTAGTTAGGTCTAAGTTAGCAAGGTGCACCTTTTGAGTTGGACAAAAATACCCATTTTTTTTTTTTTTGAAACAATAGAGCAACTGGGGCATGTATGTAATTTGCATCATAAAAATACCCTTTTTTTTTTTTGAAACAATAGAACAACTATTACATTTTTTAAATTTCTTCCAAATTTCGACCTCATTTTACGTGCGAATCGAACGCCGATTTCAAAAACTAATACCGGAAACCTTTGTAAAATTGAAAAACGATCAAAATCCATATAAGGAACGTCGAGTTTCGTTGAGTATTGAGGGAGATCGAACCGGGTCAAAAACCGGGTCGCACGACCCGTTTCTGCATAAAACGGGTGGGAGGGACGATGAACAGTGCGCGTCGCCCACGCCCAATCTCACCGGCGGCGCGTGGAGGCGCGTGCGGCCTCAGGGAGGCTCTATTGTTTTTTTATTGTTTCATAATAAAATAGTAGATAATATTCTGGAAATTTTGGTATATTGTATGAAATTTTTGGAGACCTGAACTATTTTTAGTTAATTAAATGAGTAAAAAGGTAATTAAAAAGAGTCAGGATCCGTTGACACCAACTAGTTTGACACCAAATGTTACACCTCTCAATAACGTTTTAACCGATATAAATTTTATAAAATCCACCGTTGGATTGAAAGTTTACATCATATAGATCATTTGTGTAAAATTTCAGACAAATCCAAAATCATTTGATATGCTATTGAGACACATAAAGATTAACGGCATTTAAAAAAATACAAAAACCGTTAATTTTGATGTATCTCAATAACATATCAAATGATTTTGGATTTATTTGAAATTTTACACAAATGATCTATATGATGTAAACTTTCAATCCAACGGTGGATTTTATAAAATTTATATCGGTTAAAACGTTATTGAGAGGTGTAACATTTGGTGTCAAACTAGTTGGTGTCAACGGATCCTGACTCAATTAAAAATATTATAATTCCATAAAAAATTTCCAAAATTTTATGTAAAGTACTATGAATTATTTAGAACCCTCTTGTGTACCTCACTCTCCCTAGTTCAAGTCATGAAATTATTTCCACAAATTCCGCTGATTATTTAAAACCATTTAACAAATAATAATAATAATTTCATAGATTTGTACTCTGAAACCAATTGTGTTTTTATTTGTTTCTAATAAAATATTAGATAATATTCTGAAACTTTTGGTATATTTTATGAAATTTTTTGAGACCTGAAACTATTTTTCGTTAATTAAATGAGATAAAACGGTAATTAAAAACTATTGTTTGCTTCTGAAACCATTTAGCTGGAAGAATGGTTTCAGAGAGTTATACTGTGAAACCATTCTAGCAGTAAAATGGTTTCAGAAGCAAACAATTAAAAATCAACTCCCCTGAAACCATTCTATCAGTGAAATGGTTTCAAAGTACAACGCTCTGAAACCATTGTACCAGCTAAATGGTTTCAGAATGGTTTCAGAAGCAAACAATTAAGAAATTACTAACTGAAACCATTCTACCAGTAAAATGGTTTCAGAGAGTTATACTGTGAAACCATTCTACCAGCTAAATGGTTTCACAGTATTATATAAAGATAATTAAAGGTAGTGAAAAATTGAGTTTTTTTTTTATGTCCAAATCAAACGAACCAAGTCTCTATTTGTAGACAAAAAAAAATTATGAATTTTGGTATAAAAATAAAAAAATAAAAAATTAATTTACAACGAAATAATTGAGTTTAAAGTATTAAATGAAAAAAAAAACACGCCAACCACCCAGCAGTTGACACGTGTCCTGCTTTTTTAAAATGAAATTTTCTCTCTCCAGGCGCAGATCTAGTGTGGTGCCCACGCTGGCTTATCATGGAGATGGATGATCTGGACTGTCTGATTGATCCGACAGCCATGATGAGATCATCTCTTGGCCGTCTGATGGAAATCAACGGTCTGTAACGGTGGTCCTGCGGTAGGCGCGCGACACTGGATCAGCGCCAATATGTTTTTTTTTTTTTTTTTAAAAAAGAAAGGGTATTTTTGTCCAACTCAAAAGGTGCACCTTGCTAATTTAGACCCAACTGGGTCTAAATTTGCAGCCACCATATATATATATATATATATATATATATATATATATATATATATATATTAATCCGATGGACTTAACTCAGTTGATAGAAACATCGCACTAGGTTCAAATTCCATAGATTTCATTTTAAGGGCTGAATTTCTAACCAGGAATAAAAATAAAATACTATATATAAACTAATGTCAAAATTGTTTGAAATACTGTACACATCTTTTATCTGAGTAGATATGTGAAGGAAAATATAAAACCAATGGTATTGTGAATCTGTGGTTAAATGCCATGCCAACGACATAAACAAAAAAGTACCACATACACATACTTTGATCCAAAGAGCAACCGTAGTTGACCAACACATCTACATACTTATTTGTCTCTCAGAATAGCTCGAATCCACATTCAAATCAACGGCTCACATGTTTTCTTACCTTCATTTTTAAATATGTTTGTTTGGATTGAGTAATGGAAAATTTCATAGTTAACATTTTTGGGCTACTTTTATAATTAAATTTAAAAAGTTATCAAATTTAAAATTTGAAAAAGGGTCAAATTTGCAAAATTTTAGGGAACAATTTACTTTTTTATTTAAGTTCATTGCGGTCAAGTATTATTATTTTTTTTTTGAAACATATGGGAGAAAGAAATTTCAAATTCCTACCTTTTAGGTGTCATTTGAAATTCTTTAAGTCTAGATTAGGTAAAAGACTTCATAAATTTCAATCATTTTAGAAATTCTTCAAATTAATCATCCAAATAATAAAATTTACATAATTATTTTTGAATTTTCTCAAAAATTACTTTACTTCATGTTGAATGTGTTAGTTGTGTTGTTGGAGATTGTTTGAAGTCCCACATTACTTAGGTTTCCGAGATGTGAAGTGTATAAATATGTGAAGACAACTTCATCCTTTGAGCTAATTTTTGGGATTGAGATCCAAACATATTTAACACTTCAAAACATTCCATCATTCAAACATACTCATAAAATTCAGAATGAAGATGGTAATTGGTAAGTCCAAAATATTTGTGTCATATTGCTCTTGATACAAATATTATGGTCTTCATAACTTGTGTATACTATATGCAAGTTGATTAGTGACGCCATTCCCGTTGTTTTCATTTTATTTTTTATCATGTACCTAACTAATCTCTACTAGCTTATTGATAATGATACATGTTGATCAAGTTGAACACTTCCACAAGCGTTTACTTTTCTTTTTGATTAATATAATTAGCATCCAACCTAAATGATCTTTTATGCTCTCGTGTTCATGCAATGCTGAACTCTCCATAGCCATTAATTCTAAAGGTAATGATAAGTTATTTTCTTCAAAACGTTTCTTCATTTTCTGCTGTTTAATGATACAAGATTGTAGATTATAATTAGGATTATTATCAAACACCATTTTGTTGTTGGGTTGTACTGTATTATGTAAGCAAATTTACATCTTGGTGTGTTTTGATTTGGAAGGGTGAACAAAAGTGATATTAATTCTTCGGCGGTTTCAAAGCATGATACCAAGTGGTTCAAAAAAAACGGCCACATTTAATTTATGGGAATCGATTAGGTGATAGTTTCAAAAACTACCACTAAACATCCTGCGGAGGTTTGAAACCCCGTAAATGGACCCGAAACCGCTGCTTAAAGACATGGTTTTTTGTAGTGAAACAAAAATACTATAACATATGTTGTTTGACTTTTTTAATAATTTTTTTGAGCTGTCTCAATGTGCGTGCATAGAGTGAGTAAGCTATGATTAGGGGTGGACAAAACCCGAAAGTCCAGCCCAAACCGCCCAAAACCATTGAAAATAACCGAACCGGGTCGGGTTCATATACAAAACGAGTTCAAAATGCCCAAAACTCGGTTTCTTGTGGATTGGAGTGGTCGGGTTCGGTTTGGTTTTTCCAATCCATGGGTAACCGAACCGACCCATCACTAGTTTTTTTTTTCAAGTTTCAACAGCATATTGTACACTAGAAGGCTAGAAAGTAGTTTTTAATGATGATGTCATATGTCTACCGATAAACATCTCATGACTTACACCACCTCAATACTGCAACTTTATATTTATTACTCTGTTTATTTACTAGCATTGAGAATACAAATCAATGCTTTGCATACTAAACATCATTTTTTTTCTTCTCTCTCTATGTCAAATTAAATTCAATAGAGTGTTGGTCCTTTTATTTTTAATCCTTTGTTTTCTACTCTTGAATGTAAAAAATCCTGTCTTTTACTTTTTACTTTTTTTTTATGAATTCTCTTCCTTCACATATTGAAACTACCTTCTTATACTTGCTTGTTTCTCTTCTATCAGATCTATTTCCACTTCAAACGCCTTAAATCATGCTTAAATTTGTTTATATCCATCTCTTTTGCACTAGATCTGTTTTGTTTCTTTGTCTTTCTATACTGGTTTTTTTCTTTCCATTTTGATAATAAAGTGTTGATCTATTTGATAATTTTTCTAGATTTTTTCTTTGCAAGATCTATTTTTTATGATGTTTCTGAATTTTTTTTATTACAAGATCTATTTTTTGTTTGAAACCGTTTGAATCTATCCATTCAACCCGCGACCCCGTTGGACCCGAACCCGCTTGACCTGAGGTCCAAAATTGGTTTGATATGGGCTGCTCTTCTCCACCCGTGGATTGGGCCAATTTGAGGTTTTAGGCCCATTCCGACCTAAACCGGCCTGTTGTCCACCCCTAGCTATGATGTAGTATTTTTGTTGGCAAAATGTGATGTTCCTATAACATCACTCGATGCATAACTTTACATATATAGCTATGAATAAAGTTAGTTAATTTTAGTTATTTGAAGATTATGATCATTACTAATTAACAATGAAATATATGTTTACATTTACGGTGTATACAAGGTAAAATTCACTTTTATACTTAAAAAAGAAATAATACAGACGTACTAGTAGGTAGCATGTTCTATTGGGGATAAGAGGGTGGAGTGTTTGTCTTTTCCAATTTAGAAGAATGGAAATCAACGAATCTTTTGTGTATGTTATATTATTATCGGATAATAGGTGTGGTTTACCCTTGGAATATATATGTTTTAGTTTATCTTATTTAATGGGAAGATTATGCCGTTTACTTTCTTATGGAATATGTTGAGTTTAAATTCAACGTAAATGATAATGGAATATGGTTATTGACGGGGTAAACCAAAATTCGTCAATCTTAAGCCCATGTATTTAATGAGAGGTAAATGACATAATCTTCACATTACAATGAGTAATAGAAAAAATATTACAGGTTCGTCCACATTACAGAGATAAATGCCTATTAACTCTTTATTAATACTATTATTTTTTTTTTTTATAGTTATTATTAATTTTTTTTGTTTAAGTAGCCTAGTGGCTAGAAGGTATAATTATTATTATTATTATTATTACATGTAGAATTATTTTTTTTGGTAAGCAATAGTATTTTTTATTGTCACAGGTTGTGTACTTGAAGATTTGGGGATAGATATAACCAAACGCAAACTCTATCAATAGTCAATTCAGAAACTTCAACAAAAACCAATTATACAATGTTCTTCAATTGGAGAGATATACATTTTCATTGTTTTTGTCCTTTCTCTAATAATCCAAACACGAGAAGAGACCAAAGGAAAAGAGGAAACAATAATCACAAGAAAAGAATAGAAAAGAAAAAAAGTAAAGGAAGAGAAGAGAAGAAGAATAGAGGAAATGGAAGAAGACAAAAAAAGAATAATTGATACTAGTAATTAAGAGGATTGAGAAGAAGAAAGATGTTTGTATTTGATAATTATTAGTATTATTATTGTGTTTCATAAATAAATATTGGCTCAACTCAACTTTCCTAGGTGAGGAGGAAACAATTGAGGCTACAAATTGTGTGTTTCGTAATGTAGCACTCTGGAGTCAGAACAACATTTATTTTCTACTTTGTGGTTTTCCCCTTTCAATATGCAAATTGCAAATTGTTAAATGTTCAGTTGGTTAAATGTATATATTCCTATGGGTGTAAGCGGATAAAAAATCCAATTCAACCGAAGATGGAAAAAAAATGATTTTATGGTTCGGATAAAAACCGAACCAATTAAAAATTGATGTAATTTTTTTTATTCTCGGTTTCAGTTTTAAGAAGCGATGAACAACATCGATGTGGTTTATTTTTGTTATTTTTAGAAAACAACTACTCTTTGGTTAGAGACTTAGCAGCTGAAAAAGGGCTAAAAGAGTTGCTAATGGTGTGGCATGCAACGTTGTGGATTATTTGGAGAGAAGAAATGACTTCGTATTCTCTTCAAAGGTTCCGATACTTGATGAGTGCTTTGACACAATTAAAAGAACTTTTTGGAAGTGGTTGGCAAAAAAAAATGATGGGACATGTATTTATTACGAATGGAGTACTAATTCAATGGATTGCATATTTAGATATGAAAGAAACAAATTTTCAAAATCTCAGGAATAGAATCAATGATTTGAATGCTGAAAATGCTGACCTTTTGCATGGAAATAGGAGTAATGGTAACAACTCTTCTAATGCAAGCATTAAAGTAGGAAAAAATAAACAAAAGAGATCAAGAGGTGATAGTGGGCTAAATAAGATAGACACAAAAAATGGCAAACATAATCATACTACTAGGCCAAGTAATGTGCTCGAAGGAAGGTCCAAGGCACCTATAATTAATATGTCACAAAAATCTGATTATATTGAAGAAAATGGACCAGGTGTCAAAACTTGTGCAAAATTGGATATATCCCAATCTAGCGGTGTTAACGGCATCAATTCAAAGAGAACCGGGAATAATATTTTGTCAAATATTATTACTAATGGAGAAGAATCTTCACAAAAGCATGCTATCAGTTCAACTCCACGTGATGAAAGTGCTTTGGCACATGCTATTAATAATAATAGTAATGAAGTTCAAAACACTACTAGCAAGATGGATGGCGATGATCAAATGGGCCACGCCCATGATATCCAAATGCAAATAAACTGATGTGGTGTGCACACGACAGTTTATTGTATCCTTTTATTTATTTTTTAATTTAATAATAATAGTAATGAAGTTCAAAACACTACTAGCAAGATGGATGGCGATGATCAAATGGGCCACGCCCATGATATCCAAATGCAAATAAACTGATGTGGTGTGCACACGACAGTTTCTTGTATCCTTTTATTTATTTTTTAATTTTAATGATTGTGATTTCTTGGAATTGTAGGGGTGCTCAAGGATTGAATTTTCGTAGAGCACTCAATAATTTTTGCAGGAAAAACAAAGTGGATGTGGTGGCTTTGCAAGAGACTCGGTGTAGCGGCAATGTAGCTCGTGCGGCAATCAAGAAGCTTGGGTTCAAGAATTACATTGTGTCTGAAGCTCAAGGTTTCTCAGGTGGCATTTGGTTACTTTGGAATAGGCAAGATATTGAGTTTGAGGTAATTCACAAGAATTTTCATTTTATCCACGTTAAAGTAAAGGAAAAAGATGTTGATTCTTGGCTACTTACGGTGGTTTATGCGAGCCCTCGCGATAATGAAAGAGATACAACTCGACATCAGTTAGTGGAACTTGCAGCTAATATTCATGTTCCTTGGCTGATGATGGGGGACTTCAATGAGATTGCAAGTCTTGATGAGAAAAAAGGAGGAGTTCAATCCGATCTCAGAAAATGTTTAAACTTTTCCAACTGGATTAATGAGTGTAGATTGATGGAGGTTACTACTATAGGAACTAAATTTACTTGGAGAGGTCCTAAGAGGAACGGGCGTGACAGAGTTTTCAAAAAATTAGATCGTGTTCTCTGCAATGTGGAGTGGAGATTAAAATATCACGAGGGTTTTGCTAAGGTCCTTCCTAGAGTTCAGTCTGATCACCATCCAATTATGGTTCTTTCGGAGGGGGAGCCCTTTAATGGAGGTAATCGTCCTTTTAGGTTTGAGGCAGCCTGGATCACTCATGAGGATTTCCATAGACTTTTGTGTGAAAAATGGGAGAGAGGCTCTGATTTGCTCAATTCTATTTCTAGTCTTACGCCCCACCTAAGAGAATGGAATCTTGAAATTTTTGGAAATATTTTCAAAAGAAAGAAGCAGCTTTTGGCAAGAATAAATGGGATTCAAAACAGTCCAAACTATGGGTATAGTAATTTCCTTGAGAACCTTGAGAAAGAGCTTCAGGAGCATCTTGCTTTAACCCTTTACCAAGAAGAGTGTCTTTGGTTTCAAAAGTCTCGGAGCAAGTGGATTGCAGATGGAGATCGGAACACTAAATACTATCACACCAAAACAATCATCCGAAGGCGCAAAAATAAAATTTTGTCCCTACGAGATGATTCTGGTGTGTGGGTTAGTGACCCAGATATATTGAAAAACCTTGTGCGTAATTTTTTTGTAGACTTATTTAAAGAGGATACAATTATACGTGACTCCGTTGTTTCTTGGACCACTTACCCGAATGTTGTGGAAGATCATCATGACAAACTTAGTGCTAATGTCCAAATCAATGAGTGCAAAAGAGCTTTATTTGATATGGGTCCGCATAAGGCTCCTGGCGAAGATGGTTACCCTGCTATCTTTTTTCAAAAGTGCTGGGATACAATCGCAGTTTCCCTATTTAACTTTGTCAACCAGGTTTGGCTAAACCCTTCTCTTATTTCCTTTATTAATAATACCCTTCTTGTGATGACTCCAAAAATTGATAAACCAGAATTTGTTTCTCAGTTTAGACCTATTTCCTTATGTAATGTTATTTACAAAATAATTTCTAAAGTGATTGTTAACAGGATTAAACCGTTGCTTGATAGTATTATTTCTCCATATCAGTCTAGTTTTATCCCAGGTCAAAGCATTCACCACAACATTATTGTAGCTCAAGAAATGGTGCACGCCATGTCCAAAATGAAAGGACAAAAGGGTTTTATGTCTATAAAAATTGATCTTGAAAAAGCTTATGATCGTCTTAATTGGAACTTTGTGAAGAAGTGTCTGGAGGAGTGTAAATTTCCTCCGCAAGTCATCCAACTCATCCATCATTGCATTTCTTCTCCTTCATACAAAATAATGTGGAACGGCGAAAAAACAGATACATTTTATCCATCTAGAGGAATTAGGCAAGGGGATCCTCTTTCCCCGTACCTATTTGTCATTTGTATGGATAAATTGTCTCACATGATAGCTGATCAGGTAGAAGCTAAGTATTGGATTCCTATGCGTGCAGGCAGGTATGGTCCGCAAATCTCTCATTTACTTTTTGCTGATGATCTTCTTCTTTTTGCAGAAGCCTCTGTTGAACAGGCTCATTGTGTTTTGCACTGCCTAGATTTGTTTTGTCAAGCTTCTGGTCAAAAGATTAATAAACATAAAACTCATGTGTACTTTTCCAAGAATGTTGATACTTAACATCGCGAGGAAATTTTACATCACACAGGTTTTAATCAGGTCAATAGTTTAGGCAGGTACCTTGGGGCTAACCTTACTCCGGGAAGGAATTCAAGAGGACATTTTAGCCATATTGTTAACAAAATTCAGAGTAAGTTGAGTGGTTGGAAACAACAATGTTTAAGTTTTGCAGGTAGGATTACTCTATCTAAGTCTGTCATCAGCACGATTCCTTACTACCATATGCAGTATGGTAAGATCCCCAAAACCATTTGTGACGAGGTCGATAAAATACAGCGTGGCTTCTTATGGGGTGATTCAGAACAAGGAAGAAAAGCCCATTTGATCAGTTGGGATGTTTGTTGTCTTCCTAAAATTGATGGAGGTCTTGGATTACGGCAAACTCATAATATGAATGAAGCTTTTCTGATGAAGATTCTTTGGAACCTAATTAAAAATCCGAACAACCTTTGGTGCAGAGTTCTCCACAGTAAATATGGGCGTAATAAAGACCTCATTGCTAGTATTATTGCGCAACCTTACGACTCTCCTCTTTGGAAAGCCTTGGCAGGTATTTGGGATGATTTTCATCGTCATGTTGTGTGGCAAATTGGAGATGGTCGTAATACTAATTTCTGGTTGGACAAGTGGGCTCCCAATAAAGGTGCACTTATTAATATTAGTACTCAGACCTACACTGATACTACTCTTACAGTTAAGGATGCTCTAAACTCTTCAGGAAATTGGGACCTTGATTTCCTTATGATCAATTTACCAGTTAACGTTGTGAGTCAGGTTATCGCTCTTCCAGCTCCTACGGATGAGGATGGTCCTGACATTATTGGGTGGAGTGGAACCAATACCCATAACTTCACAGTTCAAAGTGCTTATTCCTTGCAACATCAAAATTGTTCGAAGGTTGAGGGAGACTGGAAGACTCTTTGGAAATGGCCTGGCCCTCATCGCATCCAAACCTTCATTTGGTTGGCTGCGCATGGGCGCATCCTTACTAATTTTCGAAGAAGTAGATGGGGTAGTGGAATATCTCCTACTTGCCCGTGTTGTGGGAATGAAGACGAGACTGTCCTTCATGTGCTTCGTGACTGCATTCACGCAACTCAGGTATGGCTTCATATTGTGCCTTCTAATTTTATAACTAATTTCTTTTCCTTTGATTGTAGGGACTGGATTTTCAATAATATTAATAGGAAAGAGGTTGGGACGAACATATATAGATGGCAGACCACCTTCATGACAACATGCTGGTATTTATGGAAGTGGAGAAATAAAACTATCTTTGAAGCTGACTTCAGAAGGCCGAATAATCCAACTGTTTTGATCCAGAGATTCATTAAGGATATTGAAGACTCCACAATGAAGTCTCTCCACATAGGGCCTAAATTGAAGGACACTATCTACATAGGATGGAAGCGACCGGGCGAAGGATGGGTCAAACTCAACAGCGATGGTGCATGCAAGAATAAGGGAGAGGTTGCCGGTTGCGGTGGTCTTTTTCGAGATTCAGATGGTAGATGGATTAAAGGCTACACCAAGAAGATTGGAACTTGTGATGCATTACAAGCTGAGATGTGGGGTTTGTATTTGGGTTTGGACATGGCTTGGAGGGAACAATTTTCTCATCTTATAGTGGAAAGTGACTCAAAGATTTTGATTGACATGATCTCTGACGATTTCAAGTTTAATGGGAATATCCCAATTTTAGTTCAACGTATCATGAAGCTGCTAAATATGAATTGGCATGTGCGAATCAACCATAACTGGCGCGAAGGAAATCGGAGTGCTGATTGGCTTGCTAACTCTAGCACTATGGTGGATCATTCGAATTTGATCATTTTGGAGTGTGCTCCGAGTGAGCTGCAACAAATTCTCTTTGATGATTTTTCTGGAGCTTGCATGCCTAGAAATATGAAGTTAATAATGTAGTTTCTTTCTTTCTTGGGCTTTGCCCTCTATTGTACCAAAAAAAAAAAAGATATCGCCTATTATCTCTCTAAGTCCTATCTTGGATTTTTCTTTTAAGCTTTTCACTCGTGGCTTGGGTCAAGTACCCTTTATACTAAATCCCAAAATATGAGTGTAGTACTATTCGTACTTATTTACCCATTCAATATATGGGTGTGGTACATGGGCGAGGGACTTGATAGAATCTTCACCCTAGAACTCACCATATTTTTTATGTTAAAAAAAAAACTTAGCAGTTCAGAATGAACAGGGTGAGCGGAAGTTGTATTTAAACGAGAGAGTTAACACATTTGTCTCAAGAGAAATCGGTTTGGGAAGAGGAGTTGAAGAGTAGAAATCGGTTTTATGTATTATTATAAGTTTGTCAAGGTAGTTTATGATAAAATAGCTTATAAAAATACAATTTTCACTAGTGTGAACTTATAAAATAGCATAAAACCTAATTTATATTGCATAAGTTGTTTGCATAAGCTAAAAAATAAGCTAATCCAAGCGAGACCATACATATATATATATATGATGATGATGATTCAATATAATGGAGGAGTGGTGATTAAAATTTTCCGGTCGCTTGGAATCGATTAGTCTTGATAAATTTTTCTGATGTGTTCAAATATTTTTTTTTATAGAGAAAGACGCTTTACTAATTTAAAGTTCGATCGCGAGGTAAGTAAATTCAGGTCATGAATTATTTTAATCATGAATCGAACTCAAATTCTCCCAAATAATTCATTCTAGGAAAACTTATTAACCAGTTGAACTAAATGTCTTAGTTAATACTCCCTCCGTCCCAAATTATAAGGGAAAAAAAATCACACTTATTAAGAAAAAGTAAAACATGAGAATTTGAAATATATTTTTATGGGTTTTCCTTGGAATAAGTTGTATAGTAAGATGCAAAAACAATTTTTATTGGTTGTTGTTTATTGAGAAAATGAGAGAGAGAAAATTAAATGCAATTTGCATTTAATTATATGAGTAGGGGTGATCGCGGTGCGGTTTGGTTCGGTTTTGAGCATAAAAGTTATCCTAACCGCGAGATAAAAATGCATGCGGTTCGGTTTGGTTCGGTTGATTTTTAAAAAGTCATCCAAACCAAACCAAACCAAACCAATGCGGTTTGGATCGGTTCGGTTGGTGCGGTTTAAAACATAACGATTGTACCGAACAATTTTAAGCATAAAAATAAAATAAAAAAGTGAAGTTCCAAAATAACATTGTAGTACCAAAAAAATTATTTATCCAAAATAACATTATAGTAACTTACAATTTTAAATATATAAAAAAATTGAATTTTCAAAATAACATCACGGTACCGATAAAATTTGTTTATTTAAAATAACATTACAACACCAAAATAAAATTTCAGTACAAAAAATAAAAACAACTTGAAGTTCGATTAAATTGGTCGACTGACTTGGTAATTGGGCATGTATATTGGAATATAAATATATTTTCTTTTACGATATTGGAATATAAATATATAATAGTAACTTAATGCGGTTTTTGCGGTTATCCGCGGTTTTTGCGGTTTTTGCGGTTTTGCGGTTTTGCGGTTTGCGGTTCAGTAAGAAAGTCATCCAAATACATCCAAACCAAATGCGGTTTTTGCGGTTTTCGGTTTGGTTTGGTTCGATTTGCGGTTTTACTTTTGGATTGGTTCGGATACGATCACCCCTATATATGAGAATAAGGAAAAAATATTCTTGAAAATAGTTTTTTCCCCTTATAATTGGGACAAGAAAATGAAGTTTTTTTCCTTATAATTTAGGACGGAGAGAGTATGTCCAAATATTGATTATGTGACACATGATACAGAAAAAGACAATTGTCATTTAATAATTAATTTACATGCATGTTTGGGATGCGGCCGCCAACTCTTTGAATCATAGGACCCGGATTATGTGCAATCATTGATTGCTTGCGGCCACACATTTCTGATATTTTGATCTCGATTAGACGATTCACGTTAAATGTATATTTTTATTTTATAAAAAGTACAGTTTTGATCTTTAAATTTTAAACCGTCTAATCTATATCGAATGGTCAGAAATGCGTGGCTGCATGCCGGCAGATAGTCACTTAATCCTCTATTATAATCCCTTATTATTATTATTATTATTATTATTATTATTATTATTATTATTTTTATAATGTTCTATCATATATACGTAGTCTATTATTTTTTTGATCAAATCATACGTAGTCTATTGTAACACGTTCGATTTGCCAATGAATAATTAATTTCACCATGCATTTCTAAACTAAACTAAATAACTTATTTTGACGTGAAAAAGCTTATACATAGCCTCAACTTAAAAACTATTATAAGAGTCAACGTGAAATTTTGAATAAGTAATCATGTTCTTTTAAAATGATTTAGTATTCACCACACTATGAATTTATACAAAACTTCTCATAAATGACAAATAATTTTTTAATTATAAACTTAATTTCACGAAATTTAGTTAATTCTAAAAATGACATTGAGTATGTGGACTGGACATAATCTACGTATGAAATCAATTGTGTTTTGGAACACTGTTTAAAGTTTGAAATTTCTTCGTCAATTTGACGGAGCAAATTGTTATATTTATGAGACTGACCTTAGTCGCAATATCAAAATAGTCAATTATACAATTATTGTTTTTTAGGTGATTTCTTATTAAATTACTTCGTCCGTCTCAAAATTTTAGTTCTTTTAGAATTTTACACATAATTATAATTATACTTTAATGGATATATTTGGCCGATATCCGCACATATAAGGTGGAACAGACGCGTATTGGATCATTAATGAGTCAACGCATATTTAACACGTGTTTAAATCACACGTAAGTATTAATTAAAAAAAATAATAATAAATAACTTTTAATTTTTGTGACAAAAAAATAACACATCACCAAGCCCGTCCTGTCCCGAGCCGGACGAACGACGACGCACGCGTGTGATCATTAATGAGTCAGCGCACATTTAACATGTGTTTAAATCACACGTAAGTATTAATTAAAAAATAAATAATTATTTTTTAATTTTTGTGACAAAAAATAACTATCACCGAGCCCATCCCGATTAGAGCCAGATGGATGGCGGCGCACGCGTTTGATGGTTAAGAGTAGTTTGTGTGATGTTCAAGAGTAGTTTACAAAACGGAGTACCCCTTGGGGGTTCGAAGTGGTCACATAAGGATATATATAAACACTAATAAGGAGTGTAATCTTATTAATGTGGAATTTCTCCCACTTTTTTTAATTCACACTTCAATATTTCCTAAGTCCCAAGTC
Organism: Trifolium pratense; assembly: GCF_020283565.1. Classification (NCBI taxonomy): domain Eukaryota; kingdom Viridiplantae; phylum Streptophyta; class Magnoliopsida; order Fabales; family Fabaceae; genus Trifolium; species Trifolium pratense. The sequence goes on from NC_060060.1 coordinate 53,896,497, forward strand.
TTATGTTTATCCTTCCACCACATTCCAATCAAATTTATTCAACTTCCACATATTAAGGGCCTGTTTGGCAAGATCCAAAAACTGACTTATAGATTATGTCTTACAACTTACAAGCTAAAAGACATGTTTGTTAACAATCTTTTCATCATGAGCTTACATCTTATTTTACTGACTTATATGCTAAAATGTGAGGCTTATAGTAGATGACTTTGCAGAAGAATATATATCTCGATGTGGAAAGCGATTATAAGATTCTTATAGATATGATCTCCAATAATTACAAGTTTAATGGGAATATCTCAATTTTGGTTCACCACATTCGTAATTTGCTTAGTTTGAGATGACATTGTCCAAATTAATCATACTTTGCTCTAGGGCAATAGGTGTGTTAACTGACTTGCAGGCTTTAGCATTTTCCTAATTAGGTGATTTAAAGGTTATGGTTTTGGAGAATCCTCCCAGTGAGCTTCCAAAACTTCTTTTTGTGATATTTCCGAAACTTGCATGCCTATAAATATCCATTTTTAATTTCTTAATTTTTTCTCTCTGGGCTTTTTCCCTTTATTGTAAAAATAAATAATAATCCTAGACCTCAATTTTAAGCAAATTAACTAATTAATTATACATGTAGATGTTCTTGGAGTTGTTTGGTTTCAAGTGTATTATGCTCTTTATGGTAGAATATGATAGTCATTTTGATATATGATCGTCAGTGTAGACAATAAACGTTGATGTATCATTTTCAATTAAGGTAGAGATTGTTAGAGTTAATTGGTATAAAACATCTTTGAACGGGTTATACATTGCACATTATTATGAGGCAAAAACAATTAATCGTTGACTCAAATCCTTTGTTACAAGATGTATCCGTCGAAACATTTTATATTTGTATCATCGACTTTCTTCTTTTGTTTATACTCTTGTCTTACAATGTTTTATGTGTTGTGGTAAGAGTGAAGTGAGTTATATCTCACGCTGTTTAGAAAAGTGGTGGCTGAACATTTTATCCCTTAAAGTAAAAATACTATTACCAGGTTTGTTTGCCGGTCGCTTTCAAATTCAATTACAGATTTCGTTAGAGATTAGCATTTAAAAAACAAATTAAGAAAAGATGTATTACATTGAACGCAGTCATAACACAATAATCTCGTTCTGATATTCAATAATAATTATTATTACATTTTCCATATCCTGCCAAAAATTAATTTAATTTATAAAAGCAGCAATTATAGAAAATATAAAAACAGGAACCTTCTGAGTCATAGTCCATTGTATTATTGTTGTATTTCAACACATTATTTCTTTGACCAAACATGTATTATAAATAAACATAACACACGAGCACATTCATATCCAATCAAAAAAAGTTAGAATTAAACAATGAATCAAATGAATTGGTGTGAATTAGAAGCATCAAGAGTAAGGTGCAAAGAGCATCCAAATGATAAACAATTACCAGGTGTTTGTTCTTCTTGTTTAAGAGATAAACTTTCACAGCTATATACTAAGAACCCTATTGAATCTCTTTACTATTGTTCTCCTTCTTCACCTGCTACTCCTCAAGCTATTGATGATGGTTCAACAAATCATGGATCTTCGCGTAGTAGACGCTTTCGTCGGAATGCTTCACATGCGACCGGTTCGGCTTCTTGCATGATAAGTTTTAATCATGCTTTGAATTTGAAGAAGAGTAAGTCGCTTGCTGTTGTTTCGAGGAATCGAGTTAGAGATAGGGATGTTGTTGGTGGTGGTAGGGGAAGAAAGAAAGATGGCTTTTGGTCCAAGGTACTAAAACTAAGGAGAAAGGATACAGAGGAAACTGTGGTGAATTCAAGGACATGAAGGTGGATATGATGTATATGGTTACATATGCAGATGTATCATATTTTGTTTGATGATTCATTGTGGATCGTATTAGAAATTCCAGTTTTTTTTGTTTAGGTTATTGAATTGTATACTATGTTATTGTTTTTATTTTATCCATCAACATAAATGGCAAAATCTTAAGCCACTAGGTTAGGTTCGATACTCAGCTTCGTTGTAAAAAAATAAAATAAATGGCAAACTTTTGCATTCTTTGAATCATCCATGTGTGTTATTTTGCTATAATTTTAAGCAGACACAATTGATTGAGTATAAGTGATTAATATTTTTTTTAAGAGTGAATCATATGGGAGAATCCAAATTCAATCCATAGGGAAAATAACTTATTCTAGGTGACCAGTGACCGGCGACTTAGCGGCGGGGTATGAGGTGGTCGGTGACACGACGACTGCTGGTGAGGCGGTCCGCAACAAAAAAATGACGGCAGCTGACACGGCGATCGACAACGATGGAAAACACCCAGCAAGTTAATGATAAAAATGTGAAAAGGGATTGTGATATTGTTTGTACAAGTTTGGTCAATGGTTGTAAAAGGGGTTTATGGATGGCTGTAAAAGTTTTATATTGATTGAATAAATGAATTGGTTTTGTTTTCAAATTACTATGTATACCAGAAAAAATAAGAAACAAGAACAATAGTATTTGATATTGTATCACTAAATCAAAGCATGTTGATATTGCTATTGCAGCGCTGACAACCTTGTTTTGGATTTTTTTATTGCAGATTTTGTTGTGGAAGAGGAAGAGAAAGAATAACTTTATTGTAAGTATAACATGTATTTTTGCATTTTAGTTTATCATCCATTGGGTTGATTTAATGGCCAAGATTTAGAGGAGAGAGATGGAGACAATTGAGGAAGGAGAGAAATCGAAGGGAAAAACACTCTCCAACCACCAACTGAGTTCGGATTTACAAGACAAACAAATATTAATTTTTTGTCATCTGAAACTATACTTCTGACTTCCTAACAATTTATGTCGTCCGAAAATATACTCTAAATATATTAGAGGTTTTTTAATAGCTGAGTCACAGGCAGCTCCTCGGAAAGCGATACGAGCCACATGCAGGGAAACTTGCACGTGTGGAGGGCACGATGAAAAGTAATGTCTGAAATGAAACTATGAATACAAGCCCGGCAAAACATCAGTTATGCTGTCTACTGGTACAATTTTTAAGTATTGTTTCTAAATTCTAAGGATCAGCTAGTTTGTGTTACATTGATTTGTAATGTATTGAGTTTCTATATTGTAGCCTATTTTTTCATCTTTAGGCTGCAATGGGGAATTCAGTATTGTTTTTCTAAGCAGAGCATTAAAAATTTCCCATATCTGTACATGATAATATGGACCTGCATTGTCAATCCAAAATAACACTTTACACCTGTAAGTTCTTGCCAAATGATGAATATGACCTAGAAGGAATACAAGTATCGGTTTACATCTCAGTCCTCGTCATTGTAAATAACTTGGTCCAAAGATGGCTGTTTGAGTCTTTGAAATATCTCATCGAGGGACTCAGATGAGGACACACGAGAGACTGTATTTTCCTCTGTTTGCCGTATAGGTAAAAACTTTTTGGCCCCTATGTTGGACTTGAAACTTTGAAAGCCCGTCTTCATTGTTTGCCATGTCGAAGCCAAACCTGAAGATGGTGCTCCAGCTGAATTTCTAGAATTAGTATTGCCTTCATCAAGCACAGAATAAGATGCTACCTTTTTCTCTTCTGTCTTCAATTTAGATAATGGCCCACCCTGCGCTCTAATTTCAGCATACTTGTTGCTTATGGCTTCTCTGCTCGAGCCATATCTTCGTGTCTCTTCATCCAATGTTTTGGATATACCTCCATTCACTTCTTCGGTAATTAAATCGGAAGTTGTCTTCAATTCAACACTGTTCCTCCCCTGAAGAAACACAGGGTATAAGATGAGTAATACTATAATACCAAAAGAAAGTAGTAGTTCCAAATGTCATACATTGCAGCCAAAGAACGCATTAGGTTAAATTGGATATGATACATAACAGAAAACAATTGAGACAGCATTGCTTCCACTTTTTGAGGTATGTCTACATACCCTATGATTATTGCCCGACTCGATATCTAATCCATTGAAATTCCTTGCAAGTGGAACAACTTGCTCTTCCCCGATTTTGCGCCCTTGTTCAAGCCAAGACCGCTCTACAAATAAAACAGAACCAATCAGTCAGCATTCATCAAATCATATATGATTTATCATTTACCAGATTGAACTAAAGTTTTAACAAACAATGGAAATTTTCTTTTGATACCTTTTTGTAAAATAATTATGCCGGATGGATCCAAACCATCCATATCCTCAGCTTCGGTTTTAAAAATATATCTCTTCCAGCTCCCCAGAAAATCAAATACTTTGTCAAAGAAGTTGCTTGCTACCAAAAGTGTGTATGTAACCATAATAAGTGGATAAATTTTGTTAAACTTATCCCCAAATAAAGGGACGGCATTGTCAATATTCCCCATTCGCTGCAATCATAGATAAATTGTGCAGTAAGTTAAATAAAAGAAGGAAAGGTGCAAAAATGTTCTTGGGAAAAAGATCAGATAATTTAGCAGTTGCTAGCTAAGTCAAGCACAAATGAGAGAAGTTATAATGAAACAAATATAGAAAAGACGTGTAAAATAAAAACAAATTCAACAAAACTAAGAAAAATAGGTTATCTTATGTAGGACAAAAATAGAAACAGTAAGAATGAAATAAACTTTCGTCTATAAATTTAATGAAATAATTGAGTGCGTTATGGGAGTGTTTGCCCAGCTTATTTTGGACTTGTCTACTCCTTAAGATAAGAAATTGTGCCAAACAATGTTTGAAGAAAGCCATTAATAAAAAGTGCAGCTTATTTCACACCAACGAAAACACATGGAGCTTCTTAAAAAGCTGTTCAATGGGACTTTTCTGGAGCTTTTGCGGAGCTTCTTGAGGTGTGGCTACTATTCGAATCCCACATGCATATGAAATGTTACATTTTAATGATATTTTACTTCGCATGCATGTTAGCGCTATGTCTTTGGTTGTGTCACATGGCCTCACTTCACATGTCCCTGATAAAATTCTTTCGCAATTGTTCCAATAGTTTACAATTTAAAATAATAAAAACTTTGTACATAATGAATTGTGGAAACAAAGCATCAGGTGTCAGTAGAATTAGTACAATGACATATTATGAACAATACTAAACTTTAATCTCCTCTTGATGGTTTGGATAATTAAAAAGTATTTTGATGTTTATGCCAAAGAGATAACCATGAAAAAGAAATAACATAACAGACAGTAATACATGGTATCACATCCGTGTACAGTTTTGTTAGATTAGACAAGAAAAATAATACTTTAAAGGGAATTGACAGGTCAAAGAATTCATGAGACTACCTTTTCAAATATAGTTTCTTTATCAGGACCAAGGCGAATGAGGTTGAGGAAGTTGTATGATACAGGGGGGGCATAACGGGCAACCATCCTGGAAAAAAAATAGGATTTAAATATAACTGGTATTCATTTGAGTATTTGAAAACATAGGCAACTCAACAAACAAATACGAGCAGTGGCAACATAAAAATAAAAAACTTACGAGCATATCATAAGCAAGTTAACTGAGCTGGTCTGTCTGGGCGTCAGTGAGTAAAACATCAACATTCCGATTTTGAACAAAGAATAGTATGTGCAGATGCACATGTACATGAGTGGAACAAAAGCAAATGCCTGCACAAGAAATTAAAGGTTAGTGATTTCATACAATCTCACAATCACAAAGATCAGAGTGTGAACAAAAAATATATCACGGTACATGATTCACATCATTAAAAATAGATCGTTATATTTTCCAGTTAAGGGATACTGAGCTCTAAATTGGAATGAATGCATCTGTGATGCTAAAATAGTTGAGCAGAAGTGCAGAACATTGACATGAGATTCAAAAGAAGTTTGTCTTCATTTCAAATAAGAAGTAGCAATGTAGAATCAAAAGCATTTTATTGAAGCAAAGACACATTATGTGAGATTCCATTAGCAATTTGTTTGCATAAGATGTATGTCCCTAAGCCAAAAGAACAGAAATTTTATTTCATACGAGAGACAGACACACCCATCCCAAAGAACAGAAATTTTATTTCATAAGAGAGACAGACACACCCATATTAGAAGAAAATCGCATATGATGTTGACCAATACATGACAAAGGCCATCTAAATCAAAAAGAAGTTTATATGAGATGGGATAGATGTCAATTTTGTTTAAAATGTTATCTGATTTCCAAAGTTTTTTTAAAATGTTATCCTGATATTATGTAACATCTTAGTTTATCTCCTAGGATTATTTATTATGATTTTCTTCCTAATTTTCCAATTTATTTAGAATTAGGAGGGGACATGTAACCCTATAAATAGGGGTTAATGTTTAGTCTTTTGTATCAAGTTATTATCAACAATATTCAAAGTTATTATTATTTCTCTCCTCTTCTTATCTAACTCCAATAACTTTAACAATTTCACAACAAAATCTTCACCGAAAACTCTTTGAAAAGGTGAAAAATATTTTACATGTATATACAGCATTTCAATGTCCAACATAGGAAGAACAAAAAACTCCAAGAGTCTACCTGCACAAGCATGTCATGTGTCCCGACATATTTTATAAGAATGTAGAAGCACATTTTATATACATACAGGCACACATACATATAGCAAATGTTCATCATATGAAATAAAACTCTCAACAGAATTGGTCTACCTGCACAAGCAGCTCCTGTGTTCGAACGGATTTTATAAGAATGGAGAACAGTGATAGATCAATGCTAGGCAGCAGAGTAGCCTCTGCTAAAAGAATTGCAACAGACATGATGCCAAGTAAAATAGCAAAGCCCTTTTCAACTTGCTTCCTTAAAATGCATTTCCAAAAAAATTCTGCAAAGAAACACAATTAGTTCAGAACCAAAATTTCAATGCCTCCAACCAAAATATTCTCTATTCAAAAAAGAAAGAATGAGGATTTATCCTTGCATGATCAAATAATGCAAAATAACATGTACCAAAAAACCTAATTCGAGAAAGGCTAGCTAAAAGTGAGATAAAACTCAAGAAGCTTTTATGCCAAAAACAACATATGTATGAGCAAATATAATGACTTCTCACTAGGTTTGTCACTACTGTATTCAAATTTCTCTTATTTCAAAACCTAAGGAGGTCAATTTATACATAGTAAATGTCTGAGCAAGTCGAATATAGAGCATTATATTTTGTTAATATATTATTATTATACAGAAAAGGTAATGTTCACGAGGCATCATAAAAGAAAGAGCATTGCAAATAATAATAAATAAAAAAAAGAAAAGAAAAAAGTCCAAGCTATTCCAGATACAGTGGAGAAACATTCTCGTAGTTACCCAAAGTATCAAATAAGGACCCCAACTTGCCAGTCCGATCAGGTCTGATGCTTGAATTATATTCCCTGAAATTATAGCATGAAAATTTGGGTAAGGTGAGGGTTCTAGGACTGCAATATACTATAGGATATTAAAATATCGTCCCAAACCAACAAAGCAGAAAACAAAATTCGGAGCAAACCATCCAGTTGAATTGCGGCGTTCATAATTCTTTATTGTATCTTCCAACTCAAGGGCTTCCTGCACATAAGTTATATACTCACTGCAAAAGCAACAATATCAAATAAATTTTGACTATCGCTGAAGGAAATCTAAGGTGCCTTTGTTGTAAAGATTTGGCAGAAGTAATCTGTGAATCAATGGAAAACTAGACAAGAAGTATATGAATCATTCTGAAAGAGACAAGAAGTAATCTACTTCACCACTATAAAGAAAGCTAGATTTTACAAGGTATCTTTCAATTAATAGATGCTAGGAAGCAAAGATGGAACTCTTCATGATCCAAGTAAAACCAAAAGAATGAAATTAATGAGCATAATTATTAATTAGACCAATTGTAAGATTCAGTAGTACACAAAATTAAAAAGAAAAAGACATCAAAAAAGTATAAGTGTGTGTCAAGTGAAGAAACATATCAGAAATTGGATTTTCACTAATATAATGAATAAGATGTAGGCATTATCAGTGACATGCAGAACAAAAACAAATAACTAAAAGATCTATTAAATATTTTCCTCATTGTAAAAACACAACAATTGAATTTACCATAAATGCTGTACAGGATTCAAGAACACATGACACCACTAGAGACCAAATTGATCACATCATCACATGCTTACCTTTTGTATCTATAATACTCCTCGCGAGCATTCCGAAGATGACGCCTTAGTTTTGCCATTGACTTCTCATCTGTATCGTAATCCATATCATTTTCCCCTAATTGTCCACCTTGCGGTTTGAAGGACGGATCTTCTCTAAACTGAAAAATTGAAAGTTATGTCTAAACGGAGATAGCAATACAGATTTTGTACCAAAATCCTTAATCAAATAAGGTCTCAAGTGCTCAATACCATTTGAGCAAGCATATCGTCAATGACATTCATATAAGGTCTCAAAGGATCCCGCTTGGACATCTGCTTGGAAGTTGCTTGGGCAACCTATACAAATATACAATCATTAAGTTCCAAGAAACGTGTCTGTTTTGGGGGCAGGTTGCAAGATTACTTTGAAAATAGAGCAACTCAAAAGCAAGCAATTCTTATTTTGCATCATAACCATGCCATGATGCATATTTTCTGCTCAGTATGAGTTTCAAAATTAATATTTCCAATGTATATGGAATTTGAAAGGAAGCCAACTGGTTTAAGACAGCTAGAGAAGGCGGTTCTTTTTAATAACACTACGACACGAATCATAAACAAGAAAATGTGGTTCTATATTCTTCAAATCGAAAGAATAACAAATTTTCCACACTGTATATGTGCACTAGGAAAGCAGCCACAACCAAGCCTTGTCTATTTAGACTGTAGATGGCTTGGTTGCATAGACTAAATAACTAAGTTGGCCTCTATTAAAAACCAAAACATTCTATAGATCAATTCACAATAATGTCTTCTCCACAGTAAAATTGCAAAATATATTTTACACGCAACTTGAATGAAACACTTACAACAATAGCATTTGAAAGATCTTGGTGGGCATCATCAAGTTTGACAGCCATTTGGGCAATTTTGTGGGAAAGAACTTTCTGGCGGGTGGTCCAATCAGCATTTCTCCAAATGCTTTTAGGAATTTCACTTAAACCAAAGCCAAGAAGAAATGCACCAGTAACAAGTCCAAAAGTATTTGAGCAAGTCATGGCAAATCCCATAAGACTCCCACCCCTGCTTACAGAAGTATCAAACAACTATAAATCATTCCTAAAAAAGAATGGCTTCATTTTAAAACTGAAAAGTAAACAGACAAATACAAGTGAAAAAAGTCCTATTTCATGCTAACTTGTCAACCATGACAAAAAATAGACAAATAGTTGGGAAGTGAGCAGATATTTATGAGTTTATGACTTGACAAATAATACATGCCACTGATTATCGAGAGCCATGACTTACATATACAATTAAGATCTGTAACTTTTGTATTCCATGAGCCTAGTTCACACTTGATCGAAACACATGCTTACGATTATGATTGGATTGATGCAAGGAAAAAGAATGGAATGAAATCATGATAGGTTCCATTGTTTGGATTTTTTGAAAAAGGATTGAATATAATGGAACACGATGAACTTTTTCAAAAATAAATGGAACACGATGAAGTGCACTTCATCCCGTTCCAACCAATACCTCAATTTGTCTTCCCCTACAACTTGAGGGTATTGGGTTGAAACATTTTTCTCCATTCCATCATAAAAATATCCAAATAGTCCATTTCACTTTATTCTGTTTTACCTTGATACGCATCATTTTATTCTCTATTAGATATCCAAACACACAGTCTAGAAGTTCCTGGTACTGAGGTTCAACACTACTGGAACACCCGACCACTTCCCCCTCCCTTCTCAGGTCTCCTAATGTAGACCCAAAGGAAGTTGGGCACCACTCTAATGGCTTTCCCTAGCCCCTGCATAGTTTAGTACCCATAAAAACAACTATACTTTATTTCAAATGACCTCGCAACTTTTTCATAATGCATTTATCTATATTATTGTTTACTCAAGATCTTATTATATTGAGATTTTTTTTAACACCCTCATAGAAACTGTGTTAGCCTCACAGAGTAAATGCACAGATGTCAAAAGACTAAACAAATTAGATTGAAATCTGAACTTGCAAATGCAGAGCTTTATCGGACAGATAACTATTTTACAGAACTCTCTTAAATAATCTCATTATTCACAGACACATGCACAGGCTCAAGTTAAATTTCAATACATCAGGAGAGAGAGAGGGGGGGGGGGGGGGGGGGGGGGGGGGGAAGAGTCCAAGAAGCAATGATTTGGAGCTAACATGATGCTAAAATCAACAATTAACAAAATCTAAGAATTTGGGTTGGGCCTAACTCAACCCTTACAAAACCGGCTTTCAAGGCGAGGATTATCCCCACTTATAAAGTTATGTTCAAGCCATATGTCATCCAACGTGGAACTCTTAACATAAAACAATTAAGGCTAAGAGGATGAGAACTAACCAGGTCCTGTGCATCATAATGAGAAGAATAATTCCGAAAAGACCAATGGATCCCACAATTAGATAAAAGACCAAGTTAACATGTACACTAGTCTTCAATCTTTCTGATACAGTGAAATCCCCAGCATCTTCAAAACCCTGAATAAGGGGCACGACAGCCCTGCTTAGGATAAATAATTTAAATATGAGGAAATTGCATCTCTGATCTGTAAAAACTAATTAAATATTTCCTTGCAATATCATGATTAAAATGTAGACAAGCATATTAAACAATTTAGAAATACACTGCATACACAAAATAAACAAAATTTTATGTAATTGTTATTCATTACTACTTCCGGTGTAAGTGTAACCCAAAATCTGTTTTGTAGTAGAAAAATGTTAACATACATTCACACCTGAGTGTGTTTGATTTGTTAAAGGGTAAGTACTGGACAGAACAGTACAAGACAGAACAGCACAACACATGACAGAACAGCACAAAACAAACTTTTGAGATATTGAACATTTTTTTGTCTTATACGATATTTTGTTAATAAAATGGTATTTTGGCATTTTAGACAACTTGTACTGCGGACAAAAAGTTGTGCTGTGGTTTAGTGAGGTACAAAAAATTCTGTTTTTGTCCTGTCCATTGCTTCCCAGTTTGTCCAGTTCCTGAAACAGTTTTACAATCAAACACAGTACAACTACAGTTGTCCTGTCCAGTCCCTTATTTTTTAGCGAATCAAACGGACCCCTTATGTATAAGGAAGTTCAATACTAGAGATACCAAAGGAACACAACACAGCATAAATATATTCAAATTTGTTGATGATTTACATTAAATTGTTACTTCGGCTTGATGACATTACAAAATTAGATTAGATACATAACAAGGTGTGCAGTCCACAGACTAATAACAAGGATCCTGGAGGAATGTTTGAGTTTAGGTCATTGAGGGAGCAAAGCAATTATCCCATGATAAACCAAACTAGCTGAAAGACTTTGGAGTAGGCAGAATAAAAGGATGTGAAAGTGATGCAAACATATAATCACAAACTTTAAATTGGCGTACCAAGTAAGCAAAAATGTACTCCAATATGACCAGCTCCAAAAGAAAGAAATACCTCCATTCTCATTGTGAGAAGCTATCGTCTGAAAGTTTCATAGAAACACAATTAATAAATGAAATAATGCACACACATTTATTCAATCAACCACAACTTTTTTCACCTTAAAACAATATAAAGTTCCAAAAATCTACCGCTCGAAGGAAGAATAAAAAACTCATTATTAGCCAAATAACAGTCAAATTGAACCGAATAGGAACGAAATGCAGCAGAAAAAAACTGATTTAACTGACACAAGCTTAAAAACAAAATAAAAAGGCATGAAGATGTCTGGTCAATACATATAAGGAGGCAGCACAATTTTTGTCCAAATTTTGGAGTTTTGACACTAACCTAAAGTACATCATTCCAATGTTATAAATAAATAATGATTAAATTTTTCTCCTAGTTTCTAGCTCAAAAACCAACTATTCACAACTTCACCATGTACAATACAAGCCCCTTTTGAAAGTTTAGGTTTCCTCTAAGACAAATAACATTATTAAGGAAGTGTTAACTATAATCCACGCACTCACTCTTGACCACCACAGGCATGTGCGCTGCCGCCGGCTCAGTTCGGTTGGGTCTAAGCTTTGGCTGAGTGGTGTATTATTTTGTTCCATTGTTTGTCCCCCGTGAACATAGCTCAGTTGGTAGGTACATTGCAATATGTAGGGGTTGACATTCAAACCCGGGATTCCCCACTTATTCACCTTAAAGGCTGAAATCCTGACCACTAGGCTACTTGACAAAAACAACAACAACTATAATCCATCCTCTTTGCCACTCACCTCTATACACTGTTACCTCTTACCAGCATCTTTACCCAAGGCCATACAAATCTCTCATATAACCCATGCATTCATTGCTCAGTTGTAAAGCAAACCAAGTAAGGGAAGAACTAACCATACCTACAAAAAATGTTTTCAATTTTGTTTCTAATTTTCTATACTAATCAAACCATCCAATTCAACATTGTTTTTCTAGCCATAACCTTCAAGAGGAAAAACATGCAAAAAATTCCTAAAATTCCATTACAACAGATTATATAGCAGAACAATTGAAGCTCAAAATTTCTAATAAAAACGAAATCAACTAATGTGAAATGATAAAAAACAGAACTGAAAAACAAGGCATCGGAAAAGAAACGTTACCGCCCAAATATCAGCAGGGACAAGAATGATGATCGAAAGAGAACAGAACCAAGTATATCCAACGGTGAAAAGCACGTATCGAGGAACATCTGGACCAGCGAAATACCTCAACGTGAAAAGCACCATTCCCGTTGTTAGAGGAAGCGAGATCAGGTAAAACACCCACATCTCTACCTCTCTATTACACAAACACAAACGCACTTTACCAAATCAGTAACACTGATCGGAGAGATAGATTATAGATCGAATAATCGATTGTGAAATTGGAATCGCAGATACGAGGTGGCGATTGTAGCAGCGCCACCTCTGGTGCGACACACGTTGCTTGAAGCAGGAGCTAGCGTCTTTGTTTTGGGGTCAAAATTGGCGGTTAAGGTGAAAATGGTGTGTGTAGGGTTTAGTTGAGTTAAGATTGTTTGGCAACGCGTTTGGAAAAAAGAACTTCTTCTTCGCTTATGCTACAAGTGTTGTTCTCCTCTGTGTTAAGTTTTGTCTTTGTTAAAACGCTTATAAATCGTAAAGGTAAATTGAACGGAAAAGTTCTTATTTTCTCGTCGGCGTTCAAGTTTTTCTTTTTCTTTTTGATTAATTGAACCAAATTCGGTAAAATTATACTGCAGGTGTTTTATTTTATTTTTTTTAACATTTTGGTTTTTTATTTTTGTAATACTTGATCCTTTATTTTTTATTTGTAATACTATTATCCTTTATTATTTTTTATTTGTAATATTTATGTCCTTTATTTTTTATAAATAAATAAGATAAGGACCAAAATGTTACAAAAAAAAAAGACTAAAATGTTACAAATAAAAAAGATAAATGACCAAAGTGTTACAAATAAAAGATAAAGGACCAAAATGTTACAAAAAAAATAAAGGACCAAAGTGTTAAAAAAAAAAAGATAAAGGACCCGCAGTGTAATTTTGCCAACCAAATTCTGACCAGGCATGTTAATAAAATTTATATATGTGGGTACCCGCCCAAACCATACCCATTTTGACGGGGAAAATCCGAGTTGGCTGGGTTTGGGTTCGGATTTTCCCCGATTTCAAAAGATGGGGTTGGGGGGAAACGTGTACATTGATTCTCACCCCGAACTCGTCCCCGAACCCACCCCGCTTATACTAAAAATTAGTAGTATTAATTTGTAGTATTTATTTGTAGCTTCTGAACTAAAGCCTTAAAACTCAACACCATTATTGCAATAGTAAAAATGTGAGAGTTTTGAAAGGAGATGAATTGATAAGAGAGTGAAGTTGGTACATTCATTCAAGATGAAGACATGGTTTAACTTGGAAGCTACAAATAAATACTATTGCAATAATGGTGTTGAGTTTTAAGGCTTTGGTTCAGAAGCTACAAATAAATACTACTATTAGATGACTTAAATCGGGATGACAATTTTACTCATATTCAGTGGGTACCTACAAATTTTGATGGGTTTCAATGAAATATAAAAAGATTTTTAATTTATTTTAAAAAAAAATTATGATTGCTCTATATGAAATAAACTTTCAATCTAACGGTAAATTTTGTAAAATTCGTATTTGTTATAATGTTATTGATGATATGTACATGATATACCACTTGAACCACTCTTTGATGTTAGACAAATCGTGTTTGAACCTTGAATTTGAAATTTGTATGAATGTTGTGATTCAACGAGAAGGAAAAAGTATGGTAAAAAATGGGATTCCTCCACCAGATATTTGGCCAAACAAACCCCGCCCTTTTACTATTTCACCCTCATTGCAGCTACAAAACCAATCATCATAGCCAATCTTCCATTGATCCTTTCAGGTGATGGCTCACTAAAAGCCATCAAATCCGAGAACTTTATTATTCATAAATATATTGATCAGTGTTAGTAATACTTTTGGTCAAGGAGTAGAGGCTGCTGATGGTGGTGTAATTTGGTCAACAGAAAATTTTGGTTGTTCTTTCTTCTATTCTTGTGACAGGAATGACTATTTTAGCTCGTGAACATAAATCATAAACATCCCTCATGAGGATCCAATGTTGTTTTCAAATTACTACAGTTTAGTTGTAAACACTTGGTCAATAGAATCAATTCATTCTCATGCTTACGATATCTACATACTTTATGGTCAAAATTTTAGGTACTATCATAAAGCTTTATGATAGAGCTTTATGACAGTAGATATATGACCCGTATGGATTAACTTATTTTAAGTTTATGTGGTTTTATTTATAAATATAAGTCATTGTATTAGTAATTGAGTAAATTAATAAAAAGTGTTTATCACAATTTAATAAGCTACTTATGCTATTTTAATAAGCCCTATAGATAATATGTTTTATCACTGAGTTTAAGATGGAGCTTATGAAAAGATATCTCACTTTGAATTCGGTCCGCTTAGTTCTACATAATATTAACATATTTTTAAAATTTTATTTTGTTAGAATAGAAATCCGGTACTGATGAAACAAGCTGTGACGCCTAAACATGACAAATCCTTTGTGCAGGATCTACAAAACTCGTGTGAGGTCCTTGTGAGTCAGATGCCTGTTTTAGCAATCAGGGGAGAGACATTGAACATACAAATAACGCAATCTGAGTATGAAAGAGTGGTTGAAGATTGCAAGAGAAACCTTCATGGTGGACTAGTTCTCAATAAAGGCGACAAATTTGTGACGGCCAGAGACTTGAAAGCAAAACTGTCTATGGTTTGGAAAACTAGAAATTTGTGGCATATGGTGTCTCTCGGAAGGGGATTTTATGAATTTCAGTTTACCTCTTATGAGGACATGCGATTAGCATGGTCTATAGGATCCATGAATCTCAAACTGGAGATTTTACGTTTGTCAAAGTGGACCAATGATTTTAATTCGTATACACAAAGACAAAAAACATGCTCAGATTTGGATTCGGCTAATGGAACTACCGCAAGAGTATTGGTGACAACGCACTCTTTTTGAAATTGCCAGCGTTATTGGAACTCCACTCTTGCTGGATGAGTCTACCAAAACTAAGGCTTTTGGCCATTACGCGTGTATTTTGGTGGATATCAATCTCTCTCGCCGAAGGTTTGATGAAATTGTGGTCGAAAGAGAGGGATATGCTTTTAAATTGGGGGTTGTTTATGAATGTCTTCCTACGTTTTGTCCACACTACACGACTATTGGACACGATTTAACCTCATGTAGGTGGATTCATCCGACCAAAGAGACGGCGAAGGCTGAAGTCATGCAGCCCATGGTACCGAAGAAACCGCAACCACAATATGTTGTAAAAAACAAGCATGATACGTCTGGCGACTTGGAAAACTCGGTTGTAGTTGATACTTTGCAGCTCGCGCAAGAACAAGCTAAGCTACAACTTGAACAACATACACCGGTGCCGGAACAATCTGTAGAAGATAATATAGATAATATCATTACCGTGGAGGGAAATGCCGATCGAGTTATTAAGTCCTCTACCTCCTTCACATGGAATTGGAAAACGTTAGAGATGAAATTGCTCATGGTGTAATAACTACAGGAGCATTGTTTATCCTTGAAAAAGTGGAGACCCCCACATGGATAACCAAGGTCATGATACAAACATTGCAGATGATAATATTGTTGTTTAGGAGAACACAAGGGAGGAATATCAGACGCAGGCATACCGAGCTAACAGTGACAACGAGGAGGAATTCACTATCTTGGTTGAACTTGTGCAAGAAGGCGTTCCTGAGACTCAGTTGGAGTTGGAGGTAACTAGTCAGTCCACTGCTAGTAAAAGCACTGAGACCATCCCTGGAACTAGCGTGGACAATGTCTTTCGGGACACACAAGGTCGTGCACTTCCTTTGGTCACACAAATGGATATGCAAGTTATAAGACAAGCTTGGGCAGACACTGCGGAATAAGAGCAAGAGTTTACAACAGTTCTATCTAAGCAACGGAAAAAGAAAAATAATAGAATAGCCAAAAATGCAGATCAACCTTATAATACTCGTTCCAAATGTGTCCCTCCTCGGAAATGAAATGGGAGGGTGTTTGGGAAACTGGTAATTAGAGCTCTCTATGAATTCCCTTTGTTGGGTTGTCTTTTTGTACTACTTTGATTTTGGTTATTTTTGGGGTAAGGTCTAACCCTCCATGTACATATTTTTTTTCTATTTTTATTTATATTATTATGAGATATAGGTATATGATGAGAGTGTTTAGATAGACCAACTTAGTTTGGATTTATACTCAATTCTTGATGTCTATATGCTCTTAGTTTATCTAAAAAAAATAATATTATTATTTGTTGAGAAAATATCTCTATAATTAGGTTTCTTTATTCTTAGCTCTATAATCAAGGGATTTAGTTTAGATTTATGTATATTCACTTGGTTATAAATACCAAAGTAGTATCATACTATTTGAGTATGTAAATAATGTAATAAGGTCATTGATATCAGTATCAATAATATTCATTGTTCCTTATTATTTTCTCCTATTCTTTCACCTAAATTCTACAATTTCAACATGGTATCAAAGCCACGATATCCACCTTGAAACACAATTCCGCTGCAATTTCTCTCGAGAAACTTTAACTCTCGGTTATTCTTCACATTACTTTTTTCTTCTTTGATTTATTGTTTAATTTTGGAGGCTTGCTTCCATATAAACCCTAACCATCATTAGGATGATTACTATTTATTTTGTTCTGTGCTATTTTATAGTATAACATCAAAAAATTATTTGTATAAGTAGTAAATTTAAAATTGAAATAATAGGTATTATCAAAAGAATAGTAACAATAGAAGTTATCTAAATGTGATATAGATTTAAAATATGTGTTTATACATTTAAAAAACTTATTTATACATCACATTTGAAGTTACCTTGATAACTTCTTTGTTAACATTGATTAGCAATATCTTTAATCCATTCTTTAAAATAACTCTGGAAATGACAACATATAATTGACCATGGAAAACAATTGATGTTGAAACATAAGTTTTTTTTTTATATTATAAATCTCATTGGAGGATTCCGAGTTTGATAAATTACTTCATTATCGAATTTGTCATTTATATTAATTTGAAACTTATTGTAGAAAAGATAAACCAACTTTTTTTTTAAACAAAGATAAACCAACTTAACTCATACTCAATCGAAATACTCAATCGAATATGATAAAAATCATGCAGAGCATACTAACCATTAGTAAATTTTATTTTGTCTATTTTTTTTACTAACATTAGTAATAATAATAATAAGGCTTAAATGCAGTTTTGACCCCCCAAGTTTCACAATTGCTTGATTTTAGCCCCCAACATTTCAATTGCTTGATTTTAGCCCTCCAAGTTTCAATTGCTCGATTTTGGCCCCCCAAGTTAACCCCTTTTGCATTTGCTAGCCCCCCATTAACTTTTTTGACTAAAAATTGCTTATATGACATTTTTAAAAAAATTAAAAATATGTTTTAAATAAAAATAATAATAATATTTGCTTTTATAAAAATGTATTAAAAATTTTTTTTTTTAATAAAATGTTTAATAATGACTTTTTATTTAAAAAAAGTTTACAAAGTTTTTAAAAAATAGTTCATATAAAATGTTTTTTTTTTACTTTTTTATATAACAAAATTATTTTATAAACTACATATAATTAATAAAAAATATATTTTATAATTTAGTTTTTGAAAAACAATTTGTAATTTATTTATTTATTTTTAAATACTTATTTAATTTTAAAATGCTACATAACCAATTTTTAATCAAAATATTTGACGGGGGGCTAGCAAATGCAAAAGGGGGTAAACTTGGGGGGCCAAAATCGAGCAATTGAAACTTGGAGGGCTAAAATCAAGCAATTGTGAAACTTAGGGGATTAAAATCAAGCAATCGAAACGTGGGGGGGCAAAATCAAGCAATTGTGAAACTTGGGGGACCAAAACTGCATTTAAGCCTAATAATAATTACAATTAGTACCACACATTAAATGGATGTAAGTGAATGATGTGACTAAATCACTACAAGAATACTTCAATTTACCGACGGATTCAAATAATATTTATTGGCGGTTTTGACCCTTAGTAACTTACTGGCGGTTTAAACCCTCAGTAAGTGAAAAAAAACCCCAAAACATTAAAAAAAATATTTTTTACGGCCCAAGCCGCCAATAATTTTATCCCTCAAAACAAGAAAAAGAAAGTTATATTTTCTGGCGGCCCAAACCGCTGGTATAAAAAAAAAACAAAAAAGTTGATTTTCTGGCGGCCCAAGCTGCCGGTAGAACTTTTCCAATATTAAAAAAAGTAAATAACGCATCTTCATATTTCACTTTCCTCTTCTCCTTTTCATAATACACTCTTCTCAATCTCATGCTTCAATTTCTGCCTCATATGCTCATCACCTTCCACCTTCATCTTTGTTCAAGAATTATTTTACCATGGATCTCTCGCCCTCCACCTCCTTCAATAGATAGATTTCTCCACAGATCTGTTGCTCTCCACAGACAGATCTTTCGCACTGCCTTCAACAGATCGATCTCTCCAACAGATAGATCTCTCGCTCTCCACAGATCTCTCGTTCTCTACAGTCAGATTTTTCACTTCCATCGTCAACAACGCCACCGTTTTGGTCCTTGCTGCACATAAAATTCTTGTTCTGTTCCTACATCTTTACTCCTGTCCTTTCTTTTTGCACAATTTTTTTATATGGATGGATGAAATCTTGTTTAAGGGTTGGAAATTTGGGTAATGGCTTCTATACCAAAAAGAAAGGTTATTTTTTTTTCGGTATAAAAAAGAAAGGTTATTTGTAACAAAAAAAAAATAATAATATGATTTACACAATATGGAAAATTTTCTTCTGTTTCTATCATACTTTGATTTGCACAATTTGGAAATTGCTTTTCCATTCATGCTTATCCTCGAGCCATTGAGGTGTTTGAACAAAAAAAAATATTTTTTTTTTAAAAAAGAAGCATGTCACTGGCGGTTCTGGCCGTGTGTATGTGGATGGCAAAAACTTTGTGGCAGTCTGGACCGCAAATACATCTACCGACGAGCAATTTCTTGGCATATTTTGGCCGCCAGTTGGCTGCCAATAAATAAGCATTTATTGGCGGTTTTGAGTGGTTTCAGAGGGTTTGGGGCCGCCAAAAAATCATGATTTTCTTGTAGTGAATGAAAGGTTTTCATTGGTTAGTGGATTAGGGTTTAGATAGGTAATTGGACAACTATCTAGGATTTATATAAATAGATAGATTAATATATTTATTTGATATTTCTATTTACATATTGTTTATTAACATTGATATAATTTCAGGACCAATTTTACAACATTTATATATAACACATCAATCTGCCTTGGATTTTGTTATTTCAACGACCAATATACACACATCAATCCACCTTGGAGAGAATTGATCCCAATCGGGTAGCATTAACATAATCTTGGGGTAGGTGATCAAGTGCTCCAGGAAATACTAAACCCACTAGTCGAAAAATTCTTAAAACCCACCCCTCTTGATATTGTGGTCCATACCTAGAAACCATAGTGAAGCTCCTTACGAGTTCACAAAAAGCATTCAATGTCATCGGCACTATCTTTGACAAAGAAAAGTAGTTTTTGTTTGGCTCCTCATGCACCTTCTGTAAATGCATAAAAAAATGAAGATTAAATATATTTTTAGTCACTATAAAATCAGAATCTTTTAAGTTATGTTGTTATTAAATTTTATTCATAATTTTAGTCGTCCATAATATTGTAGTTCGTAAAAACTATCCCTATAAGTGAATAAATTTTTTGATGGACAAAACTTGAAAGATCATAATTTTATAGGATTATCTTGGTGTTGCAAAGAGGAAACTTGGAATGGATATTGTTAGAGAGTGCGTGGAAGGGTAAATTATTCTTATCTCAATATGATTACTTTAGGAAGGTGGTGGAGCGGTTTAGGATGCTTGATGCGAAGACCGTTACTACACCTTTGGGTTATCACACAAAGTTGTCGGTAATGCAATGTCCTCAATCTGAAGAGGAAAAAAGGAGAATGGAGGGCATTCCCTATGCCAGCTGTGTGGGAAGCATCTTGCATGACATGGTTTGTTCTAGGTCGAACTTAGCATATGCGGTTAGCATAGTGAGTTAGTTTATGGCAAATCTGTTCCGTGCCCCAAGAAAACGACAACAACGAAACATGAATAACTGAAGCCTGGGTAGCGCCCCATGTAACGACCCAATTTTCATATTATTATTTTTATGTGTTAAAATATTTTATTTAACGTGGCATTTTAATTAAGTTAATAACTTGAGTTATTTATCGAATACTTTAGTTATTAAGCGAGTAGAGTGAGTTAATGTGTTATTGGGCCAAGCCAATTGGGCTTGAGGCCCAATGGGCCTTGTGTGAGGTGTGTGTGGCGCCATATGGCCATGAGGGAAGAGAGAATTCATTATTCTCTTTTGTTCTTGTGTGTTCTTGTGAGAGAAGGGAGAGCTTGGGAGCTAGAGCAAGGGGAGAGCTAGGGATTCGAGATCTTCGTCGTGTTTTCTTCGAATCCAGGTAAGAGAGTAGATTTCATATTCGTGGGTGACTCGAGGAAGGGGAGAATGTCGATTTCTCCTCACCCGAACTTCCTCCACCCCATTTTCGTTTTAGCTTAGAACGGATTTTCTTGATGGAAATCGTTCCTAAGGTTCTTGATATGTTTAACATGCTTGTAACATGATTAATGAACGGAAATAATGGTTAAAACGAGCTTTCTAATGGATTAAACTCAAGAACTTTGTGTTCTTGAGAGTTTTGATGAAAAAGTGTCAATCTTTACTTTTTCGATGTTTATGGCGTAGATCTGAGAAATGAACCGTCCTTTTGTGTTTAGATATGTTTGTTTTGCTTGAATATGAACTTATTTGGGGTTTATAACATGAAAAATGGTTTATGTGAGAATCTTGAGAGTTTAGAGTTTGAAATGAGAAATGTAGAAAATTGTTATCTATGAGGTCTGAACCTTTACGTGCAATTTTGACCTCTTTTCGTTGTGAACTGGTTTTAGTGGTCAACATAAAAGTTGTAGCCCTGTTTGTTAGCTTTCCAACGAGTATATGTGCGTCTCCATTGGACTTTCGTAGCCCAAGTTATGATCGTTGCAATGAGAGGCTGTCCAGTAATTTCCGCCTGAAACGGCAGAGCAGTGAGCAGCCAGCCTTTCAGATGTTTTTCCGCCCCAGGCGTAAACATTTCCGCCTCAGGCGTAAAGTTCCGCCCCAGGCGTAAATATTTCCGCCCCGGGCGTAAATACTGCAGTTTGCGCCAGTTTTTCATTTGTGATCTTCCTTTGCATGTAGTTTTGAATCAGTGTCTTATTCTTACATGATTGTTGATGATTGTTGATGATTGTTGATGCTTGTTGATGCTTGTTGATGCTTATAATGATTGTTAATCATGTATGAAGAATAAATGAAGTATATTAAGGTGTTAATCAACTTAATAAAGAAGGATATTAGAATTATGTTATTCTAATAAAGAAGTATATCGAATTATGTTATTCGATAAAGACGGATATTAAGGTATTGATTATCTTAATAAAGACGGACGTTGGATAGTGTTCCACGTTATTGTTGACGGGCTATATGCCAAAATTGTTGATGAATATATTCATGAGTTTTGAGTGCATGCATCATGAATATTTAGGGATATTGGCTTGTCCAATAAAGAAGGATATCGAACTATATTGTTTGATAAAGAAGGATATCGGAGGTGAAATACTCTGATAAAGACGATGGTACCACATGCATTAGAGGTGTCTAGAGGACATAACATGAATGTGAAGCATTAGATTGCATTAGGGATTATGTGTGCATTTTATTATAAATGATGTTTGACACATACTTGGTAAATGTTGATTGTTAATCCGTATGTGAGTAGCAGAGTCCGTCATGACTATAAAATGAACAACGCAGGGTCCGTCATGACCATAATCTGAACAATGTATTTGTTGATGTTTTGGTATTGTCCGAGACGACGTGAAACTATATGTTTGGTATATAATTGTAGATGATTGATTATGTGATAAATGAAGTAATATGCATGATATATGAATATGCATGAATGATGGTAATGTATATGTATAATGTATGATTATGCATGTTTTTATGAAGAAGTGTTTAAGTACAATTTACTTACACTTGTATTATTTTGAGTATGTTATCTAACTCTCTTTTATGTGTTATGTGCTGGACCGTTGGAGGTCCAGATTTTACAGGATTTTGTGGTATTCGATGTCGAGTCGTCGGTGAAGCTCCGCTCTGATTGTGACACGGGAAAGGGTTTTATATTGTATATAAAGTCTATTGTCTAGGTTGTTTTGTATAATCAATAAATACATTAGTTGATTTAACATTTGTATAAACAAGTATTTTTACTAATTAACTACATTAGTATTATTTTGATTGAAGAATGTAATACTCGAACCACAACTTTTATAATATCGAACATTACTTTCCGTTGCGTATTTTGAAAAAGATTTTACTAAGGTAGAAATATATAAATAATGGGTTTGGGTGTTACAATTGGTATCAGAGCAGGTCGTCTTCGGACTGTGTGGGTTATGTGTCGATCAGAGCAGGTCTGTGCAGTCAGACCAAGTGAGTATTGTGTGTCAGTCGTGTTTGTCTAACAATATTGTTGTGTTTGTTTTGTGAAATCATTCATGTTGTTCATTTAGGAACTATGAGTGATGTGAATTGGATTAAATTATTCGTTCTTTTTGTGAGTAATGGTGTGAGTGCTATACTCCTATGTTTATAATAGTTGTATATGCGTAGAGTTTAACCTTTTTGTAGTTTAAACTTGATTGATTGATGCTTATTTGCCAATTGTTGACGATCCGGCATGATATAAAACTGCATGTGACGATCCGGCATGATATAAAACTGCATGTGGTAATGATTTGAAATAATTTTAAAAACTAATATTATTTCTTGAAGATTTTGATGAAAATATAGAGTTATTTTCTTTTGGGTGAGTGAAAATTAATTTTTCAAAATGGTGAGAAGAGTAGGATATTAATGTGTCCTGATATGTGTTTGTTATATGTTTGTTTATAACATGTGCTAGATGATTACTAGGCATTTGAATTGCTATGCGTTTTATGAGTAAAAACATGAAGATCTCATAATCCTATGTTGTGATTATTGATGCATGATTCTAGTTTTACTTTCAAGTATATAAAGATGTTATATGCTTGATGTTTTGGATTTTGTGGATTAGTGAGTCGAGAAAACGAGAGTTTAGTGAGCGTAAGTTCAAAACCGTAGCAGAGCACCCAGATTTTTGGATGTGCTCGCTAGGCGAAGAATGAACCTCGCTGAGTCTCGCTAAGTCTTGCTATATCCTGTGAATGTTTTTGACTTGTCTCGCCGGGAGCTCGCTAGCTTTTGCTAAGCGAGGGAGCCAGACAAGAAATTTATTTTGTTGATGTCTTGTTCTGAGTTGATTGAATGTGAGTATGAATTATTGCTATGCAATGTTCATTTTTCTTGTGTTGTTTTGATTTCCTAACTCTGAGAAGTGAGGGAAGTATAGGTTACTTGAATGCTTGCATGAATTTGTGTTAGTGTTTAGGTATCGTGGGTTAGGTTTTGTCCCTTGTATGTGACATGCGTGTAAACGATGTCGATACTAGTTTCTTCTTTTGGGAAGAATGTGTTTAGAGACGATAGAACCGTTAGGTGTGAGCACCGGAAGTTCTAGTGGAAGAGTATGAGTGAGTTTGAGATAAGTGGGGGAGAAGGTTATATCCCTCTGAGATGTTTCGAACGTGAGAAGATGAGATGAGTAGAGATGTTCTTGAAGCGGAATATTCAGGAAGTGGTGACGTTGTTCGAAGTGGAATGGATGGGAGCAACAAGTTGTGAGAAACTACTAGAATAGGAGTTGTCGGACCAAAGTTGAAGTACATGTTTGATCGAAAGGAGTCGAATATGAGGAAGAGGGAGTGATTAAGATTCTTGAAGAGGTGATGATTTTGAAGTAAGTTGTCATCCAAGTGGATCGGATGTTGTACCGGATTCTTGAGTAAGAAGCTTTATGTGAGTCGTGCATATGGTAGTAGGATGAATTGGTTGAACAATTTGGAGTTCTAAGTCTAGTGTGTGGAGTGACTTTCGGAGGAGATTTGAGAAGCTTAGAGAAAGAGATGTGAAGATTAGTGAACCGTTGGTGTTAATTAATCGATGAAGGGAAGTAGGTTTTAAAGTAAATGAGAATGGAATTGAGAAATATCATAATAGGATTGGTATGTTTGTTGAATCGTTGGAAGTGAGGATTGTATGAGTAGTCGAGTTTATTCGAAGATGGAAGTAGGATAACAATTCGAAAGATTTTGTGAGAGGCTTGCCGAAGAAAGGGTAATTGGATTTGGATAATGATAGGGCAATTTGTGTCGAAGTTGAATGAGAACGTAGAGTCTTGGAGGTTGAGATGAAGCTAAGTGAGTAGTAACGTCTTAGAATGATTTGAAGAATAAGAAAGTTAGCCGTTGGAGAACGTGTTGAGAGTGAGTAATAGGAGGTCATGTTGGAAGTGACTTGTGTTAGGTGGGAGTTTGCGAAAAGGATTACCGCACATATGAGTAGATGTTGTGTTTGAGCACATATAGTAAGGAGTTGAAGGTGATGCCTAAGGTAAGTGTCAGAGAGCATTTGGTAGTGCCCACAAGATAAGAGTGAGTAAGTATTTGCTAAGGAATTTGGATTCATGGAATGGAAGAGTCGGTAGAGACTAGTTTTGTTAGATGCATCGTGGATGTTGATGAGGTATGGTCACAATCGGTGACAATGAAGTAAAGGATTTTAAATTGTTTCATCATGGATGATGAAACGGTAGTGACTTGGTGCATAACTTAAAATGTATTTGGACGAGAATTTTGGAAATTTTCTAGAGATGTCATATTGGGATTAGACAAGGAGTCATGAGTAAGAATACTAAGACAAAGGTTGATTAGAATTTAATGGATGGGATTAGATCGTATGACGAGTATTTGGAGCTTTGTGGATTTAATTCGATGAGTGAATAAACGGAGAAGAGTGTGCTTGTTGCAATGCAAGATGATGGGGAACATGGATAGATGGAGTGTGAGAGAATTGAAGATGTTGTTGGAATCAACGAGATAGAAGTTATGATTGTTTGGAGAACCAATTTTAGGCGGTAGCCTAATTTTGAAGTAGCGAATTGCTAAGGGATTAAGGAGAAGTGGTATTGGAAAATGTTGCGTTAAGGAATGCAAATGTTGGTTGAGAGATTACTTGGGAACGGATTAGTCGTGTTGGGATTCGACTCAATGATTGGAGATATGTGAGAAAAGGAATTTGACGGTTAGAGACGGTAGTTTTTAGCATGTGTCAATGAAGTTTGAGAATGTTGGTCATCAAGTGATTGTTGGAATTGAACTATCAAGTGATAAGTTGGAATAAGATTCGAATATGAATAAGTGATGTAACACGGTTAAGTGATTCCTGAGGGAATCAGAGAATTATGGAGTTGTGGAAGTATTCCACGGAAGTATCTTTCGGAGAGTTCGAATAGTTATACCTGTTTTGGGGTAGAGTTGTGAGTACCGTAGAATGTGAGTCTATGGATGTTTCGTGCGGAGTGGACGTTTTAGCGGTTTGATAGGAATGGTTTATGTCGATATCATGATTGTTGACTGTCTATCGACAAATTGAGGAACTGGCCGTCCTTGATCTCTTGTTGATAAATAGACAAAAATTGTGTTGGATGGGATAAATTAATTTTGTCAAACTTGGTAATGTGCAGTGTTTTGAACGTTTCATTGGAGGGTCGGATACAGGAGTTATCCAGAGTTGTTTTAGTAGCGTAATTTTCGAGGGCGAAAATCTTTTAAGTGGGGGAGAGTTGTAACGACCCAATTTTCATATTATTATTTTTATGTGTTAAAATATTTTATTTAACGTGGCATTTTAATTAAGTTAATAACTTGAGTTATTTATCGAATACTTTAGTTATTAAGCGAGTAGAGTGAGTTAATGTGTTATTGGGCCAAGCCAATTGGGCTTGAGGCCCAATGGGCCTTGTGTGAGGTGTGTGTGGCGCCATATGGCCATGAGGGAAGAGAGAATTCATTATTCTCTTTTGTTCTTGTGTGTTCTTGTGAGAGAAGGGAGAGCTTGGGAGCTAGAGCAAGGGGAGAGCTAGGGATTCGAGATCTTCGTCGTGTTTTCTTCGAATCCAGGTAAGAGAGTAGATTTCATATTCGTGGGTGACTCGAGGAAGGGGAGAATGTCGATTTCTCCTCACCCGAACTTCCTCCACCCCATTTTCGTTTTAGCTTAGAACGGATTTTCTTGATGGAAATCGTTCCTAAGGTTCTTGATATGTTTAACATGCTTGTAACATGATTAATGAACGGAAATAATGGTTAAAACGAGCTTTCTAATGGATTAAACTCAAGAACTTTGTGTTCTTGAGAGTTTTGATGAAAAAGTGTCAATCTTTACTTTTTCGATGTTTATGGCGTAGATCTGAGAAATGAACCGTCCTTTTGTGTTTAGATATGTTTGTTTTGCTTGAATATGAACTTATTTGGGGTTTATAACATGAAAAATGGTTTATGTGAGAATCTTGAGAGTTTAGAGTTTGAAATGAGAAATGTAGAAAATTGTTATCTATGAGGTCTGAACCTTTACGTGCAATTTTGACCTCTTTTCGTTGTGAACTGGTTTTAGTGGTCAACATAAAAGTTGTAGCCCTGTTTGTTAGCTTTCCAACGAGTATATGTGCGTCTCCATTGGACTTTCGTAGCCCAAGTTATGATCGTTGCAATGAGAGGCTGTCCAGTAATTTCCGCCTGAAACGGCAGAGCAGTGAGCAGCCAGCCTTTCAGATGTTTTTCCGCCCCAGGCGTAAACATTTCCGCCTCAGGCGTAAAGTTCCGCCCCAGGCGTAAATATTTCCGCCCCGGGCGTAAATACTGCAGTTTGCGCCAGTTTTTCATCTGTGATCTTCCTTTGCATGTAGTTTTGAATCAGTGTCTTATTCTTACATGATTGTTGATGATTGTTGATGATTGTTGATGCTTGTTGATGCTTGTTGATGCTTATAATGATTGTTAATCATGTATGAAGAATAAATGAAGTATATTAAGGTGTTAATCAACTTAATAAAGAAGGATATTAGAATTATGTTATTCTAATAAAGAAGTATATCGAATTATGTTATTCGATAAAGACGGATATTAAGGTATTGATTATCTTAATAAAGACGGACGTTGGATAGTGTTCCACGTTATTGTTGACGGGCTATATGCCAAAATTGTTGATGAATATATTCATGAGTTTTGAGTGCATGCATCATGAATATTTAGGGATATTGGCTTGTCCAATAAAGAAGGATATCGAACTATATTGTTTGATAAAGAAGGATATCGGAGGTGAAATACTCTGATAAAGACGATGGTACCACATGCATTAGAGGTGTCTAGAGGACATAACATGAATGTGAAGCATTAGATTGCATTAGGGATTATGTGTGCATTTTATTATAAATGATGTTTGACACATACTTGGTAAATGTTGATTGTTAATCCGTATGTGAGTAGCAGAGTCCGTCATGACTATAAAATGAACAACGCAGGGTCCGTCATGACCATAATCTGAACAATGTATTTGTTGATGTTTTGGTATTGTCCGAGACGACGTGAAACTATATGTTTGGTATATAATTGTAGATGATTGATTATGTGATAAATGAAGTAATATGCATGATATATGAATATGCATGAATGATGGTAATGTATATGTATAATGTATGATTATGCATGTTTTTATGAAGAAGTGTTTAAGTACAATTTACTTACACTTGTATTATTTTGAGTATGTTATCTAACTCTCTTTTATGTGTTATGTGCTGGACCGTTGGAGGTCCAGATTTTACAGGATTTTGTGGTATTCGATGTCGAGTCGTCGGTGAAGCTCCGCTCTGATTGTGACACGGGAAAGGGTTTTATATTGTATATAAAGTCTATTGTCTAGGTTGTTTTGTATAATCAATAAATACATTAGTTGATTTAACATTTGTATAAACAAGTATTTTTACTAATTAACTACATTAGTATTATTTTGATTGAAGAATGTAATACTCGAACCACAACTTTTATAATATCGAACATTACTTTCCGTTGCGTATTTTGAAAAAGATTTTACTAAGGTAGAAATATATAAATAATGGGTTTGGGTGTTACACCCCACACAAACTACATTGTGCCCCACGCAAAAGATAGAACCACATAACACAATTTTACTGACTTCAAAATTTCAAGGCATACACAACATATTAAAAACACATTTAACCCAACAAATTATTAAAGATAAATGGACTTGATTGGTAAAATGATTTGAGTCACCTGTAAAACAAAATTAGTTGAAATTGCAGATCCCTTGCCATTATAGTCTCTATCAAAATAAAGACATATCCCAAAGTGCTTGAACAAGATATCCTTAAGATCAGGAGGAAGTCTAGGAACAATATCATAGTTGTAAACTATCCTGTAATATTTAATACCATTATGTTTCATGTTATTCTCCATGTACTCAACAAATATATCATCTCCAACTCTTGGTTGACCAAATGTGTACACCCCTTCAAGTCTCTCTAAAAGAAGTGTTTCCTCATGCATCATCAATATTGCTGGAAAGAGAATAGCAAGAGCTCCACCTAAACTGTGACCTGTTACAATAAATCTTGCTTTATTATTTTCATTCAAATGCTTCTTTAGTAAATCTCTAATGAAGTAGTAGGCTTCAGGTGCATGGTTAGGATTTGTTTCAATTTCTTTTGGCCAACCCATGTTGCTTTTCTGTAAACCCAAGACTTTCATGAAACCATCATGGGTTTTTCCCAAACCGGGAAGATTCAACCATGAGACATCGAAATCATAAGACCATTGATCAGCATCAAAGAGTTCGGTTCCTCTGAAAGTTACTATGTAGGTGTCTTGGTTATCGCTTTTATCTAGGAGGACGAAAGCTTGAGTTGTAGCTTTTCCTTGATAATCTGCAAAGTTTCAAAACCAACTTATAATCAACCTTGCTATTTTGATTGAATATACATTATATATTAATGAGAGTAACATACATGAATGGTGTGATATGTTGATTGACAATAGTGTAATTAAATTGACTCAAGTGGTCAATGAGTTTCTCCTAAAATCAATTTCTATAGAAATAATTTTTGACCAAACTTTACTTATCCCGCGGATTACCATAACTCATTCCCCTGAGAACTAGGAGATTAATAAAAATAAATTAATATCTTTATTAAAAAGCTGTGATAGTTCAGTGATATTTGTTTTTTTTTTTTATTAAAAAAATTCAGATACATATTCACCTTAAAAGTATATAGGGACATTACGTGTGCTGGGATCGATGTTCGAATTCTATACGGTCCACTTATTTACCTTAAAGGTAAAATTTCTAGTCACTATTCTACTTGACAATAAAATAAATTCAGATACATAGACTTTTGACATGAACCTTAGAAAGAAAAAAAGTTTAAAGATAACTCTTAGTTTTAGTAAAATATAGGATTTTACTATAATATAAATAGGAAAATGTATGTAATCTTTTATTCAAATTTACATAAAACGGTATGGATCTACCTTAATTTGGGGTTTTTTTTCTTCTAAGAGAGAGTCCGTTAGATCGAACAACAAACGAACATGTATATTAAATAAAATATTGGCAACATTCTTCCATAAAAGGTTAACACAATCCAGAGGATGATGGGTAAGAATAGTAAAATACGGAGGTATAAAACCACAATTCAGTCAACAACCTGATTTGTCTGCATATAAATATGAGAGTTTTGAATTTTTCAATCCTCCATCTTAAGGCGATTAATGAGGGAAACAATGGAAGCGCAAAGATGTGAAGACGGGGAATTGAGTTATGTGCAGTTTCACTGCATACAGTCAGGATATCTAGACTGTCTAATATTAATCAAATGGTCCAAATATGATCAGTTGTAGTGTAGTCACCTCTCCAACTGCTCAAAATTCAAATCAGTGAGGACGAACACCCTTTTGATAAGGGAAACAACCATTTTATCTCCATATTAGATGCACGTACCCTATATTTTTAAATAGTAATATATACAAAAAATTGAAATATATTTTTTGTGGGTGTTGGGCTAGGTGGTACTAAGGGGAAATAAATTTGGTGTCGTAAAATATCACACAGTTTTAATATCAATCATTGGATCAATTTATATCATAAGATGATGATTTGACTGTTGCAATCTAAACCATTCAATAAAAGATCAAAGGCCACAATATAAAACAGTGTGAAACTATGTTGTTTCACTATTGCAGTAGATCCAAATCCGTACTAAGGTACCCACACCAATTGACTCATTTTTTAAGTTGTATTTTCGTACCAATATATACCCTACTTTTATTCTTGACTTATTGTAGGGTTTCTTTTGGATACCCAATAGATATATAAACTGGATGGTCATCCCTATTTTATTCGAATATATTAACGGGAAGTAAGGCCGGCCCAGAGGCTTGGTAAGCTGGGCTATGACCTAAGGCCTTAACATTTTGAGGCCTCAAAAATTTATAATTTAATCAGGCCCATCATTTAAACAATATGTTAAGTATTTATACCGAAATTTAATATCACAAAATATCATAATCAATTGGTGTAGTGGTAACTTTTGTCAAAACTATAGGGTCTGGGTTCTACTCCTTCGCCTCCTATGACAGTTTTTATTTTTTATATTTTTCTATATTTTGTGTGAGAGGTTTTTCTATAAATAGAATCACTCTATTACTCAAATAACTACATTATTTTATTTTTAAAAAACTATACTTTTTAATCTTTTATTATTTTACTTGTTATTTCTTTTAAAATGAAGTTACAATTTTATTATTATTGATTAGGATATGACTATTTTTTTTATATTATTAATTTATATTTTAAATAAAAGACATATTAATTTTACCAATTTAATTAATTTTTTAATTTTCAAAGGACTTCATTATAAAAAAAATAATAAAAAAAATTAAAAGGGTATCGGGATGGCCCTAACGGGAGGGTATGCTTAATTTTTGCTCTTACCATTCCAGTAGTCGCCGCTTGCCACCACTTCCATCTAAACAAGAACACAAAAAGAAACTAATTAAAGAGTGAGAAACAAAAAAAACTTATTTATATAAAAAAAAAATTATAATGCTAAATTTGTAGTACCTTCCAATGATTTTGAACAGTATCTCTTATAAAAGCTTTATTCTCATAAGCTGCTTTAGAAGCCATCATAGACAAAGCAACATTATATTTTGGGTCATCACGTTGAATGCTTTTGTCCAACTCCACTCTATTGTCAATATGACCAACAATTGACAAATAATCTGCTGAATTTGTATCCACTAACTCCTTACCTATTCACAATATATAAAACATCAAAAGCTAACAATCTTTGTCGATTTCGGTGGGATAAGTCCATACAGAGAAAAAAACTCTGACTTTAAATGGCCCCCCACAAGTGAGCGGTGAGATTGATCCCCTTAGAATGATCGGTCCTCAAGGCCGGATACTAAGTTTTCAAAAAAAAAAAAAACTAACAATCTTTTTTACTTGTAATTCACGTGTAATAATCTTAAATATTTATATAAATTATTATATAATATTAATTAAAATTTTAACTGACTTATAGATTAAAAAATGGACATGATATGGAAAATGCTGTGTGGCACATTAACCAATTATATAAACATAAGCATGCAAAATGTAATTAATTAATTAATTAATTAGATAACAACCTTGAAAAAAGTTCAAAATGATATGGAAAATGTTGCAGTTGCCACTAGCTAGGTTCAAAAATAACTCAATAGTGAAGCCAAGATATTTCAATGGATACTTAAACAACTGCACCAACTTTTGTAACAATATCGATAAAAATACAAGATACATGTATTCATCGAAGCTTTCATCTTCAACAAGCTCATGGCATTGGACAAAGTTTTGGGTGTGTAACTTAGTAGTACTAAATAAGACCCCAAATAGTTGAAAGAACCCAATATTTTTGTGTGTCAAGAACAAAAAACGGGTAGCTGAAAATTTGCC